>NW_019154088.1:19644401-19775810 GCF_002288905.1 Enhydra lutris kenyoni | reverse complement strand
AGGGGGGGGGAAGCAGGCTCCCTGCTGAGCAGAGAGCCCAATGCGGGGCTCCATACCAGGACCCTGAGATTATGACCTGAGCCGAAGGCAGAGGCTTAACCCACTGAGCCACCCAGGCGCCCCTACATGTTTATTTTTTTTGAAGATTTTATTTATTTGAGAGAGCGCACATGCACACGAGCAGGGGGGAGAGGCAGAGGGAGAAGGAGCAGACTCCCCCAGCTGAGCAGGGAGCCCATCACAAGACTCAATCCCAGGACCCTGGGATCATGACCTAAGCCAAAGGCAGATGCTTAACCAACTGAACCACCCAGGCACCCCCTGTCTACAGGTTGAAATGTCTTTAAGAGACTACTGATTATTTAAAGCAAAATAATAATGTATTACGAGGTTTATAGCACATGTAGAAATAAAAGACAACAAGCACTCAGTGTTGGAAGGGGGTGAACCGAATCGTGTTATCATAAGGTTTACAGTATTGGTGAAATAGTTTAGATTATTTAAAAAAAAATTATGATAACTACTGAAAGGCTCATGCGTCATCTTTAAACACCTTCCTTTTTGGTCATTATGTTTACTTAATAACATGCCCATCAATGGAGAGTAAAAGGAAGGTTAAAAAGAAAACTAAATAAATCACCAACTGCAAGTAGTTTTTGTGTACTTTTACATCAATCATAATATAAACCAGTATGTTAACATTAAAGTACCATCACAGATTCATGGATAGTTCCAAAGGAAATGGAAATTAACCATGTTAATCAAGGTAAACATACATATTTTAAATGAAATAACTTTGAGGGGCTGTACTTCCTGCTTTAAAAGTATACACTTTCAAGACAGTAAAAAATTGTATTATGGACTATGGACCCAAAGTTCAAATTGGAGGATATAAGTATGTTTGGCACATATCTATCCCACATTATCAACTATTATAAAAGCAATTAATGGGGGAAAAAAGGATTTGTTTATATAATAAAGGCACTGAACATGAGAACAGCATTTTTAATACCTGAATTTTCAAAGAATATAAAAAACAAAAATATCAAGCTTGATTAAGAATGTATTGGGGCGCCTGGGTGGCTCAGTGGGTTAAGCCGCTGCCTTCGGCTCAGGTCATGATCTCAGGGTCCTGGGATCGAGTCCCTCATCGGGCTCTCTGCTCAGCAGGGAGCCTGCTTCCCCCTTCCTCTCTCTCTCTGCCTGCCTCTCTGCCTGCTTGTGATCTCTCTCTGTCAAATAAATAAATAAAAATCTTAAAAAAAAAAAAAAAGAATATTATGCGTAAAGCAGTGTACTGGACATATACTCTTATAATAAATCGTAACTAGACTGTATGGGTTTTATGCACTTTACTTCAGAGAATTTAAATAATACATTCAACATTACACATCAATGAAAGAACTATGATCTGAATCTCAGATTATAAACCAAAGCCCAAGATCTTCTTTCAAATAATGATGATTTTTTTTTTTTTTTTATTGACCAGTACACCAAGAGAACTTAGTGATAGATTAGATATGGGGGATAAGGGGAAGAGGATTTAAGAATAACTCCTACATGCCAATTACTGAGAGGGGGAAAACTGGGAGAATGATACGGGAAAGAGAGTTCTATTTTGGATACGTTAAGCCTATTCATGTAGTGTCTATTTAAATAAGTGAGTGGTAACATCAAGCACGCAATTGGATAATGTGTCTGGAGTTCAGGCAAGAAGTCTAAATGTAAATCTGAGAATTACTCACATGTAGACAGTACTTAATAAATTGAATGAGACCATTTGCGGAAAGAATTTAGAAAGGTGGAGGAGGGCAGGAACTAAACTCTGGGATATGCCAATACATGAAGGCAAGTAGATGACAGAAGCCTGTAAAAACTTATGCCAAGGTGTGAAGTAGGAGAAAAACAAGAATAAGTTTCATAAGCTAAGAAAAGCAGGTGAATATGCAGAAAACAATGGTCAACTATATTGAAAGCTGTCACAAGATCCTGTAAGATGGATTTGGCAAATTAAAGTCGTTGATGTCTTGATTAGAGCAATTTCAAGTGGTGAGATGGCTTAACAGAAGTCAATCCGGAACAGGCTGAGGAGCAAAGTGAAGAGAACACACAAAGACAACTCTTGAAAATTTGCTTGAAAGATGATCAGAGAAATGAGAAACTAGACAATAGCTAAAAGAGAAAATGGAATCTGAGAGGGTTTGTAACAGATTTCTATATCCATACTGTTCAATATGGTAGCCAATTACTGAATAAATGAAATGTGGTGAGCAGGGCTGAGAAACTAATTTTTTTCTAAATAAATTTTTATTTATTTATTTTTATTTATTTGACAGAGAGAGACACAATGAGAGAGGGAACACAAGCTGGGGGAGTGGGAAAGGGAGAAACAGGCTTCCCACTGAGCAGGGAGTCCCACACAGGGCTCGATCCCAGGACCCGAGGACCATGCCCTGAGCTGAAGGCAGATTCTTAACGACCGAGCCAACCAGATGCCCCATAAGTTTTTATTTAAATAGCCACACATGGGGTGCCTGGGTGGCTCAGTCAGTTAAGCATCCATCTGCCTTAGGCTCAGGTCTCGATCCCAGAGTTCCAGGATCAAACCCACATGGGGCTCCCTGCTTAGCAGGGAGTCTGCTTCTCCCTCTGACCCTTCCCTCCTCCACCCCCATGCTCTCTTTCACTCACTCTCAAATAAATAAAATCTTTTTTAAAAAAATAAATAAATAGGGTCGCCTGGGTGGCTCAGTGGGTTAAGCCTTTGCCTTCAGCTCAGGTCATGATCTCAGGGTCCTGGGATGGAGCCCTGCATCGGGCTCTCTGCTCAGTGGGAAGCCTGCCTTCCCCTCTCTCTCTGCCTGCCTCTCTGCCTATTTGTGACCTCTCTCTCTCTCAAATAAATAAAATTTTAAAATCTTACAAAATAAATAAATAAATAGCCACAGGTAGCCAGTAGTTACCAGACTGGACAGTATAGTTTACAGCACATTGTATACTAATACAGACAACCCAACAGAAAGGGGAAATGCATGATGCAAGCAAGAGATGAGTCCTTAAGAAGTGAAGGGAAGGAATCCAGAGCAAAAGCGGAATAATCTACAAGGGATAAACATGAGTGAACCAAAGCCTGAAGTTAGAGCAACCAGTGGGAACTGATAAAATTTAACATCGGAGTATAATTTAAGCCTGGTTGAAATCTCAAGCATAAGAATAAATTACAGAAGGCTAGAAAAGCTAAGCAGGAGAGCTTGGGAAGGTAATTTGTATCTACTGAGTATGCATTCAGTGCCAGGCATTTTCTGTGACAAATTATTTTGCTACTCAAAACCATAAAGTACCTTGTCAGTCTTATTTTACAAACAAGAGTACGGATGCTCTGAGAAGTAAAGCAACTTCACTGAAATCACATATATAGTAAATGTCAAGATTTAGTCACAGGCCAGTCTGATTCACTTTAGGGTTAGAATCTTACCACTACCTAAGGTGGCAGGTTAAGAACCAATGTTTCCACACCTGGAAATAACATTAAAAAACGGCAGATAAATCTGGCAGCTAACAAGTACCAATCAGCCTGGAAGTAGTAGGCCCGAGGTAAAAACGGTCCCCTCCACGCTATCTATAAGCTAATTAAGGAACATTTATTTAACAACTATTTTTAATTTTTTTTAATCTAAGTGAAAATGCCTTTATTAAGACAAACAGGAAAACACATTCTTGCAACTTATTTTACAAGAGTATCAATCAGAAAACTGGCAGTGCTTTATAATAACTACAAAATCGTATCTGGGCAAAAAAAAATCCTATCTGGGCATACTGAAAAAGTAGGCAGTTAGAAACTGACCATCTCTCCAATTTGTAAATGAAGGAGGAAATTATTAAACTGAGCCTAATCAGTTATTAAATTACAGCTTAGATTACTTTAAATTTAGTGTCAACATAAATCACCCAGATCTGAGCTGTCCAATATGGTAGCCACTAGCTACTTGCAGCTATTTAAAAGTAATTAAAATTAAATTAAAAATTCAGTTCCTCGGGTGCACTAGCCACCATTGTTAAGTGCTCAACACTCAGATGTGGCTAGTTGGCTACTTCAATAGACAACAAAGAATAGAGCCTTCCATCATCATAGAAAATGCTACTGAACAGTGATTAATTAGATCTTCAATTTTTCTTGACTTTTTTCAGGAGAGCCAATAAAAGGAATAACTCAAAAGATCTGAGTTTTCCAAATCAGCACTAGCCAGCTGAGCAACGATGTATGTGTATCATTTAACAGTGCTTCTAGAAATGAATGTGCATTTGAATCACCTAAGAATCCTGTGAAAATGTAGATTCTAATTCAGTAGGTCTTGGGATGGGGTCAAGAATTCTGCACTAACATATTCGTAGGTGATGTTAATACTGCTGGTCCAGCAATCACACTTTGTGTACTAAGATCTTAGTTCTCTCTGGGCCTCAGTTTCCTCAGCTGTCAAGTAACTGGGAAAAGACAATGGTCATGAACCCCCTGTAAACACTAACATGCAGTTTGTACAGAATGAAATGCAGAGATTTCGCTTTTTGCAGAGGAAGTTTCTTCCCTGAAGTAAATGCCAGGATTCTAACAAACAATATTTGTGCTACCATTTTTTTTTCCCATGAAAAGACATTCTAAATTTAAATGAAAAGCAATGGGAAAATGTGATTTGCCATATAAATATTCAATCTCTGTACAATTTTTCAGAAATGGATTTAAAAAGCTGATGTGTATGAAAGACAAACCACTAAGAATCACCAGAGGGGCATACTATATTTTCTAAATACATAGCTCATGGAAGAAAAAAAAACAATGCAGGACTCAGCCTGTACTACTGTTACCTTAAAAGCATCAGTTCTACATGAAAAGCAACTCCCTGGAAAAAGCCATTAACTACAACAACATTACTGTTGTTTTGTTTTTGTGAAGTTTCAGTCACGGCTCTGAGCAATAAAAAAGTGACCAAAATCCCCATGCCACTAACAGGCAACAAAGTAATGTTAACAGTCCACGAACAGGCTGAAAGAGCTGACATGGGACAGCCAACAATGCCACAAAGAACTACCCTTGGGACAGCCTCCTATTTCAACAGGGGCCCTACAGTCATACATGGTTCAAACAGGCAATGCAAACAATGAAATGGACAACAGTGTGGCTCACCATTTCATAAAGCAGTATCTCATAAAAAGGAGACAGCCTAAAATATCCAGTCTTTTCATAAATTCTGAATTATGCATGACAGGTAATTACTTATATTCTTAAAAAACAAACAAAGAAAAAATTGGAGGGCTCCTGAGTGGCTCTAGGTGGTTAAGCATCTGCCTTTGCCTCAGGTCATGCATGATTCCAGGATCCTGGGATTGATTCCCATGGCAGGCTCTCTGCTCAGTGGGGAATCTGCTTCTCCCTCTCACTCTCCCTCAATGCTTCCCCTGCCTCCATGCTCTCAAATAAATAAATAAATAAAAACTTGAAAAACAACAACAACAACCCTGGAAATACATGTTCAACTTCTAGGTGATAGGATGTTTTGAAAATCTACATTTTTTTATATTTATATTTTTATATTTCCTTTAATAAGAAATATATTTTAAAGTTTAAATTAAACTTCATTAAAGTTCTTCTATATAAATCATGTCAGGCACTTCCAAAATCTTTCCAAAGATTTAATTCACTTTAACAATACACTTTACTACTTAGGAAACTCTTCAAATAAATCACTTTGAGAAGATAAAACAATATATTAAAAAAACCTAAGAGATGAGGAGTTTTTTCTTCTCACTTTTAAAACAAACTGCTATTCTCACTCTTTCTTCCCCTCCCAATCTTAATTTAAGACAACCTGCTAAAACGTGGCTTTTAAAAATCAGTCAAAATATCTTATTACCAAATTTCAGTGTGGGTCCTAAATTTGGAACTGTACGTTCTGCTTATCTTTAAAAAAGACTGATGAGGGTCGCCTGGCTGACTCAGTTGGTGGAACATATGACTCTTGATCTCAGGGTTGTGGGTTCGAGCCCCATGATGTGTGTAGAGACTACTTAAAAAAATTTTTTTAAATCTTAAAAAAAAAAAAAAAAAGATGGAAAAGTGCCTGTAACAATACCTACTTCAAGTTGTCTTTATTAAAACAGAAAATTCATATGTATCATAAAAACACATAGAAAATCCATACAGATTGGGAGAAAGCACTATTGTATAATTCTGTCTGAATGAAATGTTCATGTTCAGAGCTATATCCGATTAATGCTTCTGCACTTTTACAACACTTAAACTAGTTTCTAGATATTATAAAGGTAACTTTTACGTTACCAATGAGAACATAAGCCTAATTTCTACTCACACCATAAAATTCTTTAATAATCTGTAACAAATCTTTCTCAGTAAGAGAAAACTGCTAGTATCAAACCTTTAACAACTGACCAGCAATTAATTTCACCTTTTCCTCTCAACAAATGTTATAAAATTCCACCTGTAGGATATCTGATCTCCTTTTAAAATGCAATTTAAGAAGCCATTACTCTTAGAGAAACTGTGGTTCTTTTTGAGAGAGAATTATAATGTGGATAGAAACATTTTAGCCCTATCATTTAAAAAAATACAGTGTATAAAAAAAAAAGGGGGCCACGTAGCAGTCCGTGGGCAGTATGAGTCATCACCCAACTCAAAACTTGCAGCACTTCTGAGCTTCCTCCTACCAGACCCCATCCCCTACACCAATGTACCCTGAGTCAGCAAACCTCACTATTTTGTCAGTTATGAATTCTCACGATGTTTAAATGAACTTATGCAAAACACTGCAACACATTTAGTACTAACACTTGTCATTAGAACATGTACTGTTTCTTTTACAAAATTAACCCATCTTCAAATCAATCTTCTTTAGATTCTTTCTCAATTACAAATAGTCAAACACTACATTGAATCCTCCTTTGCAAGTAACCAAACTCCAAAATATATATAAAGGTTTTTATAAACAATTCTGTTTGCCAGTTTTTTTTCCTGAACAGTAAAATCTAAATAATAAAACATGTCCTGCTCAAATCTGGCATATTTCCTAGATGACTGCAATTACTGAATTTAGAACACCAATAAGCAATTTTACAAGTTTCACCAGGCAATTCTTATTAAGTGATGTAACATATATATGTGAAAGGACTTTACACCCCCTGGCACATAGCAAGCAAACCCTTCATAAACGTGTTTGAACAACTACCCGTTAGAGATCTTAGAGATTCTTCCACCCAATTCAAGATTATTTTTCAAACGTTAAAATCTGACATCTCTAATAATAAACTCTAGAGGTAGTTCCTTTTCAGGGCCAGGCCCTGTTTGGACTGGACCCTACATTCTTCTAGTCAAATTACTGTTTCCACCTCAGTTTCCCAAGGTTGAAGAGAGAGACTATGTCCAAGCAGAACCTTAAAAACTAACAAGGCTAAAAGCAGCAGCAATCAGAAAATTACTCTGGAGAGGTCTGCACTCCATTTTGTCCCCCGTTAATTTTTTTCCCCCTTGACAAATCATCTTATATCGTTAAAAAAAAAAAAAGTTAATACTGATTTTTAAGAGCATTTTTAGAATTGAGGAAAACAACAGGAATTTTGCTGCAAATGCAGTAAGGCTTCTAATCCCACCACTTCACTGGACCTTTGCCAATGAGCAAGCAAAGGAGAAAATAAAACAGGAAAGGAATCAAAAAGATCCTGCTTCACAGAGCTCCCACGTAACACCTGAACCAGTGGAGTCCTATGAAGCCGAGGAACAAAAGGCAGCCAAGAGACCTCTACTTCTCCACGCACCTCACCAAGGCAGGCAGAAACGCACGGCCAAGCCAAGAGGCCCTTTTCGGTGACGGACAAAACAAGTTTCCATTGAAGCACTTTCACAAGCCAGCGCTCCGCGTCCCGAACAGCCAGGGAAAGGCTGCAGCAGGGTGGGGGAGCGGGGGAGCAGAGAAATGAGCAATTACGAGCCGGACAAGTTTTCTGTACCTCGTTTACGACCAGAACTCAGAACTTGGGCAGAGGACTCCAGGGCTCCGAAACCAGCCGGGTGAGCGGAGCGCGCTACGCAGTTCGCCGAGTCCGCCGGGGACTTTGCCCGGCCGGAGTCAGCTGAGGCCGAGTCACCCGAGTGGGATGGGGGAGGAGACGCGGGAGCATTTCGAGGGCAGCGCGCCAGGAAGGCGAGACTCCGCGCCACCTCACGCTCCCCGGGCCACCCCTCCCGGCCGCCGCCCCTCGCCCGCCCGCCGGGGCGGGCTTCGAACCCGCGGAACCGCGCGCGGGCGGCGGCGCCGCAGCCAAGCGGCGGGGCCCCAGGGCTGGCGGGCGCGGCCCGGCCGGGAGGCCGGCGAGGGGCGTGCCGGGTGGGAGGGGCGCGCCGGCGCTCCGCCGGCCCCACGCGGGGACCCCGGCCCGCCGCCCGCCAGCCCGCCAGCCCGCGCGGGGACGCGCCGGCCAGGCCCGAGCGGGCGGGCCGGCGGGCGGACGGGCGGGCCGGAGACGGAACAAAAGCGCCTTTGTTGAGCGGCGGCCGCCGGAGGGTCACACACAATGGAGGAGGGAGCCGGCTCCGCCGCCGCCGCCGGGCCCGCCGCGGCGCCCTTCCGCGCCGCCCCGCCAGCGCGCCCCGCACACGTACACACACACACACACTCACAGGACTTCTCCGGCTCATCGAGGGAGTGCGGGGCCCGCGGACAGCCCCCAGTGTCGGCTCAGGTCTCCGGCTGTGCTGGCGGCAGCGGCGTCTCCGAGGCTCTCGCTTTGCCGCAGTCGCCGCCATGTAACCCCGACCCGCGAGAGAGGGCGAGGGAGAGGGGGCGGGGTTTTCGCGAGCCACGCCCCCTCGCGTCACAGGCTCACTCCACGGGTTCCCCCGCCCCCGCCCGGCCCCGAATGCTTGCACGCGCCGGAATTTCCAACGCTGGTGACTGGGCTCCGCGCGCTACGGGGGTGGTGGGAGAGGCACGCGGTCTAGTCAGCCGCCTCCGGGGGACTGGGCCCGGGGCTGGCGGGCAGGTGGGCAGATAGGCCCTCCTAGCTCTGCACTTAGCCCAGCACTACAGCTCAAAGTGACCAAACTCCTTGGAGGAGTGTGGGGGCGGTGGTTTACCGCGCACCTCCGACTGGCAAGCCACTGGGCGATCCGAGAGGAGTTAGCCTCCGTCCATGTGCCTAGGGATGGGCCCGGAGCACTATAGGTTGGGCCTGAAGATGGATTGGCTAGAAGGCAACAGCCGAAGTACCAGGCAAACGCTGTTGGAGGCCCAGTGCTCAGAAGGTCATTAATTCTGCCTGAGGATACGGAGGAAGGAGGAATGCTTCTAAGTGAGGTCGCCACGGGTGACCTTTCAGCTGGATCAGAAGGAGCCCAATATAACCGGAGGAAGGGGGGGTGGTACTGTGAAAGCAAAAAACAGGAAGGAGGAAAGCACTTGGCTTGTTGCTGAGCTGGGGCTAGGCCTGAATCATAGAATTTGGGAAATGTAGATTGGTGCCTTCTTGGGACCACTTGGATAAGAACAAACTTGTTTTATTTACCACGGCTTATTGGGTCCAAGGAGCCTTTCCAGTGTTTATGGGAAATTTATGTAGGTATTTATGAAATTAGAGACGCGGGTCAGCATATTTTTTCAATGACTTAATCATTTCTGACGAGAACCAAACGTTTGGCAGTCCCTTATCCATTATTAGATACATCTTCAAGCTTCAAGCTTGAGGCAAATAACCACTTTAAAGATCACGTAGTACCTTGAAGTTAAGTGGTTGGGATGGAACTTGAATTTCTATTTTCTATATTTAAAGCAATACCATCTGAGTACCAGGTGTGAAGAGGAGATGGCAAATAGATAAAACCAAGAGAAAGGGAAGGCCTGGTCCAACTGCAGGATTTCTAGTTTGTGGTTGCAGCTTTTCTGCAGCAAGAGCTCCTTACCTGTGACCACTATAGGTCCCTACTGCCCCTATACTCTCGGACTCTTGAGACACCTTTCCTTCCTCATCCATCAGTGTTTCATCACTGGGAGGAGGTAGGAGGAAAATAAATAAATACTGCGTTTTTCCTTGAGAGCCTGTCATATAGTGTCAGCTCCTGACTTCCCGCAAAGACCAGCAAAAGAAACTGTTGATCAAACAAAGCTAAGTTTATTGCTTACAACAGCAAGTGATATCACTATGTTGATAAGTCTTAGTAGCTTCTCAAAGAGGAAAGTGTAGAATAGTTAGAAGATTCAGGGCATCTGGTTTAAGACAAGTCTTGCAATGAAAGCACGATTGAGATTGGGCTAAATGTGTGATATAATCATTTAAGATGATTACAGGCAGGGGAGAGTTTTGAAGCAAGACTAGAAGAGCAAACAGTTGTTTGATAAACCCAACAGTAATTGTGTTGAGGAGCAGGCTCTTTATCCAGATGAAGGCTATGTCAGTCAGTAGTCTCTTGTTCAGATAAATAGACAGTGAGGAAGTTCCTGAAACTGCAATTAAGTTATTTGCAACTTCATCTTCTTGGGCAAGAATTTCTTGGAATTCACGTCGTGTTTATGCAAACAGTGGAGATGTAAAGTCATGTTACTGCAGTCTGAGTTCTTACTCCTCTCTGTGTCTCAGTAAATAGTCTTAATTTTTCACACTGCAGGTTATGATCAAGTAGTAAGTAGTGAAATGATTTTGGTGGATTACGACCAGCATTTTTCTTCTTAAGGAAAGAGAGCAAAAAACTGAAAGCATTGCCCACAGGGTAAATGTGATTTTGTGAAACTTTTGTTTCCATTATGTACTATATTTCAACAAATCTGAAATGTCATAAATTATGACACACCATTACTTTATGTACTATTGTTTGAAAGGAAAAACAACAAAAAAGGAAATAAAATCTCTTATCAAAATATGATACTCTGCTATATCGTGATTTCAGAAATATTAACATAGAAGTATTTCTTAAACTTGATGAAATAAGATATATATAAATATGCCAATTGGATAAACAATGTAAAATGTATTTCTACTTATCACCCATTATTGCTACAAACTATGCTACTGTTAAAAGAGTCTGAAAGCCACTATTGTAGTGGAGTAATGCAGGAGAGTAAATACACCATAAATCAGCATGACACGAGGGCTTCCAGAGCAGAAATGCAAATTACCTGCTCTTATTGGAAGGAACAATTAATGAGAACATCAGGAAAGGTTCAGCTGGAAGAGAAAATATCTGAGCTGGGCTTGATTCCATCAGGAAGGATCAGGGAAGAAGATTTCTGAATGAGAGAGCAGAACATACAAAGGCAGGAACTTCGGTGGCTCAGTCCGTTAAGCATCTAATCTTGATCTCAGCTCAGGTCTTGATCTCAGGGTCATGAGTTCAAACCCCAAACTCAAGACCCTGAGACCAAGACCCCCACTGGGCACCACACTAGGCGTGGAGCCTATTTAAAAAAAAAAAAAAAGTACAAAGGCATGAATGTGCAGGGCACACTTTGGGAATGAAAGAAATCTGACAGGCCCAAGGCAATGAAGACAAGTTAGCACCAGACTGAAAGGCCTTGATTTTATGCCAAAACTTTTGGATTTATGCTAAAGGAAGTAAGAGACACATTGAGAGGATACAACTAGTATTTTAGACCAATGATTCTGGCATACATGGGAAGGGTAGGTTAGATAAACAAGAAATTGGAGACAGCGAGAGGGTAGGAGAATCCGTTTTTTCTGCCCTGCATCCTTAATCTGATAACAATACTCTGATGTCCTTAAGAGCCGCCCTTAGTAATCCTGAGTAAGTCAGAATTCTGTCACAGTAATGGAAAACCCAATCCAAAATCTGGTTTAAGCATGAGAGAAAAAGAAAGGGAGAGAATGTTTCTCTACTGGGCACAAAAAAGTGATGACAATACAAGTGATATTCTTGGGATAGAATTAGCCAGTCTTGGTGAATGCTGAGATGAGTGAGGGGTGAGTCTGGAGTCACACAGGAGCTCCCACTTCACCTGTTTGAGCTTTAATTCCCACATTAGGTTACTTGTTTAATTTTTCCCAATTTGATTACTGTCTTCCTATTAAGATAAACTGCCAATGTCATTATTTGCAAGATGGAGGGAAAACAGATTTTAAAAATACCACTGGGGCGCCTGGGTGGCTCAGTGGGTTAAAGCCTCTGCCTTCAGTTCAGGTCATCAACCCAGCGTCCTGAGATCTAGCCCCACATTGGGCTCTCTGCTCAGCAGGGAGCCTGCTTCCCTTCCTTTCTCTCTGCCTGCCTCTGCCTACTTGTGATCTCTGTCAAATAAATAAATAAAATCTTAAAAAAAAAAAAAAAATACAGACCACTAAGCTTGATGCCAGTCCCTGGAAATTTTACAATATAAATCATTGAACACATTGTGTTAGGGAAAATGTAACAGTTAATGGGAGTCATTGATTGTTTTCAAGTAAATCATTACAAAGAAATACCACTTCCTGGGGCATGTGCGTAGCTCAGTCGGTTCCATGTCTGACTTTGGCTCAGGTCATGATCTCAGGGCCCAGGATGGAGCCCCGAGTCAGGCTCCCTGTTGGGCAGGGAGTCTGCTTCTCCTCCCTCTCCCTCTGCTCCTCCCCTTGCTTATGCTCTCTCTGCCTCTTTCAAATAAATAAAATCTTAAAAAAAAAAAAAAAGAAAGAAAAGAAAAGAGAAATACCACTTCCTTTCTTGATAGGTTTATTATGTCACTGAACAAGTGTTGGGCATTTCAAAAAGTCAAGATACCTTTTGGATGAGATGAAGAGATATGAGCTTATATTACCGCAGAGAGAGATTGATTCAAACAGTGCTGACTAATGGAGTGACACAAATCTTGAGATTTTGACTTCTCAAAAAAAAAAACAAAACAAAAACGGACTCCCCCCCCCCTTTTGGCTAGTCCTGAGTAATATTTTTTTCTCTTTTTTTTTAAATTTTTACTTTTTATAAACATATGATATATTTTTATCCCCAGGGGTACAGGTCTGTGAATCGCCAGGTTTACACACTTCACAGCACTGAGTAATATTTTTGTCAATGTTCTGAGTTAAGATACCAAATTTAAGAACTCAAAGAGATCAGAAATGATAGATGACAGAATAATTATTCAAAATCACGTTTTCTTAAAGATGACATTAATGTTAATTACAGTAAATATAAAGTTTAGTATCTTTGTTCAGATAAATCTTTTGAGGGACACCTGGGTGGCTTAGTCAGTTAAGCATCTGCTTTCAGCACAGGTCATGATCTCAGGGTCCTGGGATTGAGCCCTGGCATTGGGCTCCCTGCTGAGTGGGGAGTCTGCTTCTCCCTCTCTCTCTACCTTCTCCCCCCACATCATGCTCTGTCTCACTATCTCTCTCAAATAAATAAATAAAAATCTTCAAAAAAAAAATCATTCGGAAAGGGCCAGGATTTGGAGATTCAGCTTGACCTGATACTGTGAGAGTAAGTTACAGATACTCATGCAGTGTGAGCAACTACCAAAAAACTAACATAATGTAAACTGTGTTAAAGCAAAACAGCATTCAGGTCACAGTGTTGACTGTGTTGTTGAGCTCAGGATTTCTGAACTTATGTGTTCAAATGTAAATATCACATAAAAAGAGCTACCATATGTAAAAAAAATTAGGATTCATTTGGAAGAGACATCCAGGAAAAGTATGGAAATCTTGCCCTCTGAAGAAAAGTTGAGGGAATTGGGTCTACTTAACCTGCAGAGGAGAGAGTAGATTTATTCCATGCTGCTCTAGAGTTCAGATCTAAACCATCAGGAAGGCAATTTCCAAGAGGAAGATCTTGGCTTAGCATAAGAAAGGACAGTTTTGAATATTGGAACTGAGCCACAGTGGACAGGACTTCCTGGTGAAGTGAGCTCCACATCACTGGAAGCATTCAATCAGAAAACAATGGCCACCTGTCAGGGATGCTGTAAAAGGAATTAATGGGAGGAGGAGGGGCCTGCAGAGAGGTGATAACATCCAAGGTCTTTGCTAACTTAAAGCTTCTATGTGTCTATGTTTATACTCTTAATTTAAAATGATTGCTCTCTTAGACATGGTTTCTAAAAGAACACATTGTAATTTGATTTGTAAGTTAAATAACTTTCCACTGAAGAAATTGTTTGCCAGGTACAGTTGACTCTTTGTTCATGGTAGCTTTGTTCTATAAAGTCACCAAGAACGCTGAATCAGTGGCTGCAGAGACCTTGCTCCTAGGGGAAATAAAGGGTTAGGTTCCCGCAAGCCTCTGGTCACAATGTTTTTGTCAACCAGTCACTATATAATTTTATGTGTGCTTCTCTTTAAAGACACCGAATTTAATATATATTGTTGATTTGCTAAGTGTCCTAAAGTACTATAATTCATGCTAAGTGAAGATTATCTAACATATTTTCTCTGGAAGGCATATCACACCTTTCTTACACTTAGGGACACTACCCATGACATCAATATTATGCTTAGAGGCCATTTTAAACAGCTATATCACCAACAAAGAAGAAGAAAAGGCAAAAAACATGGCACTAAATAGACCATGGAAAAGATACTTGTTTATAGCATGAGAGTTGAAACAAGAAGGCAGAGTACTGCCTCATTCAACCTCATTGGGAACAGACACAGAGGGTAACAAATTTTTCACCACTCTGTGCATGTTGGCAAATGACAGCAAAAAAATGCTGACTACTGATTTTGCCTTTCTTGTGTTCTTAATGGATTGACATCTGGTTTATAGTTCATACACTTTGGGACATATAAATTAAAATAAGTAGTCAAATTTGCATACAGAATCTGTGAATAGTGAGCATTGACTCTAGTTAAAATTTTTGAAAGTTGGGACAGCTGGGTGGCTCGGTTAGAGGCCAACTCTTAGTCTCAGCTCAGGTCATGGTGTCATGGGTCATGGGATCAGGCCCTGCATCGGACTTCACACTCAGTAGGGAGTCTGCTTGAGATTCTCTCCTTCTGCCTCTTCCCCTGTGCACACGTGAGCACACACGTTCTTTCTCTCTCTTTTCCAAAATAAATAAATCTTTAAAAAAAATTATGAAGGGGAGATACCTGGGTTACTCAGTGGGTTAAGCATCCAACTCTTGGTTTCAGCTCAGGTCATGATCTCATGGGTCATGAGATCAAGCCCCCTATCTGGCTTTGTGCTCAGCAGGCGGTATGCTTGAAGATTCTCTCCCTCTGCCCCTCCCACCTGTGTGGGCGTGCACACTCTCTCTCTTAAATAAATAAATTTAAATTTTAAAAAAATATGAAGAGGATGTTTCCAGTCAAAATCAATTGAAGCTGTATATAAATTTCATTAAGAGGCAGATCAGTGGAATGCTTTTTTGCAGTGGGAGACACCTATAAATGAAAATCAGAGATCCCGCATTTCACTTCATAGAACAACAAAGAGCTTTCCCCTCAGGAGAATGATAATAGTGTCATTTATCAAGTTCTCACCAAGTAGCCTGTTTCAGGTAAACACTTTATAAACATGATATCATTCTCTTAGGCTATGATAAATGGGATTTTGTAGAAAAGCTGCAGTATGCTACTTAAATTTTTTAGATAGAGCCAGGCTTTCTGTGTAATAAGATTGCTTTATGAAACAAAAATCTGTGCACTTCTTGAATAATGGTGATGTAACTAAACACTTAACTGTACTGGGAAATACCTATTGGAGTAATTTTGAGAACAACCCAGACTTCTGCCACATGACCACTGTAAATAAAAGGAAAGAATAGACATGATGTCCTTCAGCCTATCCACGGGGAGTGATAAATATTTTGAACCGTGGGGACAAAGCAGCTTTCACTATACAAGGTCATTCCCTTCCCTTTTACACTCCGAAATAGACAAGCTATCTGTCACTTGGGGAAGAAGGGAATCACTATCTATAACTCTAAGTAAACTTGTGTGGAAGGTTTGTTTACATTGATCATTCTGAGTACTCAAGTTATCAACTAGTTTATAGTATGCTTTAGTAGGTCTGCCTTCCACAATCCTCACCTCCTATTTGACAAATATTTTGCCACTCGGTCGTTGTTACTACTAGAGTACACTTCCCTGAAAATGTCATCATCCCTAGAGGTCAGTACCCGCCTCTGGGGGCTTGACTGAAGTCATCACAGTGTCTAACAATACCCTAGGTGTGGTGTCCTGAAAGGAAAATGCCCAGGCCCTCAAGAGGCCTAAGATCCATCTGCCCACCCTGGGTAGCTCTATCTTTGTGAATGCCCCCACCTAGGCTGCCACAGACCTCTTCCCCTCCCCCACCTTCTCATACCTAGGGCATTATACAGAACCCCACATTCAGAAAGACCCCATGATTGGTTCAATACCCTATTGCTGCCGCCTTGAAATTCCTAACAAATTTATCTTTGAACTCAGGTTCCGTAGTGCAGTTGATGAGACAATGGGGTACACACGTGAGCAAGAGAAGACGGAATGTGCACGTGCACCGTTCCTTGCTGCCTCATTCACACATAGCATTCTTGGGGCCCGGTGAGCTCAGAATTCTGGTAGACCCACAACGTGCTGGATTCAACAAAACAAAGCGAATAAATGCAAGGTGTGTTATGCCTACAGCTGAGTAAGTAGGGGTGCTGATAGCTCTGAAAGGCCGTGCTTTCCACTGAAACCAGAACTTGCTTTGAACGCAAAAAGAAGGCAATGGTATTCTAAGAAACAAAAGACCAAGGAGCCCTGTTATACCCTTTCTTTCTTGTGTTTCTTCTCTGTATTACGAACCACCTATGCTGAAAACGTTCTCATTTCCTTTCAGTCCTTTCTTACCCCTCAATAAGGCAAAGTGGTGGAATGTGTGTGTATCAAGAAGTGAAATAATAATGGTTAAGTTAGTTTACTGCAATGTTCCCACTGCTCTAGTAAGAAGAAAATACATATCCATGTATGAACTACAAAACAAAAATTGTATCATTTTTGTTGATTTCACATAGGAGTCAAATGCTCTTGTATTTCAAACTGGCATTGTACAATATAAAATTCTTGCTAATAACAAAATATTTCCTTACTTGGAGTGATATTAAATAGTTGTAATAAACTGTCTATCGAAATTAAAAAACCAGGACAAATCAAGAGAGCGACCAGAAGAAAGGAAAAATCTTTCTGTTTCAGTACCTTTAGCTGCATTTTTTTCTTTTTGAACAAGGATCCCCAGAAATTATGACTTTGAACCCCTCAAAAGAATCTCAAGAACCCTATTCTGGAAAAGGTGAGTTGGGGAATAACTACGCACCTACTCCCACTCCCCTCACTGACAGGCTTAGGGCAGGAGAAGTGAGAGACTGTCTCTGCCCAGTGGATAAGGCATTCCAGGCTGCCACAGTGCCCAGCCACCCACACCGGGAGCTGGACTTCCTGTAGTAAACACACTGGCTTCATTACTCATGGAGGTAGGAAGTGGAGGAGGAAGGAAGACCTTCTTCCGCTGCTGTACCACATTTTCCTCATAGAAACAAAGTTGTGGTCACAGTTCTCATCCTCTCCTAGAGTTGCACATGTGCTAATGGGCTCCTAAGAATGGGCCTGAGAATCTAACCCCGGTTTGTCACCTTGTTTCTCTGGGGAAAATGCATTTGCAAACAACCAAGTTAGAAGTCAGCTTTTGGAACATATCTTGATCTTACAGGGCCCATCTGTACCTTCCTAGCTCAGAAATGCTACCCACAGAGAAGGATAGTGTCTGTAAGACCTATGTAAACAACTAAACATTAATTAGAAGGTTATTAAAAGTAATAAATTCTCAGGGTCCTAGGATCGAGCCCCATGTCAGGCTCTGTGCTTGGCACAGTACCAGCTTTGGATTCTCTCTCTCTCTCTCCCTCTGCCCCTCCCCCTGCTCATGCATGGCATGCTGTCTATAAATTAATAAATTAATTAGTTAATTAATTAATAAAAGTAATAACTTCACTTCATCCTCACAGTGGTATGAAGAATCCAGTCCTGTAGATTTGTGGCTCGAACAACTTGACTGCAGGTTCCCCACAGGGTGCTTGGTCTCTGGCAACCAGCAGCACCTACCAAACCCGAGATGGTGTGTGCAAACCAGATGCCAGTCCACATAAGACACAGGAAAAGCTGTGCTCATCTGGCCTAAAGATCCAACTAATCTGGTATTCTCTGACAATGCTTGTGAACTTCTGTGTTTTATTCATTGTAAACTCTAGTATTGAGCATAGGGCCTGAATATAATGTTCGCTCAATAAATGTTTGTTGGAAATGAAGTGTTTTTTGAATATTGTAATTGCTCTCTATGACATAAACTTCAGAAAGGTAAGGATTTCCTCCAAGTATCCACTTATTTATTTATTTAAGATTTATTTATTTATTCATTTATTTGAGAGAGAGAGCACGAGAGTGGGGGGAGGGTCAGAGGGAGAAACAGACTCCCTACTGAGCAAGAAGCCTGATGCAGGACTTGATCCTGGGACTCTGGGATCATGACCTGAGCCAAAGGCAGTCACTTAATCAACTGAGCCCCCCAGGCACCCTCCACTTATTTAATAATTTTTTTAAAGCAACTGTCTTCTTGGGAACATACTTGGTTATTTTAGTGGTCCTTTACTATGACCTCGTGTATCTATGAGCCCCCCCCCCCTTTTTTAAGTTTTGGGGCAGAATTTGGTGCACGATTCCAGGTATAGCTTCATTATCATTTTGTCAAATGCAAGATAAAATAATGCTTTCAGTTTTATTCTCCACATTCTTAGCAATAAGACCCAGCGTTTTATAAGACTTTAAGAAACAGTCAACAATAATTTGTGGTTCTCTCTCTCTCTCTCTTTCTCTCTCTTTTTTTTAAAGTAAGCTCCATGCCCAGTGTGGGCTCAAACTCACACGCCTGAGATAAAGATCTGCAGGGTCTACCGACTGACCCAGCCAGCCAGGCGCCCCTCATGGTTCTCTTTCTTGAAATAAAACATAGCTCCAAACTCCTCTTCTTTTGAGTATGCTTCAGACTAACAATCCTAAATACATTATCCAAAATTAGTACAGAATGAAACTCATTTGCCATACTTCTGTCCACTCACAGAGGTTTGTGCAATTTATCTTTTCCTCAGTTTAGATCCATCTGCTTGGTATTTACTACTCCAGAGAGCCTGAGGACATCTCAGCCCTGTGACTTTTTTTTTATATGAGCCTGCTTCCAAGCAGTCCCTGCAAGTTTTAAATAAGACAAGTTCCCCAGCCGTAACCCTTGAGGGCTCCATTCTGAAATCAGGAGAATCTGTCTGGTATCCCGGCACCAACAGTAGACAGCTGACCTGAGTCCTGGCCCTAGGTCACCACTTATTATCATTGAATCGTGTTCTTTTTTTTTTTTTTTTTTTAATTTGACAGAGAGAGAGAGAGATCACAAGTAGGTAGAGAGACAGGCAGAGAGAGAGAGGGGGAAGCAGGCTCCGTGCTGAGCAAAGAGCCTCATGCGGGGCTCGATCCCAGGACCCTGAGATCATGACCTGAACTGAAGGCAGAGGCTTACCCCACTGAGCCACCCAGGCGCCCCAGAATCTTGTTCTTTCAATGGTATCAATAATACCAGCCTCACCTCCCTCACAGGGTCGTTCCAAGGATCACCTGGGACAATGTGCGTGAAAATGCTGAACGACCGCATAAATAAGGGATGCTATTAATATTTCACCCAGAAGCTTGCCAGATTAAAACATGGTTTCCTGAAGTTAAGCCAGCTCTTTCTTTCTTTCATTCAATTCATTCCCCAGATATTCTTCAAGTGCCTACTTTATCCAAGATAGAACTTTCTTGGTAACTTCGATGGCTAAGATTTTTTTCCCATTGTTTATTGAGTAATTTGGTAGAAACTTTTTAAAAAGTGCCATGTTCCCTGTTGCCATGTTATGTCTCTCTCAAAGAAATGTGGTCAAATAGTGAAGCATGAGACATGCTCATGCTTGTTGCTGCGAAGGTGGAGGGCCAGAACACAATCTGTTCCTTCATCTCCCCACAGAGAGCAAGAATGCCTTCTACCACTCTCAGGTGAGGACAGGCAGAAGGGAAAGTCCAGCAGAGGTGCAGCAGAGGGGACAGTGAAGAGGGGGTGAGCAGTAGCTGTACACAACCTCTCAGATCCCAACACTCAGTATTACAATAAATAAATTTACTTACATGAAAGTGGTTTAAGGCAATCCCCTTTAATTTGGCCTCTGGTCCATTCAGCAAAGACAAATGTCTTCCATTTTTAGAAGCTTCTGATGAAGATTGATAGATACTGTTTCCAAAGGAAAAATAAAAGGCAAATGATTGTTGAGGAAGGGGGGGGGGAGACACAATTTTAAAATGATTTAGCTGTACAGCAGGTTATGAAGGAGGGGAAAGGAAGAGATTAAAATGGTTCTTTCCCTCCTCCCTCTGTGACTCAGAGATTCATCCTAAAAATAATTTTCATCCCAGTCTGGGGAAGCTGAGCAAAGACTCACGTCTTCACATTCCAAGTTCCATGATGGCCTTGGACAGGGAGGGAACAAAAGGAAGATGAAAATAGGAAACAGTAATTATTGAAGGTAATCTGGAAAGGACTTTACCTATTCTGAAGAGGTGAGGTAAAATTAAAGGCCTGGCTAGCTGTGATGAAACAGGCATTTTCTGTTCTTGCCCTAGTCTGAGGTATGTCGTGTCAGCAAGGATGAAGCCTCAACTTGCCTTTCAGCCTTATTTCCCACCAGCTTTTCTGGTGATCTGTGTTTTACTCACTCAAATGAATGTTTGTCTTTCAACATCATTCTCCTTGCTTGTTCTTTTTTATTTTAATTTTTTATTTTTGTTATTTTTTTAAGTTTAGGTATAATTGGTCATTTCCCTTTCTTTGTATCAGCAATAGGGGGTTCTTTTTTAGGTATTTCTTTAGTCATATTTAATTTGTAGAGGTATGCTCATTTTTAAAAAAATATCTTAAAAATATTTATTAAAATATTTTTATTTTGAAAGTATTTATTTGCTTTTTTAAAAAAACTAAACTTACAGAAAAGTTGTGCATAGAGCATAGTGTATAGCATAATAAACTTTTTTTCTTTTCACCCGAACAATTTGAGATAACCTGACATATCTGTGGCAGACATTGAGATGTATGGACTAGATGCCCTTCAAGGAAGGACTTGTTGCCCAGCTGTGGGGACAGTGGTCAGCACACAGCTGTCAGCTATCACTGCCTTCAGGGCTGGCTTCATCGGTAGAGAGCCCAGGGAGATGTTCCTTTTCCCAGGTGACCCAAATTCAATGGCTGGTCATGGAAGGACAGAAGGGACTAGAATTCTGGCCCCGTGTTAGACAACCTCGATGGGCCATTTCCACTCAAGAGCTCCCAGTGGGGTTAGCTGAGGCTATCCCCCTGCAGCTCAGATCAACTTCTACCTCTGCCCAGTCCTGTTTGCTTCTCCTCCCATCCACAGATGCTGATCCCACGACTCTCCCTAATAATTATTCTGAACACTGAAGTCTGCCTTAGAGTCTGCTTGCTGGGAGCCAGGAGAGGTCTGAGAAAGCAGACAATAAAACGGAGTTTTGGATCTGGATCACTCACCCCTCTGCTGGTAGGAGGACCTCGCCGCTGGTGATAGGTGGAGTACAGATCGCTACTAGGACGTAGTAGCCCAGCTGTTAAGACCTTCACCAGCAGTGAACTGGGGAGTATAGCAGTGAAAGAGAGTATATTCGCTGGTGCACTATGTGGGGGAAAGAATAACTGTAAGACAGTTGAATGGTTATTGTTTAGCTCCACTGAAACTCCAGGCACAGAAATAAAAAAGCTGAGAGAGGCCTAGCAGACAGCTGAAAGCCAAGTGTGAGCGCCAGAAGGTCTCTTTCATAGCAAGAGGCTTTCGTCACGGGCAGTAGAACGGCAGAGAGCTGCAGACCAGGTCGAGCTAAATCATCAGGTAGCCGAGCTCCAAAGGTTAAACTACCAACTGAACAAGGTGTCCTATGCTAGAAACAGCACTGTGGGTGGGAAAGAATGAGACCCCGACATGTGGAATGGGGACATCTGAGTTGATGCCCCCCAAATCTTGAATTCCCAGATTTCTCTGGACCCTCTGTCCCTTCCCTACTAAGAGCTGCATATTCCCTTTGCTTGAGATAATGCCAACGCCTCTCGGCCAGACAACATGTCAGCCTCGGGGATCTGCCCCTACCTACCCTCTTATCCACTAAATCTATAATTAAGGTTAAGGGGCAGTATAACCCAGCTGGGGACATGCTAGGCATGATAAGTCAGGAAAGAAACCAGACCCCAAAGGCGCAAAAAGATCTAACTAGCATGGACTGCAGGAGGTGGAGGAATACATGTGGGACTAGATTTTGAGGGTCCTTGATTAAGGGGGGGTTAGAACTTGAGATTAGGTAACAATTTGTGTGTGCTTTCCCAAAGTATAAAATTTACACCCTGAAAAAGCCCCCAGGAAATGGTGCAAACTTGCTGTAAGACGGCTTCTATGAAGCATGGTAAAAGCGATGACCCAACCCAAGTGAAGTCGAAATACCATAAATGTATTGGCAGGTGGTAGAGGAAAGGATTAAAATGTTAAGAGAAATATGGGACGCCTGGGTGGCTCGGTCAGTTAGGCATCTGCCTTCGGCTCAGGTTATGATTCCCAAAGTCCTGGAATCGAGTCCTGCATCGGGCTCCTTGCTTGGTGGGGCGCCTGCTTCTCTCTCTGCCTGCCACTCCCCCTGCTTTTCCTCTCTCTCCTTTCTCTCTCTCTGACAAATAAATAAATCTTTAAAAACAAAGCAAAAACATAGCCAACCAAAGAAAAATAGGTAATTTGGACTTCATCAAAATTAAACGGCTTTGTGCTTTGAAGGATACCATCAGGAGGGCTGCCTGTGGCTCAGTTGGTTAAGTGGCTCCCTTCTGCTCAGGTCATGATCCCAGGGTCCTGGGATCGAGTTCCACATCGGGCTCCTTGCTTCCAGCAGGAAGCCTGCTTCTCCCTCTGCCTGCTGTTCCCCTGCTTGTGCTCTCTCTCCTTTGTTTCTTTCTGACAAATAAATAAATAAAATCTTAAAAAAAAAAAAAAAAGAATACCATCAAGAAAGTGAAAAGACAGGGGCGCCTGGGTGGCTCAGAGGTTTAAGCCTCTGCCTTCAGCTCAGGTCATGATCCCAGGGTCCTGGGATAGAGCCCTGCATTGGGCTCTCGGCTCAGCAGGGAGCCTACCCACCCCCGTCTCTCTGCCTGACTCTCTGCCTACTTGTGATCTCTGTCAAATAAATAAATAAAATCTTAAAAGAAAAAGAAAGTGAAAAGACAACCCACAGAATAGGAGAAATTATTTAAAAATCATATATCTAATAAGGTCTAATATCCAGTATCTATCTATCTATCTATCTCTATATCTTTACTCAATAAAAAGAAGAGAAATAACCCAATTTTAAAACAGGCAAATAATTTCAATAGAGATCTTTCCAAAGAAGGTACACAAATGGACAACAAATGCATGAAAAGATGTTCAATGTCAGTGGTCAGTATGTAAGTGCAAATCAAAACCACAGTGAGAGGGGCACCTGGGTGGCTCAGTTGGTTGAGTGTCTATTCTTGATTTCAGCTCAGGTCATGATCTTAGGGTCCTGGAATTGAGCCCCATGTCAGGCTCCGTGCTTGGTGCAGTGTCTTCTTGATATTCTTTCTCTCCCTCTCCCTTTGCCCCTCCCCCTGCTTGCATGTGCGTGCTCTCTCTCTCTCTCTCACGCACGTGTGCTCTTTCTCATAAATAAATAAATAAAATCTTAAAAAATAAACCATAGTGAGACGCCACTTAGCATCAACAGAATGACTATAAGAAAAGATGGAAAATAACAACCGTTGGTGAGGATGTAGGGAAATTGGAGACAACATACGTTGCTGGTAGAAATGTAAAACAATGCAGCAAGTTGAGAAAACAGTGACAACTGCTGAAATAGCTAAACATAAAGTTACTATTGGCCTAGGAATTCCACTCCTTTGTAATACTGAAGAGAACTGAAACATACATCCCCACAAAAACTTATAGGCAATTATCCATAGCAACATTATTTATAATAGCCAAAAGGTGGAAACACCCCAAATGTCCATCCACTGATGAATGCATAAATGAAATATGCTGTATCTATACTATGGAATACTATTCAGTTGTAATAGGAATGAAACTTTGATCCATGCTGCAACATGGATAAACTTTGGAAAACATTATGCACAGTGGAAGAAAGCAGACGTAAAAGGCCACATTTATGATTCCATTTGAAAGACATGTCCAGAAGAGGCAAATCCATAGTGACATACTGTGAATGAGTGGTTGCCAGGGGTTGTCGGTATGGAAGAATGAGGAGTGACTGCTAACTGGCCCAGGGTCATGTTTTGGTGGCATGAAATACTATAAAATTGATTGTTGTAATGACCACACAAACTTGTAAACATACTAAAAACCACTGTTGGGGTGCCTGGGTGGCTCAGTGGGTTAAGCATCTACCTTTGGCTCAGGTCATGATCCCAGGGTCCTGGGATTGAGCCTCGCATCAGGCTCCTCAATCAGCGGGGAGCCTGCTTCTCCCTCTCCCTCTGCCTGCTGCTCTTCCTGCTTATGCTCTCTCTTGCTATCTCTCTCTCCCTGTCAAGCAAATAAATAAAATCTTTAAAAAATAAAAATTTAAAAAAAATAAAAAATAAAAACCACTGCTCTATGCTTCAAAATGGAGAATTTTGTGTATGTTCATGTTACCTCAATTTTTGAAAAAAGGGTTCAGGGACATGGGAGTGCTGGTGTGGATATATTAGTAAGTAAGATCAGAAACTCCCCAGATGACTGCTCCACAGGAGAACCTGGAGTACAGTGTCTACCAAAACAAAAAGCATGTGTTGGTAAATGGCACCACGATCACTGTGAAGTCTAATGGTGGCTTTCTTTTGAAGGCCGAACTTATAAGTAGGGGAAGCTACTGTAAACCTGAGCTCCTTATTAACAATGGACATAATACAACCCAGAAATAATTGAGCCAGATGGCATCATGCAACTGTCAGAAATCATGTGGATACAATTATGATAATGAGTGGCAAGATCAAAGTGGCGGCCCTGAGTACCCGACCTACAGAGAGTTATGCAGATAGTTAATAAAGCATGGTGTCACTTGCTGAAAAATGGATGGGCAGCAAATAAGGATACTGCTCAGTCTGTACAAGCAAAGGAAAACAAAGAGCGTATAAGGAATGGAATATGTGGGAGCGAAGTTCTTGTATACTATTGAAATTAAATTGAGATTAATCTGAATGAAGTCATTATAAATTAAGATGTTAATTATAATGCCCCAAGCAACCACTAAGAAAATAACTCAAAAGATAGATACATATGTACTAAATAAATAGAGAGAAAAAGAGAGAAATGACAAGGGAATTGGAAAATATCTTTTTAGCACAAAAGAAGGCAATAATATAGGAACTAAAAAAGACATGGCATATAGGGAAGAAATCAAAATGGCGGATGGGCAGATATAAATCCTGAGTATAAAATGACTCAGTCAGTTGATTCTGCTTCTGTCACTGACCACACTATTGCTGCCACAATGGATACATGAACGAAGTGGCCATGGTGACAGAGATTGAGATTATTCTGGGTCAGTAGCATGAGTTATTACTTATCAGGACTCATCTAGCCATTACCACTGCCAAATATCCAACTTGACAGGAAAAGATTGATGCTGAGCTCCTGATAGAGCACCATTCTTCAAGGAGACTGGCTAGGCAGTTGGTGGCAAGTTGATTGCTTCGGGATCTTTCTACCTTGAAAAAGCCAGTAATTCATCTTGATGGGATGAACATATACTACCGGTAAGGGGTTAGATGTCTGGTCTTCAGGCATCACCCTAGCCTTACACAATGTTTGAGCCACCATCAGGGGACCTCCCAAAACATTGCATCAGACCAAGGAACTCAACTTATAGCAAAAAAAGGTGTGAGAGTAAACTTATGACACTGTTATCTACTGGTCATATCACTTATGGTAGCACTCTGAAGCTTCTGGCCTGATAGAGCATTGGAATGCCTTGCTGAAGGCACGGCTGAAGTATTAGCTCAGGTGAAATTCTCCGAGTACCATCTTTCAGAATATGTTAAATCTACTGAATGAAAGATCTTCATACGATCTTCATATGATGCTATGTATCCAACAGGAAGAATAGATGGGTCTGTGAGGCAAAATAAGGAAGTAGGAGTGGTCCTGCTTATTATCACTCCCAGTGGACCCTCAGGGAATTTGTGCTTCCTATTCCTGCTATCCTGGACTCCACAGGGTGAGGGCCTGGTTCCTAAAAGGTGAATATTTCTACCAGATGGTACAGCAAGAGTTGCTTTGATTTACTGACGAAAACTGCTGCCTGGGCACTTTGGGCTCCTAGGATTCAGGAACGAGTGCGCTATAAGTAGAGAACCAATCTTGGCATGGTATTTACCCTGATCATTAGGAGGAGTTCGGTTTGCTGTTATACAATAAGGGTAGGGAAGAATATTGATGAAGGATAGGTGGAAGAAAGGCAGGCAGGGACAAGGGGCCCCCACCCTAAGAGGAAACCACCCTCAAGAGGATTTTACACCATCCAGGAAGGAACCCTCCACCCTTTCCCACAAGAAAGATAGATGACGAAAACCTGATTGGATGACAGGTGCATGGAGGATTAATCAAATTAAAACAGCCCACCAACAAGCCCATAAAAACCCCTAAATCTAAATGGCAAATCAGCAACCCTCTCAGGGCCCTTCCTTCTTGGGGAGCTTTGTACCCGGGCTCAATAATCTTTGCTTTGCCACCTACCACTCTTTGGTCTACTATCTCTTCAATCTTCAAAGCGATGTGACCAAGAACCACGGGCACTAAAGAAAAAGAAATCCGGTAACACCCCAAAAACAGCTGCAACAGAGGGCTGTAGATTGTCCTACAAACCTTCCTCTTCTAAGTTTTCCCAGAAGGAGACGCTCATCCGAAACCTGGAGAGGCTACTTCTCAACAAAAATGAAGAAGTGGATCTGAGAGCAGCACAGGGTAGGAACATGGCGATGAGCCCCTAAGATTTCCCTTTGCAAGACTTTTTGTCTGGGCTACTAGGAGCACCATCAGCAGACAACCTCACTTTCCAGCTCCTACAGCTGCAGACAGCTGCCTCATCAAAGCTCACACCCTTTGGGAAATGGCCCATGTCCAATGGCTGATCAAGACCTGAATTTAAAGCCCAGCCCTGGCAGCCTGGTTTGGGATCATAATGAAGGGCCATTTCAGTGCCAGGGCCCCTCATGGGGTTAATTGAGGCTGTTGGGCCTTCCTTACACGCAGCTTGGTATTCTTTCTGTCCAAGCCTGTTTCCACCTCTTCCCTTCCACAGGTGTCAATAACAAAGGCATTCCCTAATAAACATCCTGGACACTAAACTCTGACTCAGAATCTTCTTCCTGCAGAGTCTAAACTGTGAAAATGCCCTGTCATCTCAAATACTTCAGGGCGTGTTTCTTACTAATGAGCACTTTCATCTAGATAACTTCTGTAGAATGATCAAAATCAGGAACTTAATATTGATATATGTTACTAACTAATCCTCAGCCCTCATACAAATTTTGTTAGTGGTCCCAATAATGTCCTCCCCCACCTCCCCCGAGAGAGTATGTACTCGAGCAAGGGGTTTGGGGAGGGGCAGAGGGAGAGGTAGACAGAGAACCTTAAGCAGACTCCATGCTCAGCACGAAGCCTGATGCGGGGCTCAATCTCACGACCCTGAAATCGTCACCAGAGCTGAAACCAAAAGTCGGGCAATTAACTGACAGCATCCCCCAGGTGCCCCCAATTATATCCTTCTTAGAGGAAAAGGATCCTGTCCAGAAATTGCACATTGTATTTAGTTGTCTCTTCAGTCTTGAAGAGTTCCCTAGTCTTTCCTTTATTTTCATGATCTTGACACTTTTTAAGATTACAGGCCACTTCTTTTGTAGAATGTCCCTCAATTTGGGTTTGTCTGTTTTTTTTTGTTTTGTTTTGTTTATAGTTTTTTTTCAAGATTAGCTTCTTCACAACAGAGCTCTTAGAGAAGTTGTGCCTTGTTCTTGTCATTTCCCCCTAGAGGTGGCACATGACTGATGGTGTGATTAAAATGGTGTCTGCCAGGGGCACCTGGGTGGCTCAGTGGGTTAAGCCTCTGCTTTTGGCTCAGGTCATGATCTCAGGGTGCTGGGATCCAGTCCCACATCAGGGAGCCTGCTTCCTCCTCTCTCTCTGCCTGTCTCTCTGCCTACTTGTGATCTCTTTCTGTCAAATAAATAAATAAAATATTAAAAAAAACAAACAAAAATAAATAAAATGGTGTCTGCCAGGTTTTTCCACTGTAAAGCCATTCTTTTCCCTCTTTATAATTATGTATTTTGTGGAGAAGTACTTTGAGGCTATGTAAACATCCCATTCTTCATCAAATTTCCTATTTATTCTTTTATTTATATCCCTATTGGCTATGGAATTTCTATACTGTCATTATTTTGGTGCTCAAACTATCCCACATTTGGCCAGTGGGAGCCCCTTCAAGTTTGGTCTTTTATCTTTCTAACATGTCTCCACCATTCTTTTTACACTGACTTGCTTGCTGCACAAGATAGTCGAAGATTTTTTTATATTTTCCCTGCCCCAGCCCTAGAATCAGCCATTTCTCCAAAGAGCTCTGGCTCCCTTCGGTGGAGAATGGCATTTAGAAACCAAGATTTCAGCATTAGGTGTGCTCATTGCTATTGAGGTCTCACTGTTCTTAGGCCCTTTCAGTGGACAGAGCTAAGGACTACATGAAATACATGTATGTGTATACATAAATACATATGTATGTATATCTATATCTATGTTTATGTATGTTTGCATAAACACACATTTGCATCTATATTTCTGTATGTATACATATTCAAAATCATGAATTCACACTGATACCTCTAATTCCAATCCAATACCCACCAATTCATTCTAGTTTTTTCACTTTTCATATATTTAACTACCATCTTTACCAGTGAGAAAACTGACTCTCGTTATCCTGACTATTTCTACTTATTTAATCAATCCTTCTGCACATAAACAACCTCCTGTGATTGTTCCTTTCCCCTGGTGCGGACATGCTTCTCACCCTGCACTGGGCTCCTGCTCCGCTCAGATACCTTGTACATCTTGCTTGGGCTCTAGTGCCCCAGGATGGACCACCAGGATGAGGAAGCCTACATGGTCACCTTCATCTCCCTAATCTGACTCTGACACCTGTGTCAGGTGGCCTTCATGCGTGGGTGCCCCCCCTAACCCACCTGGGACTCTGCCCCCACACTAGGCCTCCACTCTCCTACTTCCCTTCTCTGTCTCAAGTAGATAGATATCTTACTGCCCTTGGGCTCCAACACCTGGCACCAGGCTGCACTACAGGGACTCCATTCTCATTCTGCTCATGATATTACACTAGTATCCCCCCCTTATGGGGACACCCTCCTCATCCCAGTTAGGTCACTGTCTTACCCAGATGCCCTCCTTGATGACCTCTTGACCACTATGGCTCCATACCCCTACCTCTATACTGACTTTGGGACTCTATAATGACTTTTGGACTGATTTGTGCAGGAAGAAGGAAGAGAGTGGAAAAAGGAGGAAGAAACAGCCCAACATTAGTTCATCTTTTAGTTAATTTTTAATAAAGTAATTTTTCTGAGATTCACTTCCATTTTAGTCTTTGGATGGATCTATTTCTGTCATCATGTCTGTTAAATTTATATTTGCTGGGAGAGCTGCCTAGTCAGGTCATTCCTTATCTATGATGGTTACCATCTCCTCTACCTGAAACATGGTTCACACAGGCCAATACATAACTGAAAATCCCCCTCTCTCATCATTCTTTTCAGTGGGGTTTTCAGCATAATACACGGATATATCTAGCATACCTGGGGGAAGGGCATCTTGCTTCAATACTTGCAACTTCTCTTCCCTGTTTCCTTTTCTCCTCTTCCTAATAGCACTCTGCTAATCTTTCGAGGTTTGTTTAAATGGAACCTCAGTTGCTTTAACTTTCTGCTAGAATTTTTCTCATAGGAGGTACTTCATATGTCCCCAGATCCCAGTAAGAATGGATTATTCATCGCTCTTCAAATGTCCCAAGCTGTTCTATCTATGTGCCTTTATCTGGTCCATCCTCTCACTGCCTCTCCAAAGGTCAAAGCCCTACCTCCTGCAAGGTACATTTCACATGCTACCTCCCTTCAAAGCCTTTACCGATATCCCCAATTAAGGACCCCCACAGAACTTTGTGTGCACCTGTGATATATAGCCATTCCTGACATATTCTAAATACCCTTCTTAGAAGCCAGAAATTAGGGCACCTGGGTGGCTCAATTGGTTAAGCAACTGTCTTCGGCTCAGGTCATGATCCTGGAGTCCTGAGATTGAGTCCCGCATCAGGCTTCTTGCTCCGTGGGGAGTCTGCTTCTCCCTCTGACTTCTCCCCTCTCATGCATTCTCTTGCTCTTTCAAATAAATAAATAAAATCTTTAAAAAAAAAGCTCCAGAAATTAATTCCTTAGGTACAAGTACCATTAATTTTTCATATCTTTAATTTTCATATCTTTACTCCATATCTACACTCCATATCTTTGTGTGACTTATAGACTAGGTGACCATGGAGGACTTGCATTTAGGAGAGGCTCTATATATGTTTAATTGAAGCATAATAAAGGTTTATATATTTTATATTATCTTTTCTTTGCATAGTGCAGTCTTCAAAAGAGTTAAAGTTCCTAGTAGTCCTTTCTGGCATGAGAACTAAATTTTCTACTTTATAGAAGAGAAAGATGTTTACTTTTATCATCTAAATGACAAGAGAGTGAAAATGTTCATTTTTCCAACATGATGTATTAGGTTGTATTAGTGTATCAAGAGATAAAATCTACTCTCAAGGCAAATTCATATAGGTCTATGGACACCTGAATTTTTATCCTGCCCAAATGGCATTCTAAGTTTTGAAGTTTCTTTTGTTTTGTTTTGTTTTGTTTTTGTTTTTGTTTTTTGGAGGTGAAAGCAGAGTTTATTTAAGATATGGAGTGAGCAGATGTAGATGGAGTGCTCAGGAGACTCGGAAAGGAAAAGGAGGAGAATGAGTCTCCAGTTTTGAAGTTATTAGATATTGACATTTTCTCTAGAATGTATGCACTTACTTTGCATGTGAATAAAATCATATTTTCACCTGCAGAGAAATGGCCCCAATTCTTCACGCCCCATAGGAATTATGTAACTACAGGAGGAGACCGACCTGCTTCTTTTGTGTTGATCTTAGCCCGGATTCTCATAATCTGTCCCAAAGTAGGGCATTATCAAAAATCTAGGCTAGTTTGTCATATTTTTTTCCTCCATTTAACTGTTGATTGCAAGGGCAATTATCCGCTTTGACTCAGGGTGTCTTCTAACTCTTTTGTATTATTTTGTGTATAATAATAACACATTATATGGATATGCAATGAATAATTTCACCAAATTCTCTTAGAATGCTTTGCTTCCCTAGGCTATCACTACTGATCTTGGTGTATTCAGTAGCCAAAAATAAAGACTTTTGGTGTTTTTCTCCTCATGCTTGATCCTACTGATTTTAGACCTCTCTTCATCCATAGTGGTCTGATAGACATTGCACCAAGGTTTTAGAGTTGGCAGTTTGAAGAATTTTGAGCTCCTCTTTCTATATCATGCCACAAAGTGGTAAGAATTCCGTGAAGAAAAAAGGGTTGGGGTCCACAAAGAGCTTTCCTGTATACTAAGAGAACTCCTTCTGACAGATACCTGTGGTAGGCTGAGTCATGGTACCATGGAAGACAGTTTTGCCCTAATCCCTGGACTCTGTGAATGTTACCTTGTACGGCGAAAAAGGACTTTGTAGGTGTGCTTGAAGATTTTGAGATGAAGTGATTATTCTGGATTATCTGGGTGGACACTATGTGCAAATACATGTATCCTTGGAATAGGAAGGGAGATTTGACACACAAAAGAAGAGAAGATAATGTGACCATGGAGACAAAGACTGAGTGACAAGCCCACAAGCCAAGGAGTGTTGGTAGTCACTAGAAACTGGAAGAGGTAAGAAACAGACTGTCTCTATAGTCTCTGGAGGGAGAACAACCCTGCTGACATCTTTATTAACCCAGTGGAACTGATGAATTTCTGGCCTCCAGAAATAAGAAAGAAGAAATTACCGTCGTTTTAAGCCAAGTGATAATTTGTTACAGCAGCCACAGAAAGCTAGTATATAGACTTTGTGTGGAAGAAGGCAATAAAGAATAAACATAAACTCCATCCTTAAGCACCTATAAATTAAATCAGAAACAATTTGTAAAATATATGACCCGATGGGTGATAAAATGCAAAGATAAATGTCAAAGTCAGTAAGTACTGTAGAAATTCAGAAAGGTGCGTAATCTTTAATGAGGAGCTGGAGTAGAATCGGTGGGTTTTACCGATTAGGTAAAATAGGTAGATTTTGATGTTAGACACTTGGACAAAAGGAGAGGAGTTTAGATTTCATCCTCTGGGCAGTGAGAATTCAGAAACAAATTCCCTCCTCATTTTATTTCTTTTTAAGGTAGAAAAGTAATCTAGGTTTCTCTCAAAACATCTCAGAGGCATAAAAGAATGTAAAATTCCCCTATAATTGCACTACTCCCAGAGAAAAGCTTTGCTAACAACTTGGTATATATTTTTCCAGATTCTTTTCTGTATATATAGTAATATGTTTATATAATCATTACCCAAATGGGATCATGTTGTAAATATTCTTTTGCAACCTGCCATTAAAGACTTTTCAGCAAAATAAAAAGGAAAACCATATTTTAAGATGATTAGTCTTTTGGCAACACGCACGTAGATCTCTGTAATCTGTCCTAATTACAGTATGGACTGTACTGAGCAGAGAAATGGAAACAAAGAGAGAAAGAGTTAGCTAAAGGTTGTTACAATAATCTGGGGAAAAGTAAAGGTAGGGTCTGTGGCAATAACTGATAAAGAAAGGGATTCAGAAATTTCTCTAGTACAAGTCAGGAAATATGTATATACATTTCAAGATCTTGGGCCACATAGGTAAAAACTAATTCCTCCTTTTTCCTTTGAGAGAGAGGAAAAACATGAAAGATTCCACTTACTCACATTTGAAGTTAGTCATATGCTCTGATCGTGGTAATAGCAATCCTAAAGGGAAGAAACTGCTTTCTAAGCAGTCATAGCAGGGCTAAGTATTTTTATATGCAGTGATGTGTTTTTTGATTGCAAAAGCATTACATATTTATAAAAGCATTTGTAGAAAACATGGGAAATACTGAAAAGTTTAAAAAGAAAAGTATTTCTTTTTTTTTAAGGTAGGCTCCACGCCCAGCATGGAGCCCAGCACAGGGCTTGAACTCACAACCTTGAGACCAAGACTTGAGCTTCAGCAGTTGAGCTACCCAGTTGCCCCTAAGTATCCTTTTAAAAATCTTTGTTTTGGAGTGCCTTGTCTGGGTGGCTCAGTCAGTTACGTGTCTGCCTTTGGCTCAGATCATGATCTCAGGGTTCTGGGATGGAGCCCCACATGAGGCTCCTTCCTCGAGCTGGGAGTCTGCTTCTCCTTCTCCCTCTGCCTGCCATTCCCCCTGCTTGTGCTCTCTGTCAAATAAATAAATAAAATCTTAAAAGAAAATCTTTGTTTTTCCAAATTGGCATTTTGTTGTTGCTGCTGATTACAACAGTATGATTTCATTATAAAAAATGAAAATGAACACAGACATATACAAGGTAGAATATTGAACACCTTCTCATAATGTCACCACCCAGAGGTATAGAGATATGCTGGAACATGCTCACACAGGCTCATTGAGCTAATCGTGTGCATTTCTTCCCAGATCTGTGTTCTATAACTATAGCTTAAAGTCAGCCATGGCAGGAGCATTTACACCATGGAAATTAGCAAATATCACTTATCAAGGCTTTATGTTCTGGAGAGCTGGACGTTGAAATTTTACCATTACATCACTCTGTATATCTTCCTAGAGATTTTGTGCATATTTGAATATTTGTTTGCAAAAAAAGAGAAAATATTCAATTTTCTCTTTTCCCAGCTTTTATTGAGCTATAATTGACATGTAACATTGTATAAGTTTAAAGTATACAATGAAATGATTGATATGTGTATATATTGCAAAATGATTACCATAATAAGGTTAGTTAATCCATACATCACCTCAAATGTTACAATTTGTGTGTGTGTGTGTGTGTGTGTGTGTGGTGAGTACTTAATATTTATTCTCTTAGAAAATTTCAAACATACAATTCAATGTATTTTTTTTTTTAAAGATTTTATTTATTTATTTGACAGAGAGAGATCACAAGCAGGCAGAGAGGCAGGTAGAGAGAGAGGAGGAAGCAGGCTCCCCGCTGAGCAGAGAGCCCTATGCGGGGCTCGATCCCAGGACCCTGAGATCGCGACCTGAGCCAAAGGCAGCAGCTTAACCCACTGAGCCACCCAGGCGCCCCAATTCAATGTATTTTTTAAAGATTTTTAGGAACACCTGGGTGGCTCAGTTGATTAAGTGCCTGTCTTTGGTTCAGGTCATGATCCCAGAGTCCTGCGATCAAACTCTGCATTGGGCTCCTTGGTCAGTGGTTTTCCCTCTCCCTCTGTGTGTGTGCTCTCTCTCTCTGTCTCAAACAAGTAAATAAATAAATCTTTAAAAAAAAAGATTTTATTTTTAGGGCACTGGGTGGATCGTTGGTTAAGCATCTGTCTTCAGCTCAGGTCATGATCTTGGGGTCTTGGAATTGAGCCCTGCATTGTGCTCTCAGTTGGGGAGTCTACTTGTCTCTCTGTCCTTCCTCCCATGCCCTCTCTCTCTCCCTCTCTCTCTCTCAAATAAATAAATAAAGACTTGGGGGCGCCTGGGTGGCTCAGTGGGTTAAGCCTCTGCCTTTGGCTTAGGTCATGATCTCAGGGTCCTGGGGTCGAGCCCCACATCAGGCTTTCTGTTCAGTGGGGAGTCTGCTTCCCCCTCTCTCTCTGCCTGCTGCTTGTGATCTCTCTGTCAAATAAATAAATAAAAATAAAAAATAAAAATAAATAAATAAAGACTTTTAAAAAACTATTTTACTTTTAAGTAATCTCTACACCCAATGTGAGGTTGGAACTCACAACCCTAAGATCAAGAGTTGCATACTCTACCAGCTGAGCCAATCAGATACCCTTACATTCAATATTTTTGTTAAAGATTTTATTTATTTGTCAGAGAAAAAGAGCACAAGCAAGGGAGCTGCAGACAGAGGGAGAAATAGGTTCCCTGCTGAGCAAGGAGCTTCATGTGGGACTTGATCCCAGCACCCTGGGAGATATTTAACCAATTGAGCCACCCGGGTATCCCACAACTCAATATTTTTAACTATAGTCACCATCCTTTACATTATATCCCAAGGGCTTATTCATCTTATAAATGGAAATTTGTACCTTTTGACCTCTCCTCCTGCCCTTACCCACCTCCCCAGACTCTGGCAGCCATCAGTCTCCTCTGTTTCTATGAGTTCTTCTTCTTCTTCTTCTCCACCTTCTCCTCCTCCTCCTCTCCCTCCTCCCTTTCCTTCTTCTCCCCTTTTTCCTCCCCCTCCTCCTCCTTTCCTCCCCTTTCTCCTCCCCCTCCTCGTCCTCCTCCTCCTCCTCTTTCTTTAATATATAAGGGAGATCATTTAGTATTTATTTTCCTCTGTCTAATTTATTTCAACTTTGCATAATGTCCTTATGTTTCATCCATGTTGGCCATGATGGGATTCCCTTCTTTTTCATGGCTGAATAATAGTCCATTGTATATTTACCACACTTTCTTTATCCATTCATCTGCTGATGGACACAGGTTTTTCCCCCATGTCTTGGCTACTGTAAATACTGCTGCCATGAATATGGGGGTGTAAACGTCTTTGAGATAGCAATTTCATTTCCTTTGGATATATACCCAGAAGTGGAAATGCTGAATCATATACTAGTTCTATTTTAAATTTTTTGAGGAACCCCCATACAAAAAAAAAAAAAAAAAAAAAAAAAAAAAATCCCATTTTCTAACTGGTTTTGGCAATCCAACAATATATAATGCTTCCTTCTTCAATACACATTCACCTATTTAATCCTTGCCACTTAGTAGTTCACTGTGTGACTGCATAATAATTCATTTAAATAATCCTCCACAGATGGGTGTTTTGATAGGTTACCATTTTTGGCTATTACAAACAAACTTCCAGTAAACATGTTGTTCATATATATTTGCATATCTGTCATATTCTCGGGATAAATATCTAAACATGGAAATGTTGACTCAAAGTGTATACACCCATTTACAATTTAAATAGACGATACCAAATTGCCCTTTCAAAATGTTGTCTTATTTTTATACCACATTCACCAGTATCTGACAATGCCCTGAAAAACATAATTTAAATGATTGCATAGGATTTCAGTTTATGGATGTCTGATAATTTACTTGATCCATTCCCTACTATGGTGTTTCCAGTATTTCTCATTTCTATAAATAATGCTATAATACAGGGGCGCCTGGGTGGCCCAGGGGGTTAAAGCCTCTGTCTTCCGCTCAGGTCATGATCCCATGGTCCTGGAATCAAGTCCCACATCGGGCTCTCTGCTCAGTGGGGAGCCTGCCTCCCCCCTCTCCCCGCCTGCCTCTCTGCCTACTTGTGATCTCTGTCTGTCAAATAAAAAAATAAAATCTTTAAAAAAATTCTAATAATGCTATAATACATACCCTTGAATATTGTCATGCAAATTTCTTATTTTCCCAAGATAAAATCTTGATATGGAATTACAGAGTCAAAGGTAAGAATATGTTTAGGTATTTTGATACATATTATCAGATTCAGGTCAGTATTTGGAATTTAAGGTTTTTAAGAATCTACTTCCTGCTGAAAAGAAAAAAAATACTTCTAATGACTATGACTACTACTGTTTTTGGAAATAAAGTCTCATGGCTCTCAAATACTTTTACACTATTTTCCCATTAGTTTCTTCTTTAGCATTTTAGACCCAGGATTCTACCTTATTCCCCCTTCCAAATTTTGTTTCTGTGTTAAATGGCAGATAAAAAGTAGGCATATGTGTGTTTGCAAGTTGGAAAATTAAAGGGTCACATACATCAACAGGAATCATCCCAGGACCCCGAGATCATGACCTGAGCCTAAGGCAGAGGCTTTAACCCACTGAGCCACCCAGGAGCCCCCAGATCTCTTCTTCGTGCCACTCTCCCTCCACTAACCAATTTTTTATTAAAGAAAAGCTGATAAAGAAAAGCTGAAATGTTTATTAAAGAAAAGCTGAAAAGCTGTGTGTGTGTGTGTGTGTGTCTGTGTCTGTGTGTGTCTGTGTGTGTGCGCGCGCGCGCGCCTCATTTTGCTGATGAATGAGATCTCTCCAGGGTATACCATCACCATCTTGTGGCCTTTTGCCATATTACTGCTAAGGGTTTTTATACGGGAATTAAATAATTGCAATTGCAAGTGGGAAATACAGTGTATCTCCTTTTGGTAATCTGTCTGCAGATTACAGGAAGTATGTTGAGACCCTGATGCAGCCTGCATGCCAGGATCTCCCATTCTACAGTGAGATGGTATCTTCGCATTTGTACTGTGTTCTCACCTGATTCTAAAAGAACCAATTGAATAAGGAAATCCAGTGAAGAGATTGATTAGCTTTATTGTAAAGTCACGTTTTCCGTTTTGTTTTAGGTTTGCGCCGAATCTGTTTTACTGGTTTCCTTTTGATTTGTAAACATACTGGTTGGCAGGGTCGTTGGTACCTCTCCTACCTTTTTTTGTCTGCCTCTCCGTTATAATGTTGGGAGTGCTTGCCCATTTTTGTTTCAATATTCTCCCTACCTTTGTACTGTTTTATTCTATTCTTTAAAAAGAATGCCCCCCCCCTTCTCTTCTCTTGTGGATGGCTCCTCCTTTCCCTTTGTCTCTATAATCTATTTCTCCTTCTTTTTTCTCCTTCCTTGTGCTTCTCATTTTGCTTCTTTGGTATCCTTGCTGCATATAGCTTTACTTACTCGGTTTCCTCTACTAACACCCACAAGCACAGGGCCCCGCCTCCTCTTTCCCTGTCCTCCTTTCTTTGTTCCTTCTAATTCCTTCCCCCAGTAGGTAGTCGGTATTCTGGCTCTTCTAGTGTCGAGTGCATCAACCTCGTGTGTTCGCTGCATAGGTCTTTTAAGGACAGAGCTCCCTGATAATCCTGAAGCTTCAGGGAGAAACTTAAATCCTACCTATTCAAGGAAGCCACTCTCTAAATAAACTGAGATTCAAGAGCAAAGGTTTCGAAAGGGCAACCTTTGCTTCAGTCCTAAGAAGTGAATCATTACCTGACTCATTATTTTTCTTCTTTTTTTCCCCTCAACACCCTCAACATAAGGCAGATTTTCATAGGAAGTAAACTGGGACAAGTTACAAGCTCGTATTTGCTGTCCAAACTCTCATTTGCATAGGGAACAGTTAGTGACTAGTGCTTTGGAGTTGATGATTGAATCTCACAAAAGTGAGTTAGATTAATGATGCTGAGAGGAAAGAGATTTGGGAAAGGGGCTGCTACCATTTTTGAAAACGGCTTATTTTATTATGAGATGTATTATTTCTGTCTTTTTCTTGGTAGCCTGAAAACTCTTCCATGAGGTAATTAGTTTTACATTCCAATAACTTTTTTTTTTTTTTTTTTTTTAAGAGAGGGAGAGACTGGGGGTGGGGGGAGCGTGGATGGAGAGGGAAGGAAAGGGAGAATCTTAAGCAGGCTCTATAGCCAGCAGGGAGCCCAACTTGAGACTTGACCTTACAGGGCAGAGATCATGACCTGCTCAGCAGGCGGGAAGACTGCTTCTCTCCCACTCCCCCTGCTTGTGTTCTTTCTTTCGCTGTCTCTCTGTCAAATAAAAAAAATCTTAGGAAAAAAAAAAAAAAGAAAGAAAGAAAAAAGAAAAGTACACAGTGAAAAGTGAGGTTTCTCTTCTCTCCACCAGTCCCCTAGCTTCTCACCTATGTTTTGGCTTCTGTTGCAGTCTTCTAGCGACAGTGTATCCATATACATGTTGCACACACACATACAAAATTTGATGGTACCTTTATATACACGCTATTCAGAATGTTTTTTCCTTTGAACTCATGTGTCTTGAATCTTTCCATATTAAAACATAAAAACAGTCTCCACTAAAATTAAGAGTGTGTGTGTGACATTTTAAAAGTCCAATAGTACTACTAAACTCAGTGTTTACATAATTATGACCAAGCTAGTCTTATTAGCTATGTAACCAAGGGCAAAGCTACTTAGGTTCTCTGTGTTTCCTTCAGGTTCCTTATGTATAAAATAAGAATATAATAGGGTTGAATGCTTAGTTCTGGCCCAGAAACCCTTATTCACAATCCTGAAAACCAAAAAGCTCAGAAATGGAAAGTATGTAACGATGGCTAATGCTTCCTGGAACTGACTTAAAGGCTTAAAGTTCTATTTATCCCTCTCAGTTTGGATTTTTGTACACTTTACCATAGAAACTTAATTTTGAGTTAGGATATTCCTTAGACATAATTGGATGTGTTGAGTAATAAAGATTATATATGTGCTCTATTCCCTTTCTAAAATCTGGGAAAGTATCTGAATTTTGAAACATATATGGCTCTAAAAGTTTCAGATAAAAGACTGTGGACCTATATAAAAAGTACTCAAAACCATACCTAGCACAAGTCTTAGGTATTATGTGTTATCTGTTTTAATTATTACCAGTTGAGCTACATAGCTCTCTGTATGTACATTCATTTTCTTTTTCTTGGAGGTAATGATTGTCTTGGTTTTCTGTTTGCTTAGTTTTAATGTGTCAGGTATAAATTTTTTGTATATGAATTACAGAAAAATACCCATTAAAAATATTCAAACACATCAGATATAAATATATAAAACTGAAAGTGTATTTATTCATAAATTTATTAGTATACTCCTATATTGTGTCTCATCCTCCACCAAAATGCAACTTTCTGAGAACAGATGCTTGTCTATTTTGTTCTCTGTTGTATCTCAAGTGCCTACAATAGTTTCTGGCATAGGAAGGCACTTAAATAGTGATGGGTGAATCTAGCAGGTATTCTATTAGCTTCATTTTCTTCTCAGGCTGTTCTCTCTTGGAGACTTCTGTCCTCTTGCTCCATTCAGGACCAGCAGCCTTCTAGGATAATAGGGATTCTTTTTGCCTCTTTCTTTCCTCTTTCCTCTTTCTTTCTTTCTTCCTAAAGTAGGCTCTACACCCAACAGGGGCTTGAACTCATGACCCTGAGATCAAGACCTGAAATCAAGAGTCGGTCACTCCACTGACTGAGCCACCCAAGCGCCCTAACTTTTGCCCCTTTCCAATATTGAGTTTCCTTTTCCCCTAAAACTTTCTCTTCCTTGTTTAGTTCTTCATTTTGGAGGGTCACAATTCATAGATTGTAAAATGTTTTAGTAACTCTTCCAGTTGCTATTGCTATGTAACAAACCACTTCAAACATAGTGGTACTCCGCCACAGCGCCCACTAATTGTATTCTAGATTGTGTGAGATAGGAATTTCAAAAAGGCTCAGCTGGGCATTGGTGGCCTGGGGTCTCTCACTGAGGTTGTATTCAGATGGAGCTGGAACAACAGGAATTCTACAGCAGCTGAGGGCTGGTTAGGTCTCTCTCTCTCTCTTTAAGGTATTTCTTTGTTATTAAGAGACTATCCTGGGGTGCCTGGGTGGCTCAGTGGGTTAAAGCCTCTGCCTTCAGCTCAGATCATGATCTCAGGATCCTGGGATCCAGCCCCAAATCTGTCTCTCTGCTCAGCAGGGAGCCTGCTTCCCCCCCCCCCCCCCCGCCGCCCCCCCCCCCCCCCCCCCCCCCCCCCGCCCTGCCTGCCTTTCTGCCAACTTGTGATCTCTGTCAGTCAAATAAATAAATAAATAAAATATTTTTTTAAAAAAAGGAGAGAGACTCACCTTTTGTCTCTGTGTGTGTCTAGTTTGGGCTTCTTCATAGCATGGCAGCCTCAGGGCAGTTAGACTGCTTACATAGAGGTTGGCTTACACAGAATTTCATTATTCTTGCCTCGTATTTAATGGTATGTTGGTGGGTATAGAATTTGAGAATGGATCGTTTCCCTTCAGGATTTTGTTTCCTAACTTTCAGAAGCATTGTTGAGAAGTCCAATGTCATTTTAATCCCATATCCTTTCTATGTCAGCTGATAAATATTCTCTTTATCTACAGTGTTCTGGAACTTCATGTATATCAGGGAATAGATTTGATTAAACTAAAAGAAGTTTTGCTTGGTTGAATTTTACATTCTGCTCAATTTTATATACTGAAAACTGGGTTCCTTCCCATTACTTCAGTAATCTAGGTTGAATCCACCTGAGTCCATCGTGACTGCTTTAACAAAATACCACAGACTGGGGAGCTCATACTAACAGAATTTTTTTCTCATAGTTCTGGAGGTTGGGAGGTCCAAGATCAAGGTGCCAGCATGACTGTGTTCTGGTGAGAGGCTTCTTTTCTTCCTGATTCATGGCCAGGACCTCCTTGCTGTGTCCTCACATGTTGGAAATAGCTAGGGAGTTCTGTGGGGCCTCTTTTATAAGAATACTAATCCTACTCATGAGGGCTCCACCCTCATGACCTAACCACCTCCCAAACTTCCCTGGCATCCTCTTAATATCATCACTTTGTCATTAGGATTTCAACATGAATTTTAAGGAGACACAGACATTCAGACCAAGAGACCTTTCCTGACTAACCACCATTCATGTTGGTAATTTTCCGACTTTCCATTCTTCAGCGCCTGTATGTAAAGTTTTCTTTTTCTTTTTAAGATTTATTTATTCGAGAGGGAGAGAGACAGAGAGTGGAAAGGGGGGAGGGAGAGGCTAGAGGGAGAGGGAGAGAGAATCTCAAGCAGACTGTGTACACACTGTAGAGACAGACACAAGGCTGGATCTCAGGACTCTGAGATCACAACTTGAGCAGAAACCAAGAGTCTGGCACTCAATGGGCTGCACTACCCAGGTGCCCCAACTATACATGTTTTATAATTAACTTCTAAAACTTAAATTCCCCAGATGTTTAGCCTATATGTTTCATTTCCTTCACACTCATTTATTTTTATAAATTAAAATCTATCTATCTATATATATATAGATATATAAAGAAACCATGTTTGCTCTTATTTTTTACATCCCTATAGCACTGACTGCAGGGCCCCCATTCAGTAAAGAATCTAATAAAGGCAGTCTATGAGTGAATACTCCACATATTTCAAGAGATGAGCTGCCCCAGGGACACCTCAGCAGCTCACTCCTTAAGCATCTGCCTTCAGCTCAGGTCATGATCGCAGGTTCCCGGGATTGGAGCCTGCTTCCTCCCTCTCTCTCTGCCTACCTTTTGTGTCAAATAAATAAATAAAATCTTAGAAAGAAAGAAAGAAAGAGAGAGAGAGAGAGGAAGAAAGAAGCTGCCCCATTGTGGACTTACTGCTATAGACAGAAACTTAGCACTTCTCTCTTCCTCTCTAGTTCAGATCAACCTGTCCCTTTTAAAGGCTAGCTCCTTCCACAGTACTCAGAAATAAGTCACATGATCCTCCTGTGGCGTGGCAGTTTACCATAAACGGAGTGAAATTTCAATTAATGCATTGTTTAATCAAGCTGTTGTTTTCCCTCTAAGTCTTTAAGATGTACTGTTTTGCAACTTGATATTAGTATATATTTTATAAATCTTGAAGGTATTGCTACCTTGTAAAAATGTTTGTAATGATACAATAATTGTGTTGTGTTATGTAATCAACCTGGTTGAATCTCTGTTCTTTGGGGGTATTGTATTGTCTCAAAGGTCACAATTTTGAGGATCTATCTTCACCACACAAAGGCAGAAAACGGGGAAAAAGAGACAACCTCTTAAAAATTTGGAAACAAGGTAAGGCTGCTCTGCAGCTCTTTTATTTAATCACACATCAAATAGATGAAGTTCTCTATCCCTGGAAGCAAATCAAGAGATAATCTTAACACCCAAATTTAAATGAATCAAACACAAGCCCAATAAGATGAACTTCTCTGTCTTTGGCAGTAAGCGGAAAGATTATTTTAATACTCTAAACATCAGTGAAAGTGACCTGAGTGTAGCCTCAGGCAAGCAGTACATCAATGATAGTGATTGATTTGGCTAAAATCTAACTGAATATATTGTATTCTGTACTAAGAAAGACAATGAATAGAAGAACAATGATCAGCATAAAGTATAACAAAACAACAACAAAAAATTAAAGTACTAGAAGTTATTTGTTTTGCAGTAGTCATATGAAATAAACACAAATTCTGTTAGTCATGAATATAGGCATGGTGAGTCAGTCGGCCTCACCATAATTCAATTTGTTGAGATTTAATAAGTGCATTTTTCAAAGATAGTACTCTGAATGAAAATGAAATCGAATCACAATCAAACACTTATCTTTCCAGTAGTCAGAAAGTTTTAAAGTGATCCCATCTACCCAGTCTTACATTTTCCACTTTATACACAACAGCTGTAGGATTGATAACATACCAGGTGCCACCTCTTGCCCATTTGAACCCTTGCCCAATGACCTTGGTCATTATTTGAACAAAAACATACCTCATAATCTCCAAACTAAAAATCCATTGTTGCCTGTCCAACATGAAAACTCTTACATGAGACTAATCAGATAATAATTTAACACAAGATGTACATTTTTAAAAACCAAAATATAAGCTTTCTTAAAAAGACCTAATCTTTAACATGTGCAAGTCACTTCATTTCTTTAAGCTTCTATGAAGAGGGTTTACCTAGCACTAACCTATTATGAAAATTCTCTTACAGTCTGATTTTTATAACGTACAATTATAGTCACATTTCCTACCAAAATAAAACTTTTTGCCAGTAAAATAAACACAATGGAACCCTCTGAACAGTGTTTTTCTTGCTGCAGGTTGCAATCCATTAGTAAATCATGAGCGATGTAGTGGGTGTACCGCTTGCGGGCATTAGAACCGAAACAAAACAAAAGCTGAAATAGAATAAAAGAGAATAGTAAATTTCAGACTGTATTTTAGCGGTAAGGGAAGTATTGTTTTGTGAAATAGTTATTTCATTTTATCAATTGTGTACTGGGTTAAGATGGAAAATTTTTCGAGATACACTGCTCTTATAGCTGCAGTTTTCAGAAAGTGGTCTGAGGAAGACCCTTTCAAGAAGCCTGAGAGATCCTCCCTCTCCTTAATTACGTACATATCTCTTTGAGGCCAGATTTTCTTCATCCAAATGCTTCAACCAAAACATTTCTCAGCCGACTGAATGTAGAAGCAGCTATGAGAATTGAGCTGTTTTCTTTGAAGTCAGACATTAAAGATATTTTAAAAACTGTAAAACGATTCCACTCTGCTAATTTTTTGGTTTCGGAAAGAGTATTTTAAAATGCTATTTATGTTAATGTTTGTTATTTAAACACTTTGAATTTAAACTTAATATTTGAATATATTTACTTTAATTGCTTTAATTACTAATACGGTAAATAGCAATTGGTAGAACCTACACGAAAAGCGCTTTGGCGCTCTCAATATTTTGAGGTCAATATGGTCAACATGAAACAAAGGACTTCAGGCCCGAATCGTGGCAGGTTTAACTCGGTCTGAGGGCCCTTCAGCAGAGCGCCTCGAGCACCACCCACTCCGCTGACACCCAGACAGGGGACGCCCCACCCTCGGCGAGAGTCCTTGCAAACAGAAACAGATACCAACTAAAAGGCGGGACTTGTCCCCTGTGTGGACATATAACAGTGAACAAGGGGAGGTTCCAATTGCAGGCGAAACCAGGTCACAGGTCTAAAGCAGCCTTTTAGCGAATCTTTGCGACACTGTCGCGTTTCGTTGGTTCCGTGCCGTAAAAACAGTCGCGGAGCCGCCCCCAGCCGAGGCAGCGGCAGACGTGCGGGGCAATGGCGGATATGGAGGACCTCTTTGGGAGCGACGCCGACAGCGATGCTGAGCGTAAAGGTGGGATCGGCTGGGCTTCAGGGGAGGGGTGCGTGTAGGGGCTTCTGCGGCGGGAGCCCGACGGCGGTCCAGTTCCGGGTCTGCGAACCCTCGGGCACTGCGGGCCAGTGGTGCCGCTTCCTCCACTCCTTCCTCAGCGCCCCCTGCACTCCCGGCGGTACCAGCCTCCCAGGGCTGGCGGGAATGGAGGGACAAACAGCGTGAGCCTCGGGGTTCTTGGTGTGCGTGGAGCATGCGGTGCCTGGGAGCGTGTGGGGCGGAGGGGGGCGCGGGGCAGGGGTGGCGGCGCGGACGAAGCTGCGCAGCCCGCCTAGGAATCTTGGGGTCCTGCTCCGTCCTGTCTTGCACAGGCTAGCGCAAGTAAGGGCTGTTCGTGAATGAATGGGCATTGGGTGCTCGGGAACACCCGGACGAGATGGATGGATTTACAGATGGGTTCGGGAAAGCCACCTGATTGAAACCAGGGTGTGGCGTGGTGCGGATTTTTGAAATGTCTGGGGTGAGGAAGACTGGCGGGATGCCGCGATCGGGCTGTACATAGGCTTTACGCACCGGAGACAGCGTGTCTTCTGAGAGCCTGTGCAGAAACGGCAATTTCCTGAGTCTGTGTTTTTAGGTTGGAGAGCGTATGGGAGATCAGCTTTTGATTTAGAGAGATAAAGGATTTGTTGATGAAATGATTATTGGTGCATGGAAATATTTCTGGCATAAAGACCGTAGATAGTTTGAGTTTGAAATATGAATGGGAGTTATTTGAAGTAAGAATGGCCCCAAGATCCAAGTTCAGAATTCTTGCAACCTTCCAGGCTCAGAGTAACGTATCTACTTTTTCGCTTAGCAAAATGCGTTATTGTAGTTGCTCTTTTTTCTCTAACTCCTATTTATTTATTTATTTTTAAGAGTGTAGTGAAGGGAGTACTAGGTGGAAATGTAAAGTAAGGGTGCTATGGAGACGTGCGTCTGGGAGGTTCTAATCAGGATGAGTCCGTAAGTATAGAGTCCTGTGTACTAACTCTTGTTCTATTATTTTTGCTAATGTTTTCATTTTCTCCCTTATTTTTACTTGTCTGTATCCCATTTGCCTTTCAAGGCACAGTTTTATGTGAGCTCTCCCGTGACTCACTGTTATAAAGTTCATTCATTCGATAAATATGCATTGAGCCCCCTATCCTGTTCCAGCACTTTGCTAGGTTTGGGGGATAGAATGATGAAGATTGTCTCCCGTTGCCCCACCGGCTTATCTGGATGTTTAATACTATTTGATAAGTACTTGGATGGGTAGAAGCAATAGTTTAGTAAGTATACCCTGCACTTTCTCCTATTGCAAACTCAGTGTATGGGGAAGTGACATATGGAGATGGTTGCTTCTCTGGGCTTTATATTTTACTTTCTTGTGAGTCTGTTGCTGCTTTTTTCCATGTTATCATTAGATAATAGGATGCTATAGGATTTACTTCTAAATCTGTCCTTGAAGGTTGCTCTTTGATCTTGAAGGTAGTATGGATGTGACAGGGTAATTCCTGTTAGGCCTAACCTATTTCATTATGTGCTTGCACTAAGACAGCTGTGGAAAATAACTACACATGACAAACTTTTTGCCATAGCAATGGGTAGAATCTCTACCTAGGCCCAACGTGTTTCTTTTATGTATAATTGTGCCCGGTGTCTTTAATTTCTTTCAACAATGTTTTGTAGCTTTAATTGTATAAATCTTGCACCTCCTGAGTTAAATTTATTCCTAAGTATTTTATCCTTTTGGATACTATTGCAGGGGAAGTTGTTACCTTAATTTCATTTTTGGATTTTTCATTGTTAGTGTATAGAAATAGAACTGATTTTCTTGTATCTTGCAACCTTGCTGAGTATTAGCTGTAATTGTTTTGTGTGTGTGTGTGTGTGTGTGCGCGCGTGCGTGCGCATTCTTTAGGATTTTCTACGTATGAGATCCTGGCTTCTATAAATAGAGAGTGTTTTAACTTTTTTTTTTTTCTAATTTGAATGGTTTTCTTTTTCTTGCCTAATTGCCCCAGCTATGACTTTTTGTACAGTGTTGAATAGAAGTTGTGAGAATGGACATCCTAGTTTTGTTCCTGATCTTAAGGAGAAAGCATCCATGCTATCACAATTACCTGTGTTAGCTGTGGGTTTTTGTAGATGCCCTTTATCAGGCTGAGGAAATTCCCTTCGGTTCCTAGTCTGTTGAGTAGTTTTATCATGAAAGGGTGTTGGATTTTGTCAAGGGCCTTTTCTGCATCAATTAAGATGCTCACTTTCCTTTACTCTGTTAGTATGGTCATGTTAATGTTGGACCACCATTGTATTCCTAGGATAACTCCCACGTGGTCATGGTGTATATCCTTTTAATATGCTGTTGGGTTCAGTTTCTTAGTATTTTGTTTAGTATTTTTACATTTGTATTCGTAAGAGGTATTGGTCTGTAGTTTTCTTTTTGTGTGACATCTTTAGAATGAGTTAGGAAGTGTTCCCTTTGCTTCAAGTTTTTGGGAGACTTTGAGGATAGACATTAATTCTTTAAACATTTGGTAGGATTCACCAGTGAAACCACCTGGTCCTGGGCATTTCTTTGTTGGATTTTTTTCTCTTTCTTTCTTTCTTTCTTTTTTTTTTTTTTTCTAAAGATTTTATTTATTTATTTGACAGATGGAGATCACAGAGAAGCAGGCAGAGAGAGAGGAGGAAGCAGGCTCCCCGCTGAGCAGAGAGCCCAATGTGGGGCTCGATCCCAGGACCCTGGGATCATGACCTGAGCCGAAGGCAGAGCCTTTAACCCACTGAGCCACCCAGGCGCCCCTTTCTTTCTTTTTTTTAAGTGGGCTCCACACCCAACATGGGACCTGAACTCAGGACCTTGAAATCAAGAGTCACATGCTCTACCAATTGAGCCAGCCAGCTGCCCCATGTTTATTGGAAATTTTTTGATTACTGATTCAAACCCCTACTTGTTATAGGTCATTTCAGATTTTGTATTTTGTCTTGAATCAGTTTTGGTAGTTTTGGTAGTCTTTTTTCTAGGAATTAATTCATTTCATCTAAATCATCTAATATGCTGGCATAGAATTGTTTATAGTATTTTCTTTTAATCCTTATTTCTATAAGGTTGGTACTAATGTCACTGCTATCAGTAATTTGAGTCATCTTTTCTTCTTGGTCTGTCTGGCTAAAGGTTTGTCAGTTTTGTTATTATTTCAAAGCAGAAACTTGTTGTTTCATTGATCCTTTTATTTTTCTCTTCTCCATTTCATTTATTTCTACTCTAATCTTTATTTTTTTTTTTCCTTCTGCTTGCTTTGGGTTTAGTTTTATCTAGTTCCTTGAAGTGAAAGGTTGGGTTATCAGTCTGAAAATCTTCTTTCTTTCTTTCAACTCTACGCCCAACATGGGGCTTAAACTCACAACTCCGAGATCAAGAGTTGCATGCTCTATTGACTAAGCTGGCCAGGCTCCCCTTTTCTTTTTTAATGTACGTGTTTACAACTACAGATTTTCCTTTTAGCACTGTTTTTTCTATATCCCTTACCTTTTGGTATCCTCTATTTTCATTATCTGAAAATATTTTTGATTTCCATTGTGATTTCTTCTTGGAGCCCTTTGTTGTTTGAGTGCATTGTATAATTTCTGTATATTTGTTCATTTTCCAGATTTGCCTTTGGTACTGAATTCCATTTCATCCCATTGTGGTCAGAAAAGATACAGCCTTCTTCAATTTATTAAGATTTGTTTTGGGTCCTAACTTAGGGTCTATCCTAGAGAATGTTCAATGTGCACTTGTGGGGAAGAATGTATACTTTGGTGGTGGTGGAGTGTTCTGTTGATGTCTGTATGTCTGTTTGGTTCCTCCATTTCCTCATTGATCTTCTGTCTAGTTCTGGCTCTTACTGTAAGTAGGGTATTGAAGTTTCCAACTAAAGATTCTATTTGTGTATTTGACAGAGACACAGCAAGAGAGGGAACACAAACAGGGAGAGGGAGAGGGAGAAGCAGGCTTTCCGCCTAGCAGGGAGCCCAGTGTGGGGCTCAATCCCAGGACTCTGGGATCAAGACCTGAGCTAAAAGCAGATGCTTAACGACTGAACCATCCAGGTGCCCCAAATAAAAAACCTTAAAAAAAAGATTTTTTTCATCTAATATTAGTATGATCACTGTAGCTCTCTTTTGGTTGTTTTTTACATGAAATATCTTTTTCCATCTTTTCACTTTCAGCCTATTTGGGTATGTGGTTCTTAAGTGAGACCCTTGTAGAGAGCATATATATGGATCACTTTTAAAATTCTCCAGTTTCTGCCTTTTCATTGGAGAAGCTAATCCATTTTCATTTAAAATGACTACTGATAAGGACTAATGCTATTTTGTTTTCTTTTTTTTTTTCCTTAAGATTTTATTTACTTATTTGAGAGAGAGAACACTAGCGGGCAGAGGGAGAGGGAGAGGGAGAAACAGAATCTGCTGAGGAGGGAGCCCCACACAGGGCTGAATCCCAGTACCCCGGGATCATGACCTGAGCCAAAGGCAGACACTTAACTGACTGAGCCACCCAGGTGCCCCCATTTTACTATTTTCTATATGTCATAACTTTTTTGTTTCTCAGTTCCTGTATTATTGTTGTCTTTTAAGACTGATTCTCTTTTAGGGTACTGTTGATTTCCTTCCTGTTTCTTTCTTTTTTCTTTTTCTTTTTCTTTTTTTTTTTTGTATAGTTTTTACTTTTCTTAGCAGTTACTTTGGTGATAACAGTTAACATTTTAATTTATAATAATTATTTTGGATTAATGCCAACTTTATTTTAGTAGTATACAGAAGCATTTTTTTCTCTACATAGTTTACTTTCTCTTGTCCTTATCTTGTTATTGTCACAAATTACATCCTTATACATTGTCTTCTCAGTGATGTGGTTTTATAATTATTGTTTTATGTTACTATATTTTAAACCGAATCATAAAAGGAGTTACCAGAAATACCTTGATGTTGACTTATGATTACCTATTTAGTTACCTTTACTATTGTTCTTTATTTCCGCATGTGGATTCAAATTACTGTCTGTTGTCCTTTCATTTCAGCTAGAAAGGCTTCCTTTAGGAAGCAGGCCTGCTAGCAACCAACTGTTTTTGTTTATCTGGGAATGTGTTAATTTTGCAAGTTTGTTTTTATTGAGGTGAAACTCCTATAACATAACTTTTTTTTTTAAAAAAGATTTTATTTATTTATTTGACAGACAGAGATTACAAGTAGGCAGAGGGGCAGTCAGAGAGAGGAGGAAGCAGGCTCCCTGCTGAGCAGAGAGCCCGATGTGGGGCTCCATGCCAGCACCCTGGGATCATGACCTGAGCCGAAGGCAGAGGCTTTAACCCACTGAGCCACCCAGGTGCCCCAAAAGTAACTGTTTTTTTTTGTTTTTGTTTTTTTTTTTTTTAAGAATTTATTTATTTGTCAGAGAGAGAGAGAGGGAGAGAGAGCAAGCACAGGCAGACAGAATGGCAGGCAGAGGCAGAGGGAGAAGCAGGCTCCCTGACGAGCAAGGAGCCCGACATGGGACTCGATCCCAGGACACTGGGATCATGACCCGAGCCGAAGGCAGCTTTATTTGACAGAGAGAGAGATCACAAGTAGGCAGAGAGTCAGGCAGAGAGAGAAGGGGAAGCAGGCTCCCTGCTGAGCAGAGAGCCTGATTCGGGGCTCAATCCCAGGACACTGAGATCATGACTTGAGCTGAAGGTGGCGGCTTAATCCACTGAGCCACCCAGGCGCCCCAAAAGTAACTGTTTTAAAGTGAGCAATTCTGGGGCGCCTGGGTGGCTCAGTGGGTTAGGACACTGCCTTCGGCTCAGGTCATGATCTCTGGGTCCTGGGATCGAGCCCCACATGGGGCTCTCTGCTCAGCGGGGAGCCTGCTTCCTCCTCTCTCTCTGCCTGCCTCTCTGCCTGCTTGTGATCTCTCTCTGTCAAATAAATAAAAATCTTAAAAAAAAAAAATAAAGTGAGCAATTCCGTGATATTTAGTACATTTACAGATTCTATCTTTTGACTGTTTGAATAGTGCTGCTGTGAACCTTTGTGTACAAGTATTTGAGTGCCTGTTTGCAGTTTTCCTGAATATATACACAGGGTTGGAATTGCTGAGACTTATGGTAATTCTTTTACTTTTTTAGGAGCAAGTAAGCAAACCATTTTCCATAGCAGCTGGACCATTTTACGTTACTACCAGCAATGTTCGAGGGTTTCTTTTTTCTTTTTCTTTTTTTAAACATCTTCGCCAACACTTAGCTTGCTTGCTTTCTTTCTTTTTCTTTTTTTTTAAGTAGGCTCTGTGCCCAGCATGGAGCCCAACACAGGGCTTGAACTCATCACTCTGAGATAAAGACCTGAGCTGAGATCAAGAGTTGGACTCTTAACCCACTGGGTCACCCAGGCACATGCATACTTTTTCTTTTTTTAATGTAGCGATCCCTGTTGGTGTTAAGTGGTATCTCATTGTGGTTTTGATTTGCATTTCCTAATGGCTAAGGTTGTGGAGGAACTTTTCATGCACTCATTGGCTATTTGTATATATAGCTTTGGAGAAATGTCATTTCAAGTCCTTTGACTATTTTTTTTAAACATTAATTTTATTTATTTATTTGGGTGAGGGAGAGAGAGAGAGTGCTGAGCAGGGAAACTGATGTGGGACTCAGTCCTGGGACTCCAGGATCATGATTGGAGCTGAAAGCAGTTACTTAACCAACTGAGCGACCCGGGTACCCTCTTTTGTCTGTTTTTTTTTTTAATTGGGTTGCCTTTTGTTGAGTTGTAAACATTCTTTAAATATTCTGGATACTACACACTTAGCAGATAAGCGGTTTGCAAATATTTCCCCCATTTAAAAAATTTTTTTTTCACTTTCTTGATGTCTTTTGTTGCATAGAAGGTTTTCACTTTGAAAAAGTCCAATTTATCTATTTCTTATGTCAGTCGTATCACTTTCATTCTGACGTATAGTTTTGCTGGGAATAGAATTCTTGGTTTACAGTCTTTCTTTTGGCACTTTGAATATGTCATGATTTTGATGAGAAGTCATTGTTATCCAGGATTCCTTGTGTGGGACAAGTTGCTTTTCTTGATGCTTTCAGCATTCTTTTTTTTATTTTATTTATTTTTTTTTTTTTGGTCTTTGTCTTTAACAGTTTGATAATGAGGTATATACATGTGTGGATCTCTTTAACTTTATCCTCTTTGGCATTAACTGAGGTTTTTTGAATGTCTTTCATCACATTTGGGATGTGCTTGGCCATTATTTCTTCAAATAATCTTTCTGCCCTTTCTCTTCTTCTGGAACTCCCTTTATGTATATGTTGGTATATTTGATGGTATCCCACAAATCTTTTAGATTTTGTTCATTTTTCTTAATTTTTTCTCTTCTGTTCCTCATTTGATCTTACTTGACCTATTTTAAAGTTTGCTGATTCTTCTCCCTAATTATATCTGCTGTTTAGCTCTGTTAGTGAAATTTTCACTTCATTTATTATATTTTTCAACTCCAGGATTTCTGTTTGGATCTTTTAAAATAATATCTCTCTCTTTTTTTTTTTTTTTTTTTTTTTTTTTAAATATCTGTCTTTTTATTGATATTCTCTATTTGGTAAAACATCATTTTCATTTTCTGGGCTTCTTCAGGGACAGTTTCTAGCCTTTTTTCATACATATGGGCTGTACTTCCTTGTTTCTTTACATTTCCTTTTACTTTTTTCTTAGTAACTGGCAATTTTGAGTATTATAATGTGGCAACTCAGGAAGCCACATTCTCTCCCCTCCTCAGGATTTGTTGTTGATGTTTGTTGTAGTGATTCTTTTGAACTAATTCAGTAAGGTCCACGATCTTTGCTCTGTGTGGCCACTGAAATCTGTCCCATTAACTTGTGATTGGACAGAAATTTCCTGAAATGCCTAGAACCAAAACCAACCAACAAACAAATCCAAGACAAAACAAAACCTCCCGTTCTTTGCAAAGACTCAACCAGGCAGTTTAAAACCTGTTTATGCCTTCATTTCTTGCTTGTGCAGAGCCTGAAGGTCAGCCACACACGAGATCTTACTGCCCTCTCAGTTCTTTCCTGAGCATATGCACAGTCCTGGGCGAGTGTGTGGACTTCCCAGATATCTAATAATATGTGGGAGCTTTTAAAAGCCCTTACTTCCCATATTATTTTTTTTCCAGCCTTTCCTCCCAAGCTTTTTAAGCTTATTACTTATCCCAACTGCTATCCATTGTCCTAGGCAGAGGCAACTAATACATTCACCTGTAAATGTTTTAGACAAACGTTCCCAGGTAACTGCCTCATCTGAGAAAGTTCTAAGTGATCTAAAGTCAGCCCTTTGAGCCAGTCCTTCAGTGATCCACGAGGCAAATCAAAACTAACAACCATGATTCTTTGTGAATGAGGTGCCTCTGTTTCCTCTAGTAGTAGTTCTTGTACTAGAAATTTGGGCTGTCTTTAAGGCATTATTGAGCTGGGGAGCTGGGGATTGGGGTGGAGGAACGGGGTAAGTTAAAACACCGTGAAGTTTTATTGAGATTCAGCTGTTTTTTTCTTGTTAAGCATTCCTCCAGTTGCTGCAACTTTCGGTCAGTTTCCTGAGTGGGGAGGAAATTGATTCTGTCCGTTTTTAACATGTATTTTCATTGCTTTCATGTTGAGGTTGACTTTTGGTGTTCTTTACTCTGCCTTTTCACTGACAGCACCATGTGTTTATATGCTTTCATAGATTCTGATTCTGGATCAGACTCGGATTCTGATCAAGAGAATGTTGCTTCTGGCAGTAATGCCTCTGGAAGTGAAAGCGATCAAGATGAAGGGGGTGAATCAGGAAAGCCAAGTAATAAGGAACTGTTTGGAGATGACAGTGAGGATGAGGGAGCTTCACATCACAGTGGGAGTGATAATCATTCTGAAAGATCAGACAATAGGTCGGAAGCTTCTGAGCGTTCTGACCACGAAGACAATGAGCCCTCAGATGTAGATCAGCACAGTGGATCAGAAGCCCATAATGATGATGAAGATGAAGGTCAGAGGTCAGATGGAGGGAGCCATCACTCAGAAGCAGAAGGTTCTGAAAAAGCACACTCAGATGATGAAAAATGGGACAGAGAAGATAAAAGCGACCAGTCAGATGATGAAAAGATGCAAAATTCTGATGATGAGGAGAGGGCACAAGGATCTGATGACGATAAACTGCAGAATTCTGATGATGACGAGAAAATGCAGAATACAGATGATGAGGATAGGCCTCAGCTTTCAGATGATGAGAGACAACTGTCCGAGGAGGAGAAAGCTAATTCTGAGGACGAACGGCCAGCAGTTTCTGATAATGAGGATGAGAAACAGAATTCTGATGATGAAGAACAGCCACAGATGTCTGATGAGGAGAAACTGCAAAATTCTGATGATGAAAGGCCACAGGCCTCAGATGAAGAGCACAGGCATTCAGATGATGACGAGGAACAGGATCGTAAATCAGGTAATGCATTTAGGAGAACCGAACGGTTTAGTAGAAGTACCCAGATGCGGCAGTGGCCCATTTATTCTTTCTACATTCCCACCTTTAGTGCCCTGTTTTTCTCTTCTGTCCCTCCATTTCATTCTTTCCTAAGTATACATTTTGCTCTAAAAATTTTTTTGGAATGCATTTGTTATTTTTATCCCCCTTCATTTGTTATCTGATACTAGATCAGGAAGAAAAAAATTTAAGGAGGACAGCCTTGGAGAAAGATGTATGGTGCTTAAGTAACTAGATAATGAATAGAGTTGGTTCCATTCTGGTGGGTAGCTGAGAAGCTTGCCTCAGGTGAGAGTATCTTTCGCTGGGGGGAAAAAACAATGCCATTGAAACATCTCCATAGGGTAGTTGCACTAAGGTGTAAATACCATGTTCCAGCTCAGTTTTTCGAGATCCAAAATTTGATCATCCAGAGGTAATTAGGCTCCACAGAGTTCACTCAGACTAATCAAATGCATAACAAATTAATTTATAAAGATCAAATTGCAAAATTATTTGTTTCAGGAGCATCAGTTATTTCTCTTGTTGTATCCTTGCCCTTGGGGAAAATTGACATTGGATACCAAATGATAATATCAGGAGGTTGCCTAGGCAGTATAACATTTGGAGAATGAAAACATGGCTGGCTGACCTCAGTGCTATGGTTGCTTAATACATGCATCCTCCTAGAAAGATGTGTTTGGGTCAGAATATTCATTCCTTAGAGACTACAGGAAACATGTAGCCAAACTTTGGCCTCTTGACCCCCTTTTATAATGTCCATTTACATTGTTTTCTCACATTAACACGTTCTTCATATAAAATATTAAAGGGATTTAGAGATCTTATTTGTTTGTATTGTAAAAGTCATCTTGATCAGGATAGACTTCTTCCTCAAGGAATTCTTGGATTGCTTCATTTCTATAGGTGTTTGATTATAATTACATATTGATCCTATCTTAGCTTATATATGGGGGGGGAGGTCTTTAATCCTGTAAACATACCTCACAAGATAACATTCAGGACCACATTTTGGCATTATTTAGGAGAGGAGGCCAGAAAATTTTGAGAGATGGATATAGATCTGTTTAGACTACTGGGCTGCAGTAAGTATTCAATAACTAGTTCTGGGTAGAGTTAATTTTTCTGGTAGAATCGTTAAGGGTCATGCATTACTTCCCCAATACTAGCAGAGTAACATTGGACTAGGGTTATGGTAGAGAATCTTATAGCTGGTCATTCTGCTTAACTCTTACCTGGATTGACAGTGATTTTCCTGAAGTTTACAATTAGATAAACAGTTGTACCATCCAGAGATAATGTTATACAGTTGACCCTTGAACAACATGGGTCTGAACAATGTGCGTCCCCCTATGTGAATTTTTTCATTAAAAACAGTGCATTATTGTAAATGTACTTTCTTTCATGATTTTCTTAATATTTTCTTTTTTCTGGCTTACTTTATTGTAAGAATACAGTGTGTAATACATATACAAAATATCTATTGTTTACATTATCAAGGAGACTTCCAGTCAGTAGTAGGGTATAAGTAGTTTTTGGGGAGTCAAACGTGTATTTTTGACTCTTTTGGGGGGTTCTGTGCTCCTGTCCCCCATGTTGTTCAAGAGTAAACTATATTTGTCTCCTCCATTGCAATATTTTTACCTCTTGTAATGAGTCCTATAAATTTGGTCATAAGTTTCAATACTACTCTTCTCATTCTGCCAGATTTTTCTGCTTATAGAAAACAATTTTCCTTTAATGAGTTATATTTTTAATTAACTGCAGTCTGTATGTGTATGTGCAGTTCTAGTAATGTTAATGCATATGTAGTTTTGTGTAACCACCACCACCACAGATCAGTTCTAAAAAAAGGATCACCCTAAAAAAAAAACCCTCATCCTGTCCCTTTTGTAGTCACATTCTTTTTCAATCCCTGTCCCCTGACAACTACTGATCTGTTTTATCACTGCAGTTTTGTTTTCTTGAGAATGTCGTCAGAAAAATGAAATCATATAGTATGTAGCCTTTTTCTTTCATTTAGACTTGTTTCACTTAGCATTATGCATTTGAGATTTATCCAAATTGTTACATGTATCAGTAGTTCCTTCTTGTTACTGAGTAATTTTCCATTGCATGGCAATACAACAGTTTGTTTATCCCCAGTGTGCTTCTAAAACACAGAATTCAAAGTTAAGAAATGACTGTGATTATGAAGAACCTCTAATTCTGCTCTTACAGAATCTGCAAGAGGCAGTGATAGTGAAGATGAAGTTTTACGAATGAAACGCAAGAATGCAATTGCCTCTGATTCAGAAGCAGATAGTGACACTGAGGTACCAAAAGGTATTCCAGATAATTCTTTTACGTACATATGTATCTATTTCTGTTTTTCTTCATTTAACTGTAGTGCACTGCCAACTCTGGGCATTTACCCCAGACTGCATGACCCACAGAGAAGAGTGGATATAGGTAGTGTACACGGGGAAGTTGTATGGATATTAGAAACTGTTTATGTTTAATCAGTTGAAGAAGAGCCACCTTTTTCTTTTTTTTAATGTAAGCTCCTTGCCCAACATGGGGCTTGAACTCATGACCCTAAGATAAAGAGTTTCCTGCTCTATGAACAGAGCCAGCCAGGAGCCCCTCTTTTTTTTTTTTTTTTTTTCCCTGCTTTGTTTACAGTTAGTTGAATGTATTGCTGGGAGGCTGTGGCTCTGGTTGAGGTGGTAACCTCCATTCTTTAGTTTGAATACTGATAGTTTCAGGACAACTTGTTCTTAAATGCTTAACAGGTTAATAACACATGAAGAATTTGATTCTTTAAGTTGTAGGTTAGATGAAGAATTGATCAAAACGCATGGTTAGGTAAGGTAGGTTTGTTTTAAGGATAAAAGATCGACCTATTCATCTCTATGTATGACTGTTTCAAATGGCACATTGCTCTACAATAAAGATGTTAGTATAAAAGTTTCTACAAATACAGTTTGGTAGTTTGATTATGCACAACCATCGTTGTACTGAATGTTAGATATTAATGTTGAGTGGTTTATATGAATTATTATAAGTAACATGACAACTAAAGCAAGTAATTAAAGGGTCAACTAGAAATAAAAGGAGAGAGCTGGCAGAATAGCAGGCTCTGGGATTTACTTAAAGACAACTAGTAATTATGTGCCTGGACTTTGGAATCATATGATCTAAGTTAGAATTTTTGTGGCTCCACTTCCTAGCTGTATGAATTTGGTCAAGTTAATTACTTACTATGCTTCAATTTTTTTTTTTTTTTTTTTTTTTTTTTTTAAGATTTTACTTGTCAGAGAGAGAGAGAACACAAGCAGGCAGAGCAGCATTCAGAGGGAGAAGCAGGCTCCCACACAGGAGCCTGATGCGGGACTTATCCCATAACTCTGGGATCATGACCTGAGCCCAAGGCAGGAGCTTAACTGACTAAGCCACCCAGGCATCCTTTCTTTTTCTTTTCTTTCTTCCTTTCTTTTTCTTTCTTTTCTTTTTTTTTTTTAAGATTTTATTTCTCAGAGAGTCAATTTTCTGATGTATAAAAGGGAAATGATAGAGGGTTGTCATGAGAATTAGATACATTCATTCTTTCATTTTATTCAGTTATTTATTGAGACTCTACTGTGTAGTGGTAATCTTCTGGGCACTGGGAATGTAGCAATGATCAAAACAAATAAAGACCTTTTCCCTTGAAGAATCACATTCTGGTGGGGTTACGGTAGAGTAGGGAGACTGAGAACACAAGAAGTAAATTAAATATATAGTATGTCAGATGGTGATAAGAACTGAGAAAAAAATGAATCAAGAAGGGACACGAGGGGCACCTGAGTGCTCAGCTGGTTAAGCATCCGACTCTTGATTTTGACTAAGGTCATGATCTTGGGGACCTGAGACTGAGCCCTTGCTGGCACTCCACACTCAGTGGGAAGTCTCTTGAGATTCTCCCTGTTTCCCCCTGTCCTGCCATGCACATGCACGCCCGCTCTCAAATAAGTCTTAAAAAAAAAAAAAGAAAAGAAAAAGAAAAGGGACACCTGGGTGGCTCAGTCAGTTAAGCATCTGCCTTTGGCTCAGGTCATGATTCCAGGGTCCTGGAATTGAGCCCCGCATCCAGCTCCCCTGCTCAGCGGGGAGACTGCTTCTCCCTCTATCTGCCTCTCCTCCTGCTTGTGCACATGTGCTCTCTCTCTCTCTCTCACACACAAATAAGTAAATAAAAATCTTTAACAAAACAAAACAACCGGGGGGGGGGGGACATGAGAGTGTCTGTGGGTGGGGTTTTCATTTTGATTTTACCATATAGATGAACTTTGAGTACCCTGGCCTTCCTTGCCGCCTTATTTATTTTTTTAAATTGTTTTGGCTTTTTTGTTTTTAGAGCAGTTTAAGGTTCACTGTGAAATTGGGGGAAAATAAAGAGATTCCCATCTACCTCCCACCTCTATACATGCGTAGTCTCCCTCATTAACAGCATTCTCCACCAGAGTATTACCTTTGTTACAATTAGCGAACCCAGGGGTGCCTGGGTGGCTCAGTTGGTTAAGCGTCTACCTTTGGCTCAGGTCATGATCTTTGAGTCCCGAGATCCAGCCCCACATCTGGCTCCCCGCTTGGTGGAGAGCCTCTTTTACCTTTGCCCTTTACCCCACTTGTGGCATGCTCTGTCAAATAAATAAATCTTAAAAAAAAATAATTAGTGAACCTGCATTGATACATCATTATCCTCCAAAGCCCATCGTTTATACTACTGTTCCCTCTGATTCACTCTGGTGTTGTACATTCTGTGTGTTTGAATATATGTGTAATCACATGTATCCATCATTATGGTATCACATCTGGTATCATACGGAATAGTTTCACTGCCCTATAAACCCTCTGTGTTCTCCCTGTTCATCTATCCCTTCCCCTAACTTATGACAACTACTGATTTTTTTTGCTGTTTCTATAGTTTGCCTTTTCCAGAATATCATAGTTGGAATCATACAGAATGTAGCCTTTTCAGATAGGCTTCTTTTACTTAGTAATATATATTTCCTCCATGTATTTTCCTGGCTTGACCACTTACTTCTTCAGAGCACTGAATAATACTCCATTGTCTGGATGTACCAGTATATCCATTCATCTCCTATAGGACATCTTGGTTGCTTCCAAGTTTTGGCAAATATGGATAAAGCTGCTATAAACATCTGTGTGTAGGTTTTAGTGTGGACTAAGTTTGCAGCTCTTTTGGGTAAATACCAAAGATCATGATTGTTGGAGCATATGGGAAGGGTTTGTTTAGTTTTGTAAGAAACTGCCACGCTGTCTTCTCAAGTGACCATAACATCTGGCATTCCTTTGAGCATTGACTGAGAGTTCCTGTTGCTCCACATTTTTGCTAGCATTTGGTGTTGTCAGTATTCTGGATTTGGGCCATTCTATTTTTTTTTTTTTTTTAATTTTTATTTTTTTTTTAATTTTTTTTTTTTTAAAGATTTTATTTATTTATTTGACAGAGAGAGATCACAAGTAGACAGAGAGGCAGGCAGAGAGAGAGAGAGAGGGAAGCAGGCTCCCTGCTGAGCAGAGAGCCCGATGCGGGACTCGATCCCAGGACCCTGAGATCATGACCTGAGCCGAAGGCAGCGGCTTAACCCACTGAGCCACCCAGGCGCCCTAGATTTGGGCCATTCTAATAGGTTGCCTCTTGCCTTTTAGTGTTCCATCTGCCCCCTTGTCTTAATAGCTCACTCTCCTGTTTTATCCTAGACTGTGTCATTGCTAATAATTGTAACTTTAATATAATTCCAGTTGCAAGCAGTCTACTTTCTGACCACCCTCCTGTCTTTCTTTTTACCCCCTCTTCTACCTATCTTGGTTTATTGGTTTATTACAGATTATTGTTGCTTTGTCAAACCTAGGTGAAGTTCTGCCTCAGATGGTAGACCGGGGTCTGCAGTTTTAAAACTTAGGGAGTATATAGAGAATAGGAGTGTATTGAGTGCCCCAAATGTGAGTATGTAGACTGTAGGGAGACATTTGGGCTCCTGGGGAATAAAGGAAAATAAAGAACAAGGTTGCACTAAATGAAGGGGAAAAGACATCTCCTGTGCAATTTTGCCTTTCACTGAATGGACCCCCTTCCCTTTCCACAGGCACTCTGGTCCTATCTTTGAGAGCCAGGTTCAGAGTTGTGCTGAAGTGCTTTCCTGGTGCCTGGTCCAGAAACCTTGGGAATGTGTGGAAGTTATAGCTTTGAAGAACCTTGGTTATAGATACTAATACTGTAACTTTTTCCTCAATATTAAAGATAGCAGTGGAGCCATGGATCTGTTTGGAGGTGCAGATGATATATCATCAGGGAGTGATGGAGAAGATAAACCACCTACTCCAGGGCAGCCTGTTGTAAGTAAAATTACCAGTGTGAACTGGGCCCTTACTGAAGCCTAAGTAAATGTTTCAGAGATTTCACGTCGCTCTTATGCCAAGGAGAGGAAGTTGCTAACTGATTTGCAGTATGAAAATACAAGGAACAGATGACTTTCTTAGGTAAGGAACTGTTGTTTATGAGGAGGAATAGGAAAACTGCCCTGGTACTTCTATACCGTGGAGTACTGTTAAGCAGTGGAAAGGACTGAAGTATTTGTATACACAAGAGCTTGGATGAAATTCCAGGGTATGCAGAGTGACAGAAAGCCAACCTGAAAATGTTACATGCTGTGTGATTCCACTGACACAGTATTCTTGAAATGGCAGAATTACAGCGATGGAGAAGAGATAAATGGTTACCTTAGGAAGGAATGAGTGCAAGAACAAAGTGGACGTAGCTCTAGAAAAAGGTGATATGAATCTTAGTGGTGATGGGAATGTTTTGTATCTGATTGTATCAGAGTCAGTCTCCTGGTGGTGATATTGTACTATATAGTCTGCAAAATGTTATCACTGGGAGAAACTGCATATAAAAAGAAAGAAAGAAAAAAAAATGGCCCAGTGTGAGGCTGGTGCCACACTTTAAGAGACAAGACTGCAAGGATTTGTGATTTGAGAATCATTGATTTAAGTGTTTTTCTTGTTCTTGCCAGGAAGTGTGCTGTGTTGAAAATCTTCTCTGATTTTAATTGATAGAGTGACTGGTTGGTGAATATGTGGAACACAGATTTATCACAAAAAAGATCTTATATTGATGCTTTCCAAAGCGATCTTGTTTCCCTTGTGGTTTTTCGTGGGGGCTTGTGTGGGTAGGGTAGAGATTGAGGGCTGCTTCCCGCAGCCAGCGCGACAAATCGACCAGGAACACGTGAGGTTAAAGAGGATGGTGAAAAGAAATTAAGAGGCAAAGAGATGGGGGCAGGAGAAGCACTGAGGAGGATGTCCAACAGTGCCGATTTTATTCCATATCTTACAAGCATTTATAAGGCAGATCACAATAGAAGGAGTAATACATCAGTACCTAGTCAGATGACCGCAGTTTCTGTAACAAGTTTACATTAACTACAAGCAAACCTGGTGGTGCCAGGTAGTCTCCGCTAAAGCCATTAGCAAGACAATCAACCAGGGAGTGGGTTATGGGAGGTACAGAACAACAAGGACCAACTAAGAATTCATGACCCTGACCACATTGTTCCCTTCTGTAGGGGGAGTGTGTGGGAAGTCACGTAGGCCAGCGCAGGACACATAGCACAGACCCTTTTCTCAGTGTTACTCACCTTTCCCGTCCTTAACCTTGTCAAGGTGTCCCGGACTTTGAAGGAGATACAAGTCAGGGACTGGTTTGATCCTCGACTCCAACCGTGCCGTGGCCTCCAACAGCTGCTTTAGTTCCAAAGCCTCAATATGTTTCCTGTCTACCTAAGTTATTAAAGTGTGGAGGTTGAGCTAGACTAGACCATTTCTAAGGTTCTTTCGAGCTCTAAAATTGATTCTTTTACTAGGATGAAAATGGATTGCCCCAGGATCAACAGGAGGAGGAGCCAATTCCCGAGACCAGAATAGAAGTAGAAATACCCAAAGTAAACACTGATTTAGGAAACGACTTATATTTTGTTAAGCTGCCCAACTTTCTCAGTGTAGAGCCCAGGTAAGAGGGTCAGTTAAAAGTGTTTCGAGATGTTGGATAGAAATATGTGGATTGTTGCTACTTTTCTGATTTTACACGAGGTGGCTAATCACAAAATGGAAAACTCATCATGTGTCCCTGGGAAAAAATCAAGTGTATCCAGTGATGGAAAATGTATGGACTGTTGGTAAAGGAGACTTTTAATGTTTGTAATTGTTCTTGGCAGTTTGATACTTCCTTATGAATTAGCAGACATCTCAAACCTTTGGTTTTTTTTTGACCAGTGCAGCCCTGAAAAAGCTGAAATCCAGAGTGGCAGACTTTGCTAGAGAAACTGCAGGTGCTCACTGTAGCTGCCATCTTGGATCTAGAAAACCTAATGGTTTGGGACAGTGTTGATGGCTGTTATTCACTAAGTCACATGCAAGCTGTTGTGAGATTTAAATTTCTTTTTTCCTTCAAGCAAAATGATTGGAAAGCTAGAGCATGGGTGGCCTGTTCTTTGGAAGACTTACATAAGAGTGAAGAATATTTCAAATATTTAGCCTTGGCTTTTAAGCAGTGTGTTAACACCAATTTTCAAGAAGGTGTAGTGATTTGAATACTTCCTTAAAGTTGAACATGAAAATATTTGATTAATTAATTAAAATAATTAAAAATTATTTTTATTAACATATAATGTATTTGCCCCAGGGCTACAGGTCTGTGAATCATCAGGCTTACATATTTCATAGCACTCACCATAGCACATACCTCCCCAGTGTCCATAACCCAACCACCCTCTCCCTGTCCCTCTACCCCCCAGCAACTCTGTTTGTTTTGTGAGATTAAGAGCCTCTTATGGCTTGTCTCCCTCCCGATTCCATCTTGTACGATTATGACTTTTAATTACATTATGATTTTTAGTGTAATGGTGTCTGTTAATAGAGCTGTTACATAGCTGTAATATTCCTTAAAAATATGATTAGTAAGTTTATTTTAAAAACATTTTGTAGACCTTTTGACCCTCAATATTATGAAGATGAATTTGAAGATGAGGAAATGCTGGATGAAGAAGGTCGAACCAGGTTAAAATTAAAGGTACTCTTCCAGGCTGTACTCATTTAGTTTTTTCTTTTATAAAGTAAAACCTGGGGATAGTCACTTGAGACTTGAACTTTTAAAAAGGATTTTTAATGTTTTTTGTTTTATAAACAAATGAATTGTGTTTTCAGAATGTTTTTAGGAAGAAAATATATAGCTTTTTCTCTGTATAGGTCTCTGTAAAATATATAGCACTTTTCCATCATCTTTTTCACTGTTACACTGTTCTGATGCTTTAAAAAAAATTATTAGCTTCTTCCTTCAGAGTAAGTAGCATTGTGGTTTGGTGTTTATAATGACTGCCTCCATATGTACTGTGGGTTATGTTCTAGCAACTTCCTGCAAGAGGAAATCCTTCAGGTTCTTTGATCTATAGATTAAAAAAATCATATACAAAAAGAATCTATTACTAGTGCCTTCCAGTTGCTCTTGTTGGCTGTTAGAGATTTTTTTATTATACTACGTTCCTATTAATGTTTCTCTTTGATACCTTATACTGGCTGGCTGTCCACAAAGGGCCTCTAATCTTCCTTTAATCAAGGAGGATGAAGGTTAAGCAGATACTTTAAAACTGAGTTGTACCAGAGAATGAGAAGCAGTTGAACTCATGGTATGATATTTGCAGCTATGCTTTTTGAATTCTTAAATCCAAAAAATTTCCTGTAATTATTTCAGTTTTCAGTGGATATTGTGAATGGTGTTTGAATGTTAAGAAGTGGCAGTCTGGCATTCTTAGAATTCAGGGGCCGAATTTTTAGAATAATTCCATCTTTTCAAGTGTGATAGATCTATAGGTATCTAAAGAACCTTATACAAGATGGTTTCTATACAAAATGTGTGGGCTTCAAAAGTTTTCAATGAAATTTCACTACTCCTTCCTCTTAATGGAAATATAAATCAAATGAGAAAATGGAAATAGACCCCAATAAATTGTTCCAGGACACAGAATTAATAGGCATAGTTATTAGACTATTGCTTATTTTTTTTGCTGTCCTTTACGTTGCCTCTTCTCTTCCCACATTTGCTCATCTGTTAATATTTTTCCTTCAGGCATGTGTATCTATTGATAGAGGGTTAGCACTGTGAATTTTTCATGCCTGTTTTAGTGCCTCTGATAGTATTCTACTGCTTTTCATTATTTCCTATCATTTATATAAATTAATGTAGTTCTGTATTTATTTACTCTTTATTGATTTTCTGCATTTTTGCCTTACCTTCTGCTAGGGTGCACCAATATCAATATATCTATTTTAGGCCATATAATATTAGACTAGTATAGGCATCAAAGATGAGGAATGAGTTTCTCATTTCTCATTTCTGTCACCAAAGCCTTGGTGCTTAGGGGCACCTGGGTGGCTCAGTCAGCTAAACACCTTTTTTTTTTTTTTTTTACGATTTCATTTATTTATTTGACAGAAATCTCAAGTAGGCAGAGAGGCAGGCAGAGAGAGAGGAGGAAGCAGGTTCCCTGCCGAGCAGAGAGCCCAGTGCGGTGTGGGGCTCAGTCCCAGGATCCTGAGATCATGACCTGAGCTGAAGGCAGAGGCTTAACCCACTGAGCCACCCAGGTGCCCCTAAACATCCTACTCTTGATTTCAGCTCAGGTTATGATCTCAGGTTCCTGAGATTGAGCTCTGCATTGGGTTCCCTATTCAGCAGGGAGTCTGCTTGTCTCCTTCTCCTTCTGCCGCTCCCCCTGCTCATGTGCTTGCTATCCCCCTTAAGTAAGTAAATAAATCTTAAAAAAAACCTTGGTGCTTAGAGTACAAAAGGTTGATGTGTAACAGAAGCTTTGGTATGTGATGGAAAATAACCTTGGACCCTTTGTTTTTTGAGCGATGTTCCCAAGACTAGGATGATCATTCCTTTTTTTTTTTTTTTTTTAAAGATTTTATTTATTCATTTTTGAGAGAACACAAGCTTGGAGCGGTCAGGGGTGGGAGGGAAAAATGAATCTGAGGCGGAGTCGGTACCAAGTGCAGAGCCTGGTGTGGGGCTCAATCTCACAACCAGGAGATCATATCCTGAGCAGAAACCAAGAGTCAGATGCTGAACTAACTGCCACACAGGTGCCCCTACGGTAGCTGTTCTTAGATAGTCAGTTGGTGGTGTAATTAATTCTTTGAAGAATAAGGAACCAGGGTGCTTGGCTGGCTCAGTTGGAATTGTGTGTGATGCTTGATCTCAAGTTCGTGGGTTTGAGCCCCACACTGGGTGTAGAGAGTTCTAATAAACAAACAAACAAATAAACTTAAATAAGTAAACAATAAGGAACCAGGTATTGTTTATATATTTCTATGACGTCTTCCATCTTTAAAGCTACTTTACTGTGTCTTTATCCCAATAGGGTTAAGACCTAGCAGTGTATCCTTTCATAGCATCATTATAATTTGAATCACTTTATATAATAGCATTTTTCAAACTGGCTTCTCAGTTACTAATGGCCTCTATGTGTATATTTTTTGGTGTGAAAGGGAGGGTAAGAATAGTATAGATTGTTTTTATCCTTTTATTAGGGGAAATTTTAACACATTACGAATATAATGAGAACCATATAATGAACTCTCATGTACCCATCACACTCTTCAGTGGTTATCAGGTTGGACAATCTTGTGTCCTTTATATTCCCTACCATACCTTACCCAGACTTTTGAAATAATCTCAGATATGGTATCATAGTTAATTAATGAATATTGATTTCTTTTATCAGCTGGCTTCATGGTTACTTTTTTTTCTTTTTCTTTTTTCTTAATTTATTTTCTTTGGTAATCTCTACACCTAGTGTGGGGCTGGAATTCACAACCTTGAGACCTGGAGTCAAATGCTCTTCCAACTGAGCCAGCCAGGTGCCCCCATAGTTGTTTATTTAGTGAGCAATAAAGAGGAAAGGAAAAAACTGGAAGGGAATTAGTAAGACCCTGTTGCAGTATTGGTTTCTGGACTAGACTTCAGTGATTCATCCCTTACATACAACACCCAGTGCTCATTACAAGTGCCATTTCTCTAATACCTGTCACCCATCTAACCCATCTCTTACCTACCTCCTTCTATCAACCCTCAGTTCCCTGTAGTTAAGAGTCACTTATGGCTTGTTTACCTCTTTCTTTTTTTTCTTTACTCCCTTCCCATATGCCATCTGTTTTCTATCTTAAATTCCATGTATGAGTAAGATAATATGGTATTTGTGTTTATCTGACTTACTTCACTTAGCATTATAGCTCCATCCATGTCATTGCAAATGACAAGATTGCATTCTTTTTGATTACTGAATAATACTCCAGTGTGTGTGTATGTGTGTGTGTGTATTATACTGTATCTTCTTTTTAAAATTATTTTTATTAACATATAATGTATTTGCCCCAGGGGTACAGGTCTGCGAATCATCAGGGTTACACACTTCACAGCACTCACCATAGCACATATCCTCCCCAATGTCCATAACCCAACCATCCTCTCCATGCCCCTCTCCCCCCAGCAACCCTCAGTCTGTTTTGTGAGATTAAGAGTTTCTTATGGTTTGTTTCCCTCCTGATCCCATCTTGTTTCATTTTTTCCTTTCCTACCTCCCAACCCCCCAACTCTGCCTCTCAAATTCCTCATATCAGAGAGATCATATGATAATTGTCTTTCTCTGATTGACTTATCTCGCTCAGCATAATACCCTCTAGTTCCATCCATGTTGTCGCAAATGGCAAGATTTCATTTTTTGATGGCTGCATAGTATTCCATTGTATACGAACGGATAAAGATGTTGTGTATATGTGTGTGTGTGTGTGTGTCTGTGTGTCCATACACACACACACACACAACATCTTCTTCATCCGTTCATCTGTTGATGGACATCTAGGTTCTTCCCATAGTTTGGCTGTGTGGACATTGCTGCTATAAACATTCCGGTGCCTGTGCCCCTTTGGATCACTACATTTGTATCTTTAGGGTAAATACCCAGTAGTGCAATTACTGGGTCATAGGGTAGCTCTATTTTCAACTTTTTGAGGACTCTCCATGCTGTTTTCCAGGGTGGCTGCACCAGCTTGCATTCCCACCAACAGTGTAGGAGGGTTCCCCTTTCTCCGCATCCTTTCCAACATCTGTCATTTCCCGACTTACTAATTTTAGCCATTCTGACTGGTGTGAGGTGGTATCTCCTTGTGGTTTTGATTTGTATTTCCCTGATGCTGAGTGATGTTGAGCATTTTTTTCATGTGTCTATTGTCCATCTGGATGTCTTCTTTGCAGAAATGTCTGTTCATGTTCCCTGCCCATTTCTTTTTTATTTATTATTTGACAGAGAGAGATACAGTGAGCGAGAGAGGGAACACAAGCAGGGGGAGTGGGAGAGGAAGAAGCAGGCTTCCCACTGAGCAGAGAGCCCGATGCGGGGCTCGATCCCAGGACCCTGGGATCATGACCTGAGCTGAAGGCAGACGCTTAACAAGTGAGCCACCCAGGTGCCCCATCCTGCCCATTTCTTGTTTGGATTATTTTGTTCTTTGGGTGTTGAGTTTGGTAAGTTCTTTATATATTTTGGATACTAGCCCTTTATCTGATACGTCACTTGTGAATGTCTTCTCCCATTCTGTTGTCAGTTGTCTTTTGGTTTTGTTAACTGTTTCCTTTGCTGTGCAAAGGATGATCTTGATCTTGATGAAGTCCCAATAGTTCATTTTTGCCCTTGCTTACCTTGCCTTTGGTGATGTTTCTAGGAAGATGTTGCTGCGGCTGAGGTCGAAGAGGTTGCTGCCTATGTTCTCCTCAAGGATTTTGATGGATTCTTATCTCACATTGAGGTCTTTCATCCATTTTGAGTCTAATTTGTATGTGGTGTCAGGAAATGGTCCAGTTTCATTTTTCTGCATGTGGCTGTCCAATTTTCCCAATACCATTTGTTGAAGAGACTGTCTTTTTTCCATTGGACATTCTTTCCTGCTTTGTTGAAGATTATTTGGCCATAGAGTTCAGGGTCTATTTCTGGGCTCTTTATTCTGTTCCATTGATCTATGTGTCTGTTTTTGTGCCAGTACCATACTGTCTTGATGATTGTAGCTCTGTAATAGAGCTTGAAGTCTGGAATTGTGGTGCCACCAACGTTGGCTTTCTTTTTCAACATTCTTCTGGCTATCGGGGTCTTTTCTGGTTCCATATAAAGTTTAGGATTATTTGTTCCATTTCTTTGAAAGAAATTGATGGTGTTTTGATAGGGATTGCATTAAATGTATAGATTGCATTAGGTAGCATAGACATTTTCACAATATTTGTTCTTCCAATCCATGAGCATGGAACGTTTTTCCATTTCTTTGTGTCTTCCTTAATTTCTTTCTTGAGTACTTAATAGTTTTCTGAGTACAGATTCTTTGCTTCTTTGGTTAGGTTTATTCCTAGGTATCTTACGGTTTTGGGTGCAATTGTAAATGGGATCGACTCCTTAATTTCTCTTTCTTCTGTCTTGTTATTAGTGTATAGAAATGCAACTGATTTCTGTACATTGATTTTATATCCTGGTACTTCACTGAATTCCTGTACAAGTTCTAGCAGTTTTGGAGTGGACTCTTTTGGGTTTTCCACATAGAGTATCATATCATCTGCAAAGAGTGAGAGTTTGACTTCTTTGTCAGTTCGGATGCCTTTAATTTCTTTTTGTTGTCTGATTGGTGGGGCTAGGACTTCTAGTACTGTGTTGAATAGCAGTGGTGATAGTGGACATCCCTGCTATGTTCCTGACCTTAGGGGAAAAGCTCTCAGTTTTTCCCCATTGAGAATGATATTCACTGTGGGTTTTTCATAGATGGCTTTGATGATATTGAGGTTTGTACCTTCTCTCCCTACACTTTGAAGAGTTTTGATCAAGAAAGGATGCCATACTTTGTCAAATGCTTTTTCAGCATCTACTTAGAGTATCATATGGTCCATGTTCTTTCTTTCTTTTTTTTAAAGATTGTATTTATTTATTTGACAGACTGAGATCACAAGTAGGCAGAGAGGCAGGCAGAGAGAGAGGAAGAGAAGCAGGTTCCCTGTCGAGCAGATAGCCCGATGCGGGGCTCGATCCCAGGACCCCGGGATCATGACCTGAGCCAAGGGCAGAGGCTTTAACCCACTCAGCCACCCAGGCACCCCTGGTTCATGTTCTTTCTTTTGTTAATGTATTGTATCACATTGATTGATTTGCGGATGTTGAACCAACCTTGCAGCCCAGGAATAAATCCCACTTGGTCGTGGTGAATACTCCTTTTAATGTACTGTTGGATCCTATTGGCTAGTATTTTGGTGAGAATTTTCGCATCTGTGTCTATCAAGGATATTGGTATGTAATTCTTCTTTTTGATGGGGTCATTGTTTGGTTTTGAGATCAAGATAATGCTGGCCTCATAAAGTGAGTTTGGAAGTTTTTCTTCCATTTCTAGTTTTTGGAACAGTTTCAGGAGAATAGGTATTAATTCTTCTTTAAATGTTTGGTAGACTTCCCCTGGGAAGCCATCTGGCCCTGGGCTCTTGTTTGTTGGGAGATTTTTGATGACTGCTTCAATCTCCTTACTGGTTATGGGTCTGTTCAGGTTTCCTATTTCTTCTAGTTCAATTTTGGTAGTATATATGTCTCTAGGAATGCATCCATTTCTTCCAGATTGTCAAATTTGCTGGTGTATAGTTGCTCATAGTATGTTCTTATAATTGTTCGTATTTCTTTGGTGTTGGTTGTGATCTCTCCTCTCTCATTTATGATTTTATTTCTTTGGGTCCTTTCTCTTTTCTTTTTGATAAGTCTGGCCAGGGGTTTTCCAATCTTATGAATTCTTTCAAAGAACTAGCTCCTAGTTTCGTTGATTTGTTCTGCTGTTCTTTTGGTTTCTATTTCATTGATTTCTGCTCTGATCTTTATTATTTCTTTTCTGCTGGTTTTAGGCTTTCTTTGCTGTTATTTCTCCAGCTCCTATAGGTGTAGGGTTAGGTTGTGTCCTTGAGACCTTTCTTGTTTCTTGAGAAAGGCTTTTATGGCTATATACTTTCCTCTCAGGACTCTCTTTGCTGTGTCCCACAGATTTTGAACTGTTGTGTTTTCATTATCATTTGTTTCCATGAATTTTTTCAGTTCTTCTTTAATTTCCTGGTTGACCCATTCATTCTTGAGTAGGATGCTCTTTAACCTCCATGTATTTGAGTTCTTTCCAAATTTCCTCTTGTGATTGAGTTCTAGCTTCAGAGAATTGTGGTCTGAAAATATGCAGGGAATGATCCTAATCTTTTGGTATCTTGAGACCTGATTTGTGAGCCAGGATGTGATCTATTCTGGAGAATGTTCCATGTGCACTAGAGAAGACTGTGTATTCTGTTGCTTTGGGATGGAATGTTCTGAGTATATCTGATGTCCATCTGGTCCAGTGTGTCATTTAAGGCCTTTATTTCTTTGTTGATCTTTTGCTTGGATGATCTGTCCATTTCAGTGAGGGGGGTGTTAAAGTCCCCTACTATTATTGTATTATTGTTGATGTGTTTCTTTGATTTTGTTATTAATTGGTTTATATAGTTGGTTGCTCCCATGTTAGGGGCATAGATATTTAAAATTGTTAGATCTTCTTGTTGGACAGACCCTTTGAGCATGATATAGTGTTCTTCCTCATCTCTTATTAGAGTCTTTGGCTTAAAATCTAATTGATCTGATGTAAGGATTGCCACCCCAGCTTTCTTTTGATGTCCATTAGCATGGTAAATTGTTTTCCACCCCCTCACTTTAAACCTGGAGGTGTCTTCGTGTCTAAAGTGAGTTTCTTGCAGACAGCATATTAATGTGTTTTGGTTTTTTATCCATTCTGATACCCTCTGTCTTTTGATTGGGGCATTTAGCACATTTACATTCAGGGTAGCTGTTGAGAGATGTGAATTTAGTGCCATTGTATTGCCTGTAAGGTGACTGTTACTGTATAGTGTCTCTCTTCCTTTCTGGTCTACTACTTTCAGGCTCTCTCTTTGCTTAGAGGACCTCTTTCAATATTTCCTGTAAGGCTGGTTTGGTGTTTGCAAATTCTTTTAATTTTTGTTTGTCCTGGAAGCTTTTTATCTATCCTTCTATTTTCAATGATAGCCTAGCTGGATATAGAATTCTTGGCTGCATATTCTTCTCGTTTAGTGCTGTGAATATATCATGCCAGTTCTTTCTGGCCTGCAAGGTCTCTGTGGATAAGTCTGCCAATCTAATATTTCTACCATTGTATGTTACAGACTTCTTGTCCTGAATTGCTTTCAGGATTTTCTCTTTGTCACTAAGACTAGTAAGTTTTACTATTAGATAATGGGGTGTGGACCTATTTCTATTGATTTTGAGAGTGGGTTCTCTGTGTCTTCTGGGTTTTGATGCTTCCCTTTGCCATATTAGGGAAATTCTCTATTATAATTTGCTCCAATATACGTTCTGCCCCCTCTCTCTTTCTTCTTCTTCTGGAATCCCAATTATTCTAATATTGTTTTGTATCATGGTATCACTTCTCTCTCAAATTCTACCCTCGTCGTCCAGTTGTTGTTTGTCTCTCTTTTGCTCAGCTTCTTTATTCCTCATCATTTGGTCTTCTTTTTTTTTTTTTTTTTTTTTTAAATTTTTTTTTTTTTTTTTTTATAGAGAGAGATCACGGTAGACAGAGGGGGGCAGAGAGAGAGAGAGAGAGGGAAGCAGGCTCCCTGCTGAGCAGAGAGCCCCATGCGGGACTCGATCCCAGAACCCTGAGATCATGACCCGAGCCGAAGGCAGCGGCTTAACCCGCTGAGCCACCCAGGTGCCCCCATTTGGTCTTCTATATCACTAATTATCTCTTCTGCCTCAATTATCCTAGCAGTAACAGCCTCCATTCTTGATTGCACCTCATTAATTCCTTTTTTGATTTCAGCTTTGTTAGATTTTAGTTCTTTTATTTCTCCAGAAAGGGATTTTATTCATCCAGATAGGGTTTCTCTAATATCCTCCATGCCTTTTTCAAGCCCAGCCAGCACCTTGAGAATCGTCATTCTGAACTCTAGATCTGACATATTATCAATGTCTGTATTGATTAGGTCCCTAGCTGTCAGTACTGCTTCTTGTTCTTTTTTTTTTGTGGTGAGTTTTTCAGCCTTGTCATCTTATCCAGATAAGAATATATGAATGAGAGAATAAAATACTAAAAGGGTGGCAAAGACCTCAGAAAAATGTACGCTAACCAAATCAGAGGAGACCCCGAGCTGGGGGGAGAAGAAAGGAGGTTAAAAAGAAATTAAAAAAAAAAAAAAAAAATATATATATATATATATATATATATATATATGTGTGTGTGTGTGTGTGTGTGTTTATAATTTAAATATATATATTTAATATATGTATATATTAAATATGTATATATAATATATGTATATTAAATATACACATATATTTACATATATACACATATACACACATAAATTTAAATATATACATATTTAAATTACAAGCACACACACATAAATAAATAAGTTAGACTGGTGAATAGAACAGCTCCACCCACTTGATTTTGGGTGTATTTTGGTCTCTTAGAAGAAACTACCTCCCAAAATATTAAAGAAAAACTTATATATATATTATATATATATTATATATATATTATATATATATATAAATGTGTGTGTGTGTGTGTATGTGTGTGTGTGTGTATATATATATATATACACACATACAAAAATAAGGGTAAACATGAGGAAGGGATGGAATATGATTGTAAAGATGAAAATTTTTTAAATATTCTAAAAAAGGAATTGATAAGATAAGTTGGCTGGAAAAAGAAGAAAAAAAAAGGTGGGGGGAGAGAATGTGCTCAGGCTGGAGACAAGAACAAAGCCCTGTGCTAGATTTAGGGTATATTTTGATCTATTAGAAGAAATTGTATCCCAAAATTTTTTAGGAAAAAAAGAACCCCTATATGTATACAAAAAATAAGGTTAAATACAATGAAGGGTAAAATATGACTATAATAATGTAGGGTTTAAAAAGATTTTTTTTTTTTTAGAAAGGTATTGTTAAGGTAAGCTAGTTAAAAAATGTTAAAAGACAAAAGAGGAAAAGTTAAAAAAATTAGAATAAGAAAAAAATTTTTTTAAATTTAATTAATTTTGCAAGACTAAAGAATCATGGGGAGAAAGCCATGAATTCCATGCTTTGCTTTCCCCTCCTCTGGAATTCTGCTGTTCTCCTTGATTGGTGAGCTTGGTCTTGCTGGATGTTCTTGCTGATCTTCTGGGAGAGGGTCCTCTTGCCGGGATTCTCAAATGTCTTTGCCCAAGGGGATTCTCAAATGTCTGTGCCTGAGGCAGAATTGCACCGCCTTTGTCAGGAGCCAGGCTAAGTAATCTGCTCTGGTTCACTCTCAGGAGCTTTCGTTCCCTGAACGGTTTCTGTAGAGCTCTGGAAGATGGGAATGAAAATGGTGGCCTCCCAATCTCCGGCCTTCGTAGCCGAGAGCTCAGGGCCCTACTCCTCAGTTCGCCCTCGGAGAAAAGCCATCAATCCCTCTGTCTCCCTGGTCTCGGGCCACGCTCTGGGCTCACCCTGCCTGTGACCGAGCATTTCTGTCTCTGACGCATGGGCCTGTTTGGAGTCTCCAAACCCAGTAGATTACTGCTTCCAGAGGAGGAAGGTGAGTCTTCCTGGGTCTGCCACTTGTGGGGTCCCTGCTCAAAGAGCAGTGGTCCAACTGTGCCTAGGATCACAATTCAAGGTAATCCCAAGCCGAGAGCTCACTCCTCAGCTCTGTCTCTGTAGTCTGCTTCCCCACTCCGATACCTGGCAGCTCTGCCACACTCAGACTCCCCTGATCCTTCTGTGACCCTGTGGGACCTGAGACTCCTGTCCTCACTGTCCCTGTGAGGGCTCCACCCCCACTTAGCCTCTGGAGCAGTGTCTCTCAGTGGGGCAGACTTTTAAAAGTTCTGACTTTGTGCTCCACTGTGCCACCACTTGCTGGGAGCCGGCCCCTCCCCAACGGTCTATCTTTCCATCGCCTTGGATTCACTTCTCTGCACGTCCTACCTTTCAGAAAGTGGTTGATTTTCTGTTCCTAAAATTGGCTGCTCTTCTCTTTGATCTTCTGTTGAGTTTGTAGGTGTTCAGAATGGTTTGAGAACTATCTAGCTGAACTGCCACCTGATGTCATTTCAGTCCGCTACTCCTCCGCCATCTTGCCCAGACTCTATACCGCATCTTCTTTTTTTTTTTTTTTTTTTTTTAAAGATTTTATTTATGTATTTGACAGACAGAGATCACAAGTAGGCAGAGAGGCAGGCAGAGAGAGAGGAGGAAGCAGGCTCCCCGCTGAGCAGAGAGCCCGATGCGGGGCTCCATCCCAGGACCCTGGGATCATGACCTGAGCTGAAGGCAGAGGCTTTAACCCACTGAGCCACCCAGGTGCCCCATATACTGCATCTTCTTAATCAGTTCACCAGTCAATGGACATTTGGGCTCTCTCCATAGTTTGGCTGTTGTTGATAATGCTACTATAATTATCAGGGTGTGTGTACCCTTTCAGTACCCCTTGTATCTTACTTAGTGCAATAACTAGATCATAGGGTAGTTCTATTTTTTAACTTTTTAAAGTTAAAAAGTATTCCAGAGTGGCTGCAGGTTAGCATTCCCACCAACAGTGTGAGAGGGTTCCCCTTTCTCCGTATCCTTGTTAACACCTGTTGTTTGCTGTGTTATTTTAGCCATTCTGACAGGTGCGAGGTGATACCCATTGTGGTTTTGATTTGCATTTCCCTGATGATGAGTGATGTTAAGCATCTTTTCATGGGTCTGTTAGCCATCTGGGTGTCTTTTTTTAGAAAAGTGTCTATTTATGTCCTCTGTCCATTTCTTAACTGGATTGTTTGTGTTTGGGTGTTGAGTTTTGGCAAGTCCGTAATAGATTTTGGATACTGACCCTGTATCAGATACGTCATTTGCAGTTAGCTTCTCCTATTCCGTAGGCTACTTCTCAGTTTTGTTCATTGTTTCCTTTGCTGTGCAGAAGCTTTTTGTCTTGATGAGGTCCCATCAGTTCATTTTTTGCTTTTGTTTCCCTTGCCTTTGGTGACGTGTCTAATAAGAAGTGCTCTGGCCTAGATCAGAGAGGTTTCTGCTTGTGTTCTCTTCTAGGATTTTGATGGGTTCTTGTCTCACATTTAGGTCTTTTATCTATTTTGAATTTATTTTTGTGTATGGTGTAAGAAAGTGCTCCAGTTTGATTCTTCTTCATGTTGCTGTCCAGTTTTCCTGACACCATTTGTTAAAGAGACTTCTTCTCTTGGATAGTCTTTCCTGCTTTGTCGGTGATGAGTTTACCATTTAAAGATTTATTTATTTATTTTAGAGAGAGAGTGATTTGAGGGGGTATGGGGAAGGGCAGGGAGAGAAGGAGAGAGAATCTCAGTCAGACACACTGCTCTGTATGGAGCCCAACACAGGGCTTGATCTCAGGACCCTGAGATCATGACCTATGCTGAAATCAGGAGTCAGATTCTTAAATAACTGAGCCACCCAGGTGCCCCATTCCCATTGAGTTTTTAATTTCAGTAGGTTTTCATTTTAGAAGCTCTTGAAAGTTTTCCAGAACCACCTGGTGTTTCTACCACATGCAATCAAGATAAAGTTAGATTCTAAACCTTTAAAAAAAAAAACAAACCTGGGTTTTTAATCTTCTTGGGTGCTGTTTTTTTCCTTACTCATATTTGGGGAACTTCCCTATTTCCCTGGGCAAAGGTTTTTGGTCCTACATTTATTTCGTTTTTAGCTTTACGGGGGAACCTTTCTTTCTTTCTTTCTTTCTTTTTTTTTTTAAAGATTTTATTTATTTATTTATTTATTTGACAGAGAGTACAAGCAGAGGGAGTGGCAGGCAGAGGGAGAAGAAGAAGCAGGATCCCTGTAGAATAGGGGGAGCCTGATGTGGTACTCGAACCTAGGACCCAGGCATCATGACCTAAGCCTAAGGCTGCTGCTTAACCCACTGAGCCACCCAGGCGCCCCGAAGACCTTCTTTATAGAGGGAGCCTCAAGTCTAAATTGCTAATTCCTGTGGCCTCAAGTCTTACTTCCTGTCCTCATAGCTTTTACTATGAGCTCTTTCTTTACATATCCTAGGGCTGCTATGGATTTAGCATTAGCTCGAATGCTCTGGCCCTCAGCTTCCTTTTTGATTCCAGCACTAGGAACTCAGAAGTTAGGCTAATTGTTTTTCCTGTTGTTAATTTATTCAACTTCTCTAGTTGATTATAACAAGAGGGTTTCAGTATTGTCTGTTTTTCTGTCACTAAGTGTGTGACAGAAATGCTATGATTATGTGTCTCTTGAGGAAAAAGAAACATTAAACTACAGCATTCTAAGGTACTTGTGTTTTGAACCAGGTAGAAAATACAATAAGATGGAGGATACGTCGGGATGAGGAAGGAAATGAAATCAAAGAAAGCAACGCTCGGATCGTCAAGTGGTCAGATGGGAGGTAAGCTCAAAGTGCCTTGAAAAACATTGAAATACCTGGAATGTGGCTAGGAGAGGTGAAACTTCAGAAGAAAACCTTATTTGGGGGATACGTCTTATTAAAGGGTTTCCATTGCTTGGTCTCTGGCATTGCACAGAAGACCTGAGAAAAGTAAATAGGTAGTTGAATGTTGGACAGGCTGGTGAAAGACATTAGAAATAGGCCAAAAATGTGGTCATCCTCTCTGGCCACAGCATAATAGTTTGGAAATGTTAGACCAGCTCCCCTGCCCATCGCCAGCTGCTCACTGTAAGGTAACAAGTTAGAAAAACTACCTTTCATTGGGAAAGTGGTAGAGACTGAGTACCCATTAGGGCATGCTTTCCTTCTCGGCAGGCTTTGTAAACCAGAAACATACAATGTATGTTACTCTGTGTAGGTGGTTTCTCATATGTTTCATGTCTACTTTTTTCCTCTCCTTCTGAACTCTGTGAAAGGAGAGAAAGTAGCAGTTGAGTCACAGTTTAAGTAAAATGAAATGGTAGAATAAAGCTTTATGACTTTAACGTGCGAAGTGTTCCTTCTTTTCAGCATGTCTCTGCATTTAGGCAACGAAGTGTTTGATGTTTACAAAGCTCCACTACAGGGAGATCACAATCATCTTTTTATAAGACAAGGTACTGGTCTACAGGGACAAGCCGTTTTTAAAACCAAACTCACATTCAGGTAACTATTAGAAACTACTGTTTTTACAGTGAAATCAGTGAATATAGATACTGTCCAAAATACTTGACTCCTGATTTGACATAACCGTCCATATAGTTCACCAAGGACTAGTGTCTGGTTCTCAGCTCTGAAGGCTCAGAGGCTGTTCTGTCAAGTACACTAGAAGTTGCTGTTTCATAGGGAACCAGGTCATGATGAGAAAACTTAGAAGAGACTGTTTTGTAAACCACAGTGTTAATTTATTAATTCCAGTGATGACTATAACTGCCAGGAGGCCTAGAATACTTGCTGGTCAACGTGTCTTTTTTTTCTTTTCTTTTTTTTTTTATTAAATAAAATTGATCTGGAAGACTAACTGGTAGCTGGAGGTTGGTAGTGTGCATGCAGTCAGAGGAAAGGCAGTGAGTTGGGTGTGGAGGCTGGGGTCATCCCGTTCTTGAGGCTGCAGCGCCAGTAGCTCTGCAGGGATGTGTCCTCTGAGCAGCCCAGGACACTCAGGTCAGCTGGTGAGAGCATTTCCCTTCTTTAGATGGGTATGCACTACACTGAGATGTTTTTATTTTCTTTTTCTTGATTCGAAGCCGATCATCCTCCTTGGGTAATGTTTATCTTCAATGATCTTGGTTATGACTTAGCTTTTTGAGGATTGTAGTGGTCAAAAGTAGAGGCTTTCAGAATCAGACCCATATTTCTGTCTCACTTCCCCTTGTGTGACCCTGTGCAACTTTCTCATCCTCTCTGCCTCATTTACCTGATACATAAAATGGAATAATTAGGGCGCCTGGGTGGCTCAGAGGGTTGAGCCTCTGCCTTCGGCTCGGGTCATGATCTCAGGGTCCTGGGATCGAGTCTCGCATCGGGCTCTCTGCTTGGCAGGAAGCCTGCTTCCTCCTCTCTCTCTGCCTACTTGTGATCTCTCTCTGTCAGGTAAATAAATAAAATCTTAAAAAAAAATGGAATAATTATAGAGTAGCTGTGACAGTGAAGTCATTTCACTTACAAAACGTGAAGCACATTGCTTGGCACTTAGTTTTCAGTAAATGCTCCTTCAACCCATGTATTTACTGATTCTGGAGGGTGATCCTGCCTTGTAAAGACTTTTACTCCAGCTTTTGTTTTTCACTTGTAAGATAAGAATGTTCCAGTGAGCCACAGGATGAAGAAGGTTTGCAGTCCCTCACCTAGTATATGCAGTTGAGCATCCTTGCCTATTTTTATGTATGTATGTATGTATGTATGTATGTATTTATTTGACAGACGGAGATCACAAGTAGGCAGAGAGACAGGCAGAGAGAGAGGAGGAAGCAGGCTCCCTGCCAAGCAGAGAGCCCGATGCGGGGCTCGATCCCAGGACTCTGGGATCATGATCTGAGCCGAAGGCAGAGGCTTTAACCCACTGAGCCACCCAGGCGCCCCATCCTTGCCTATTTTTTGCTGGAGAATAGGAAATGGTGTCTGGTCTCTCGTTTTGGTGATGGTGATGATGTGACTGACTCACAGATAAATCTGGTAAACTGACATTTTTGTTCATTTCCTGCAGACCTCACTCTACAGACAGTGCCACACACAGAAAGATGACCCTGTCACTTGCGGATAGATGCTCGAAGACACAGAAGATTAGAATCTTACCGATGGCTGGTCGTGATCCTGAATGTCAGCGCACAGAGATGATTAAGGTTCATTTGCTACACGTTATCCTGGGATTTTTGGTACAGTCATGCCTCAGAGAAACTGCAGGTTTTGTTCCAGACCTCTGCAGTAAAGTGAATATTGCAGTAAAGTAGAATCAAATGAATTTTTTGTTTCTCAGTACATATAAAACATGTTTACGCCATGGCATGTAATACCATTATATCTTAAAAAATGTACATATCTTAGTTTAAAGCTTTTTTGCTGACTATCATCTGAGCTTTTCAAGTCATAACTACTCATCACAGATCACCATAACAAATAGAATAATGAAAAAATTTGAAATATTGCAAGAATTACCAAAATATACAGAAACACAGCAGTGCTGCTGGAGAAATTATGCATATGGACCTGCTTGGTGCTGGGTTGCCACAAACCTTCAATTTATAAAAAAAAAAAACACGGTATCTGCAAAGTGCAATCAAATGAGGTATAGCTGTATGTTAAGAATAGCATTTCCCAAGTCTTTGTTTCTCATCCCTTACCCACCTTTTTTCCCCTCGTGACGGCATGGGCAGGGAGCCGGATCAATTCCCGAAGCATTTGCCAAGCAAGAGTGATGTGGTGATGTTCACAAAATAGACGCGAGGGCTCGGGTTTCACTCACCAGGTCCTGACAGTTCAGGAACAAACTGGGGTCTGAAGGGATCTGAACATTGGTGTAGAATTTCAGAGGTGATTCACTGAGCTATGTCTGTGTCATAAAGTAGTAGAAATGCTAGCGATGTAGTCTAAAATAGAATAAAAACAGACAAGAAGTTTAAGTGGGAACATGCCTAAGGAGAATCGGGCAAAGGTCTGTTTATAATGTTGTGCCTTTTTGAGTTGCCACAACTGCTGGTGAGGCACACACCAATGCAGGGGCACCGTCCCTCAGTGATGAGGGTGTATGTGTATATCGACACCGTTGGCTTTTTGTGCAGCACTTGCTTTAAGAAGCTGGATGCAGTCGAATAGTTTCATTCTCTGATACCTGCTAGATCTCACGCATTGCCCTGCCTGCTTCATGGGATTCCATTCCCGAGTGCACCAGAGCACAGTGAGGCAAAGACACTCTGGCAGTCAGACTCTGCGGATGGCCTGGCCCTGGGCCCCTGCTTTCTCTTCCTTCTCATATTTTGTTCATGGAGGCAGGTTAACTAAACCAGGTTCATAGCAGTGTCTTACCCAGTAGTGTGGGGGCACATTGGCTTTGGAGCCTTACTTCTTGCCCCATTTCCTAGCCTTTTCTCCTCAAGCCGAGGTAGCTACAGGAACCTTCAGACTCTGGTCTTGGCATTATTGGAAGAACCCTCTGGACCACCTTGAAAGATACCCCAGGTCCTTCCCCACTTCCCCAGTTTCCATGGAAATGCATAAGGAATGAGCTAGTTGTTAATCCCGGTTGTACCAACAGTGATTTTTCTTCTGTACTCTGTACAACTTTAATGAAAAGTTTCCTGCATAGAATGTCTAGCATCATAAGAGTTGTGTGCAGTAATAGCAATTAAATGAGGAATTCAAAGAAATGCTGTAATAACCCTGACCTCTCATATTCTGTCTCTACCTTGTAAACACTGTGAATGGCCAGGCGGAGGACGTGTGTGACTGTTCTGCTTTGGGGCTCAGGGATCCTCCCCTACCAGCGCCTCCCCGTCCTGTCATCAGGAGCTGTGAGGAAGCTCTATGGCGGGGAGGGGCCCAGACAGGACTGTTTGCGCACCACTGTAGTTCGGTGGAGCCCGAGCATGCCGGGTGTCTGTCTCGGGTCAGCAGACACAGCCTCCCTCAGGTGTCCACTGGGCTGAGGTTCCTCGGGCTGCTCGCTGCTCTCTGGGCTCTGCCTGGCAGCACGGGGGACGCTGCAGCTCCCGAGGCCATGCCTGTGCTGGATCTGATTGGGTGGTTAGCATGAGGGGGCCTTCTGCCCCTTCACCCTGTGTTCCCTTCACGCCTTGGAACTCAACTGCACTGAGTGATCACGGTGTGAGGTAACGGGTGTGGCATGGGGAGGACTGCAGAACTAGGTGTTATCCTGGGCTGGGGATTTACAGGTTCTTAAAAGTAAAAGTAGTTTAAGTGGGCAGTAAACTAGCTCATTTTTTAAAGTTCAGTGTATTATTTGCTTCTTTGCAGAAAGAAGAAGAACGTTTGAGGGCTTCTATTCGTCGGGAATCTCAGCAGCGCCGAATGAGAGAGAAACAGCACCAGCGGGGGCTGAGTGCTAGTTACCTAGAACCTGATCGCTATGATGAGGAGGAGGAAGGCGAGGAGTCCATCAGCTTGGCTGCCATTAAAAACCGATATAAAGGGGGCATTCGAGGTGAGTGTGCAGAAGTCTAATTTCATAAATTTGGGGTTCAGGAATTTATCTTTGCATTTGGCCTACTCTGAATGCCATCACTGGGTATTTTATTGATTTGTTTTTTTAGAGAGAGCTGGTAGTGGGAGGGGCAGGGGGAGAGAAAGAATCCTAAGCAGGCTCCACACCCAGCACAGAGCCTCACATGGGAGTTGATTTCACAACCCTGAGATCACAACTTGAGCCGAAATCAGTAGTTGGACACTTCACCAACTGAACCACCCAGGTGCCCCTGGACTTTTTATTTTTGAGAAACTGGTATTAATGAGTGATACATTTCAAGGGCTACTGAACTAGACATTGCAGAATTCTTCGAGGTGAGCCTGGAAGAACTGCTGTCTTGTTCTTACTGGGGGGACAGAGACTTTGAGAGGGTCAATTGGTAAGATGGTAAGTGTTGAGATGGTAAGTGGACAGTCCTTGAACCAGGGTCATTGGACTCCTGAGGCATTGGTCTCAACCACAGCACTGCATCCAGAGACTTCCCCGCAGCCCGCAGATGGAAGCTGGGATAGAAGGCTTGGCCTGGTCCCTGACCGACTCTGCCAGCTCTCAGTTCTGCCACTCTTCAGTTGGATGACTTATAGAAAGTTACAATACCTACCTCCTGTTACTCCATCAGGGAAAAAAAAAAAACCAACCTATTAATAATGGTAGTACTTACAAAAGTGAGGTGGTTTTGAGAATTAAGTGACATAATACATTTAAAGTACTTTGCCTGGTGCCTGGTGCATACGAGTACTACATAAACGTAACCTAAAACCATTGTGACTCTTCTTACCAGTCCTCAGCTTCAGGCAAGTGTCTTCATATCTCTACAGAACTTGTTCCCCATCTGTAAAATGAAACTCCAGTCCTCCCTAGATTAACCTGATAGAGCTCTGGGAACCACTGTACAGTGTAAGGTATACCACGGGGGACCATGCATCCTAGTTTAGTCCTTACTGAGTGATAGATTTTAAGAATACTTGAATTTCCCCTGTGCCATCCTATAAAACTCCTTTCTCCTTTTCTTGCAGTGACTGCATTTGTTCTCAGGAGCTATCACACCCTTCTTGCCTGCCTGTTAACTTATTTTGGCCCTTCAGTACAGAGATGATTTTTTTGTTAGTGCTAATTTCCCACAATAAAGATTAATTGTGGAAATAAACCACATAAAAACTGAATAAAAACAAAAAAATTGAGGATGCTTTTAGGTAGAGAGAGATCTGACCGGTTCATTAGCGTTCATTAAGTCCCAGGGAGGATTCCGGGTTCGCTTGCCAACAGGTTGGTCTAAAGTCAGCTGTGCTTGATTCCATCCTGAGTTTGACCAGGGCTGGGACATCCATGCAGACTGTTACTCATGTCCATCTTCTTTTAAATGTCCATATGGCAACAAATGGTCTTTACAGGACTGGGAAGCCACCACTTGTTTTTTACCTTCAAAGCTTATTTTGGAATTAACAGTTATCCCCCATGAAAGAATGACTTGGGTGTCAGTAGCTTGTTCCAGAAGAGTTACTGGTGTTTGTGTCGCTAGTGACCTTGCACACAGCCTTTTTCATACTTAAAACTCGTCAGACGAACCGTTCTTGTATTTTGAGAGGGTAAGTGCTTCACTTCAGCATGCTAATCTTACATTTATTTTTAAATCAAAAAAATTTTAGGGATTTGTTTCTTCTGGAAAAATGTACAGAAGGAACTAAAGATAATCATCAGAAGAAAAATCCAGAAATGAACAGATCACCATCTTAGAAAGTTACTCACAAATAATTCCTTTGCTTTCAGAGGAACGAGCCAGAATCTATTCGTCAGACAGTGATGAGGGATCAGAAGAAGATAAGGCTCAAAGATTACTCAAAGCCAAGAAACTGACCAGTGATGAGGTAAAAACAAACGTATCCAATGCTAGGGGTTTACCCTGTGTCCTCGAGTCCACTCCCGCCCAGAGGCACAGACAGATGTCTGTCTGCTTTGCTGAAAGTCAGTGAGATAAAGGCAGTGGCAGGAACAGGAGCGGCCAGAGGAGGGTCTGACCTCTGTGCTCAGGCGGAGGTTGCAAGGCTGCTCAGAGGAGACCTCTCACTGGGTATGGAAGAAGGTGTTAGCTTGCAGGGTGCACTGGCCCGGTGGGCATCCTAGGAGGATGGAAAGGCCTCTGAGGAAGCATCGGGGTCCTGAGCTACCAAGGCTTGACTAGAAACTAGAAATCATTCAGTGTGGGTAGATCAGGGTCTTTATGTCTTCTCTTTCTTTTGTTTTTGTTTATTTTCAATATTTAGTTTTTAATTATAGAAACAATTCTTATGGTAGAAAAATCTTTTTTTTCCTTAGATAAAATAGTATTTGAGTAGTATTAATTAAATAATTAAATTAAATTTTTATCAAAATAATAAAAAATTATTTCAAAGTAATTTTAAAATATTTTAACTTAATGTTTTTAATAATATCCTTTCCAAATGATAAGAATACAGGTGCTGAGAAATTTTAAGTCCTTTTTTGAAGTGTAATTGACATGTAACATTAGTTTTAGATGTCCAATATAATGATTGAGTCAATAATTGTATATATTGCATAATGATCACCACAGTAAATCTAGTTAACATTCATCACACATAGTTACAAACTTTTTTTCTTGTGGTAGGAACTTTTAAGGTCCTTTTTAAGGCCTATGCTATTAGCAACTTTCAAATATTCAATAATGATTTTTTAACTGTAGTCACCATGCTATACCTTACGTCCGCAGGACTTCTTTTAGTTGAGTCTTTTTAGATCTCTTTTTACCTTTGGTGTTCCTGATTGTATTGTGACATCTCTTTGGTATTTCCTTTTATTTTTCTGATTGGGATTTGTTTCTGAATGTGAATTCATCATTAGTTCTGAAAATTTCTCGGTCGTCAATTTTTCAGATATTCTGTACCATTCTTTCTGTCCTTCCTTTATGAAACTGATTAAATGCCTGTTCCTTCTCTGTTCTCTACAACTCTCAAAGTGTCTTTCATATTTCCCTTGTGTTTGTCTCTGCATTCTGTGATATTTCTTTAGAGCCCTCTTTTGGTTCACTGCCCCTGTCTTCACCTGTGTCTCATGTTGTTAATCTCTTTCATTGAATTTTTATTTTGTTTTAGTTTTCATCTGTAGAGGTTTAGTTTCTTTCTCAAATTGGCCATTTACAAAATGCTTAGTTGTAGTTTCTTTTTCAAATTGGTCATTTTAAAAACTCTTTCCCCTAACTCATATTTCCAGTTTCTCCTTTTTAGGTCTTTAAATGTTTTAAACCTATGTATATATAGTCTTTTATGTCTGATAATTCCAGTGTCTGAAATCTTTACATGTGTGATTTTATTGCCCATTTACTGGCTCTATTTCCTGATGACTTATTTCTCTGTGTGTCCTGGGATTAAGTGATTGATTTACTTAGCTCAGATCAATGGGAATTTTTGAGGTATCTAGATTGATGCATTCCTATAAAGAAGATTTATATTCGCCTCTGCTGGGTGCATTGAATATCATCACCTAGGATCACTTCATGTTATGTATGTATGTATTTAAGAGCGGGAGTGGGGAGTGCAGAGGAAGTGAGAGAATCTAAGGCAGGCTCCACACCCCAGCACAGAGCCCAAAGCAGGTCTTGATCCCACAACCCAGAGATCATGACCTGAGCCCAAATCAAGAGTCAGACGCTTAACCAAATGAGCCACCCAGGCACCCCAGCTACCTGGGATCACTTTAAAGTATACTTTAAATGAGGTCTTTTTAGATTACCTGGAAGTGAGAATTCTGACTTGAGGTTATGAATTTTCCTAGAATTGATTAATTTTTTCTGTTTCGTAATGATGACAGATATCCTGTGATCCAGCCAGTGACTTTAACTCTCATTCTATGGAAGCAGCTTTCTCATATTACTTGGTTCTAGGTTATTTTTTTTTCTCCAAAATCCTGTTCATTCTTCAAATAATTCAATTACACACAAACTTGTGTATGTGAGAAAATTGAGCACGCCAACTTTTTGTTTTAAATTGAAGTATACAGCTGACACACCATGTTCCTTTAGTTTCAAGTATGGAACGTACTGATTCAGCGGCTCTCTACGTTACGCTTGGCTCATACAAACTTGTTCGTGGCCAATGACAGCTCACTAGCCTGCCAACCATTTTTTTTTTTTTTAAAGATTTTATTTTATTTATTTGACAGACAGAAATCAGAAAGTAGGCAGAGAAGCAGGCTTCTACTCCCTGCTGAGCAGAGAGCCCAATGTGGGGCTCCATCCCAGGACCCTGGGATGATGACCTGAGCCGAAGGCAGAGGCTTTAACCCACTGAGCCACCCAGGCGCTCCCTGCCAACCATTTTTTTAAATAAAGTTTTGTTAGAAACCAGGCATGCTTATTCATTTATGTATTATCTATGAATGTTTTTTGCTACAGGGGCAGAGTTGAATAGTTAAAACAGAAACCGTGTGTCTTACCAAAGCCCAAGACATTTATTATCTGGCCCTTTACCAAAAAAATCCACAGATCATTGCCTCAAAGTGGGCCTGGGCTTATTTCTGGTTTGCCTTTATACTAAAGGTGTAGTCCTTTGGGGTCTACTATTAAACTGCTCCAACTGGTGTTTGTCTCCTGTACTCAGCACCCATGGAGCATAAAAACCAAAGCTGATCTTCACAGTTTGGTAAAGGTCTTCAGAGAGAAAGCCTGCATTAGTGCTCTACTTATCTCTTGGTTTCACTTGGTTTTTGGCCTGTAATTATGCCTTATTTTCTTGCCATCACATTGATTTGTTTATATTTTCCCCATTATTGTTAATTATTTTCAGTGGGAGGGAGGGATTGTTTTGTCATATTGAAGGGCATAGATGTTGCATTTCTGTTACACGTGGTTTTAAGGTATTTTGATCGTTTTGGTTTTCTGTGAACTATAAACTTCTGTGAGGCTCTTACGTGAAGCAGAGTACTATGTTGCATTATTGTTTGTTAGTCATAATATTTAATATTTCCCAGTCTTTGTTTGAAGTGGCGTGCTATGGAAGATAACTAGACAGAAATTGTCAAATTATTCTGCAACATATTTGTTTTAAATTATATAGGAAGCATCTTAATGATGGGTTTATAGTGTGTGGCACTGTTGGCAAACGGGAAGCCTCATCTAAGCAGATGCTATTTTATTTCTTGGCAAGCAGAAACTGTGAATGAAAATTGAGATTTGCCATGGAACTTCTGTTTCTCTCTAGTATTCTCAGAAATGAGATTTTTATTTATTTATTTTTAAAAGATTTTATTTATTTCACAGAGAGAGAGAGAGAGGTCACAAGTAGGCAGAGAGGCAGGCAGAGGGGAAGGGGGAAGCAGGCTCCCTGGTAAGCAGAGCCCGATGCGGGCTTCCATCCCAGGACCCTGGGACCATGACCTGAGCCGAAGGCAGAGGCTTAACTGAGCCACCCAGGCACCCTGGAAGTGAGATTTTTAAATGTGATCCATCATGTAGCCGCCTTCTAGGCTGGGAAAACCTATAACCTCCTGACTTACAAATGCCTCTTGTGGATGCCTCCTAGCTGTTTATTACCCAAACTACCCTCTACCTTCCTCACCCAGATATAATGGTAGGGCTTCCTGTACTCTTCCCTTCCCCTTTCATGACAACAAAGATTTTTCTTCTCCCTGGACCTCTCATGCCTTGGCCACCTTCTCCTCACTACTCAAGTCCTGGCTGTGGGTGTCAGTGGGAGAGAGAAGGTAGGGGTCAGACCTGCTCTAGGTCCCTCTCCCCATCTATATGCTAAGCCCCATCCAGACAGCAGGAGCCTGGGTGAGATGCTGGGGAACTTGCAGAGTCTAAGTTCCCAGAGATCTACCATTATCAGCAGAGCTTTCTGTGATGGGGGGGTGGGTGGGAGGGCATGAGTCTGGATTATAATCAACTGGTTATTGACTCTTGGCCACTTGTATAGCCTTGATCAAGTCATCTCACATTTCTATGTCTGTTCCCTCATCTCTTCAGTGGCATTTATGCTTGCTGCCTGCAAAGTTGTTGGATGATAATAAATAACAGGTACAAAAGTGGGTAGCACAGTGACATGTATCTGAGCAGGAAATGCTTGTTTCCCTTCCCCAACGGGGTCTAAGTTACAAGAAAGGGAAAAAGTAGCTTTTTTATCCTCTCTTACTTTTGTAAGCAATAAACAACTTTAGAAAACCTAAATAACTTGAAAGGTAGAAAAATGGGAAGAGGAGAAACTGGAAAAAGGAAAGACCCAAGTAGAAAGAAACATGAAGACAATGGAAAGGAAGGGATCATGGCCAGTCCTCAGCTTTCTTAGGTGGAGGAGGTGACCTGCTGAGGATTACTTAGAAGGTGGTGCCCAGTGGTCTGGTTCCTCTCCCAGTTCTCCCTCACCGATCCTGTATTCCCCACCTTGGCAACCCTGCCTTTACCTGTTTGAAGTCCTTGCTCTCTGTTTATGGGACCATGGGTGACTTGGATCCAGCATAGCCCCAGGTTGCCCTCCAGGATAGGATTTCCCATGATTGAGATTCTGAGTGTATTTCCCTGGAACCCTTTGACATTCTTGGTGTTGGCCTCTCATACTTGAAGACACTCGCATTTATATATATTCTTAGGTATGTTTTGTGTTAAATAAACTCTGGGGACTGGCTTATTAGTATGAAAAAATTAGTCAATGAGTTTTAAAAACAATTACAGTTAGTTACAATTAGTTTTAAATTGTTGGAAGACAATTCCTTCAAACTGGGCTGCTGTTCCTGTGTCTATATGGACTCGCATTCCTGGCTATGTTAGTATACTTCAGTCTAACAGGAATATTTCTGTCATTTGTTGCACTTATACATGGTGCCGGTATTTATTCCACTGTAGTTCAGTAGAGTAGAATCCCACGTTTTTACTTGCACAATATGAGGTCCCTGAAGGGTGGCATTCACTAAGTCTTTCCTGCCTTTGCTGTGCTTTACCGCGCTTGCCTGTAGCTGCTGGGGAAATCAGTCCTGGCAGGATTTCCCAAGCAGAATTCTGGAGCCTCTTAGCCCCGACAGTGGATTTGGATTGGTGCCAGTTGGACTTGTTCGGAGGGCCCTGACCATCTCCAGCCACTGGGCCCTGTCCCACATCCTTTAGAACAGGCTCTACCACCTTATACTTTTTTTTTTTAAAGATTTTATTTATTTATTTGACAGACAGAAATCACAAGTAGGCAGAGAGGCAGGCAGAGAGAGGGGGAAGCAGACTCCCTGCTGAGCAGAGAGCCCGACGCGGGGCTTGATCCCAGGACCCTGGGATCATGACCTGAGCCAAAGGCAGAGGCTTTAACCCACTGAGCCACCCAGGTGCCCCCCACCTTATACTTTTTTATTTAAACTTTTTCTTTAAATTCCAGTTTGTTAACATACATTGTAATATTAGTTTCAGGTAATTTAATGATGCAGCAGTTCCATACAATGCCTGGTTCTCATCATAGCAGGTGTCCTCCTTCATCCCCATCACTGTGTCACCCAGCCCCCTGCCCCTCTCCCCTCTGGTCACCGTCAGTTTGTTGTCTGCAATTAAGAGTCTGTGTCTCAGTTTCAGGCTCTACCACCTGTGAGAAGTACCATGCCAGTTCTTTAGTTCACTCAAACTAAACTCCGTAGAGAATTTTAGAGCTGAAGGATAAACTGAGGTTTATGTAGGGAACAGTGCCTCAGGGGGCTTGCATGTAAAGTGTTTTAGACTTCTGGCTGAAAATTAATGAAAAGACAAATGGTGGGATTGAATGTCCTCTTTGCCTGTGCTGATGTTGGGCTGGGAGAGAAGGGAAGTGTCTGGGTTTGCTCCAGGCTAGGAGGTAGGAAGGAGCACTAGTCACATCCTGGGGTGGGATCCATCTTCCAGCACTGCTGTTTAGATAACTTGACTGTTGCCAGCTGGAAAGGAAGTGCAGGAGGACTTCTGACTCTTTTTGAGTTCATAATGTTCCCCTTTGAATTCTCCTTGGCACTTCAGGTCTGTGGGGATGCGTTTGGGATAATAAAGCAGGAAGCAAGTGTGGGATGGTATCTTGCTCCTCAGAAGTCCAGCCATGGGGACCATCAGAAGAAGTAGATGCACCAGCTTGTGCATCCAGAAACTTTCTCTGGTCATAGCAGAGATGCCTGGCTTTCCCCAACTTCAGCCTTTGACTATTCACCCTGTTTAATTTTGATGAGGAAGACGGTTAAGGCAGTTCTGGAGTGTTATATTCTGTACCAATTCATTTTAGTCACTGTTTGATATTATTTAGATGTTGATATATTTGAAATCTTTCTGTAAAAAGAATTTTTTTATATAACTTCCTGAATTGTTTCTATTAGAACATGGTACATAATTTTAAGTAATGCGAACTTGTGTAATAGGCCTTTAACTTCTTTAAATATTTTTATAAACTTTTATGATGTGAGTTTTTAGTATATCCAAAATAGGAAATCTTTATTTTAAAAAATTAATGATCTTTAAAATACTGAATTTTGGGGCGCCTGGGTGGCTCAGTGGGTTAAGCCTCTGCCTTCGGCTCAGGTCATGGTCTCAGGGTCCTGGGATCGAGCCCCATGTCGGGCTCTCTGCGCAGCAGGGTGCCTGCTTCCCTTCCTCTCTCTCTCTGCCTGCCTCTCTGCCTACTGTGATCTCTGTCTGTCAAATAACTAAATAAAATCTTAAAAAAAAAATACTGAATTTTATTTTATTTGTTTGAAGATTTTATTTATTAAAGTGCATGAGCAGGTAGGAGGAGGGCAGAGGGAGAGGGAGAAGGAGACTCTGCTGAGCAGGGAGCCCCATGTGGGGCTCTATCCCAGGAGACCTCAGGATCATGACCTGAGCTGAAGGCAGACTCTTAACCTACTGAGCCATCAGGGTGCCCCTAAAATAATGAATTTTAGATAACAAAGAGGTGAAATGCTGAGAGAGCAGAGGAAAACTTTAATCACCCAATCACAGTAAAAATATTCAACAGGATCAGTGGTTCTAACAGGCAGACTTCTTTGGAGAGCCCTAACTATTCCCAGGGCAGACCTAGTTTCCAGTTTCCCTGTATGCCCTTCTCCATGTACAAGGCCTCCCTTCCAAGAGATTGCTTATAATTTCTTAGGTCTTCCTTACGGTCCTGAAGTTGGGTTGTTTTGTAGTTAGTTTGTAATTAGCTCTGGATAGTTGTCATTTTTTAATGCTTCTAGTACTGGGAACTGGCCATGACCTTCACCACTGGTTTTATTCATTTGGTAAATGTTCTTATTTTAAAAATTATTTTATTTTGTGTTTTTGGAGGATCATTCAGGTCAGAGCTACTTTTGATAAATCTTCCTAGAAATATTTTCTATTGATTTTCAAATTTTTAAAAATTTTTATTTGTTTAGGAAGGGGAACCTTCTGGAAAGAGAAAAGCAGAAGATGATGATAAAGCGAGTAAAAAGCATAAAAAGTATGTGATCAGTGATGAAGAGGAAGAAGATGATGATTGAAGCACAATGTGAAAACATTTTATGTATTTTTGTACAGTTTATTAAATATAATGTAAACATGAGTTATTTTGATTGAAATGAATTGATTTGCTTTTGTGTAATTTTAATTGTAATAAAAAGTTTTTTAAAGCAAGTCTCTGTTCAGGAAATCTACTTTATCTAAAGCAAGTTGATTTTGTTTAAACTTCAGAGGAAGTCTTAAGTTTTAGTGAATTCCTGCTGCTCTCCCCCGCCCCTACCCCCCACAAAGAAGCCTCCTAGTCAGGGTCAGGTGAGGCAAGTGAGGCATTCCTCTGGAGTGCAGAGTTTAAGGGCCCAAAAAGAGCTTCTTGTGCTTGTTTCAGTTTGTTAGGGCTGCTATAACACAGTACCACAAACTGGGAGCTTAAAACCACAGAAATGTATTCTCTTACAGTTCTGGAGCCTAGAAATCCTAAATCAAAGTATTGGCCTAGCCACTCTCCCTCTGAAAGCTCTAGGGAAGAATCTGCCTTGCTGTGTGTTCTGGCTTCTGGGGCCTCCTGGCAGTCCTTGGCTTTTGGCAGCAGAACTCTGTTCTTTCCTTGGTCTTTACGTGGGTTATTTCCCTTTGTTTGCTCTGTGTCTCTGTATGTCTTCCTCTCCTTATGTGTCTCCTCTCCTCTGTGTCTCTGCAGGTCTTCCTCTCCTTATATTAGGACACCAAGCAGTGTGTTTAGGACCAGTCCTATTCAGTAGACTTAATTATATCTGGAAAGACCCTACCGCTAAGTAAAGTCACATTCTGAAGTTCTGGATAGATATGAACCTTGTGTGGGAGGGTCCCTATTCAGCCCATTATAGTAATCAAGATAAATGATACCATGATATATGATGTTAAAAAAAATGGAACTAATGCGAAAATCCATAATGATTAAAATGTCAGAATTTTATGTAAACAGGACCTGATGGCTGAAATTAGGGTAAAACAAGTGAGGAGAATTGTGCAAGTACAGAGCTGGATGGATCCGTGCTTTTCTTAAAAATTTGATAATGTATTCATGGGTCTTTCACAAGAAGCTTTAAAAAGCATTGTATTGGGGCTCCTTGGTGGCTCAGTCAGTTAAGGAGCCGACTGGATTTCAGCTCAGCTTATGATCACAGGGTGGTGAGATCGAGCCCTGTGTCAGGCTGTGTGCTCAGCAGGGAGCCAGAGCCTGCTTGGAATTCTCTGCCTCTTCTGCCCCTCCCCTGCTTGTGTGCATACTCACGCTCTCTAAAATAAGTAAATGTATTTTTAAAATAAATAAATAAAAAACATTGTATTGCAGTGTGGTCATCTAGGTCACTGAGATTTTGGCACCCTTTGTATTTTTCACTCAAGGTAAGTGTCTCACTTTCGCATCTCAGTCCTGGCCCTACTTTCTCACAGCATAATGGCTGGGATCCAACACTGAGCATTCTAAGAGAAGGAGCCAGATAAACGATGTATTACCTTTCACATCCAAATCCAACACCTTCTGTTGATTAAAGTGAGTCACTCATGTGTACCTATATTCAAAGGGAAGGAAATTTGACTCCTCTTGATGGTTGGAATGGCAAAGAATTTGCAGGTATGTGTTCCTTTTTTTATCTTTTTAAAGGGTTTATTTATTTTGGGGGGTGGGGTCATGTGCTCACAAGTTAGGGGAGGAGCCGAGGGAGAGAGACTCAAGCAGCCTCCCTGCTCAATGTGGAGCCTGACTCAGGTCTTGATCTCATGACCCTGAGATCATGACTTGAGCCGGAACAGACCCGGAACTGACTGAGCCACCCATGCGCCCGTGTAGGTATGTTTTAAATTTACTACACACATATTTGTCTTTTCTGTGATTTTCTTCTACATAGACTAATTAATCTTCCCCTTATGAATGGATTCTACCCAACTTCCTTTCTAGTGCTGTTGGTACAGTCTGGGAGTGCTGGTTGTGGGAGGCTTACCTGAAACCTGACTACAGAGAAGGAAAAGTGACATCGAAAAAGAAGGTCCTGGGGCGCCTGGGTGGCTCAGTGGGTTAAGCCGCTGCCTTCGGCTCAGGTCATGATCTCAGGGTCCTGGGATCGAGTCCCGCATCAGGCTCTCTGCTCAGCAGGGAGCCTGCTTCCCTCTCTCTCTCTCTCTCTCTGCCTGCCTCTCTGTCTACTTGTGATCTCTGTCAAATAAATAAATAAAATCTTAAAAAAAAAAAAAGAAAAAGAAGGTCCTAAATCACCAAGGTGCCACTTTGCTTTTTTTTTTTTTTCCTCATGTGCCACTTCCCTAACACCAAAACCTTCAGTCTCTTGCTGTTTCTTGGTTTAACAAATTGTTAAAACTATGCCTGGCTTTTTTTTTTTTTTTTAATATTTTATTTATTTATTTGACAGAGAGAGATCACAAGTAGAGAGGCAGGCAGAGAGACAGAGAGAGGGAAGGAGGCACCCTGCTGAGCAGAGAGCCCAATGCGGGACTCGATCCCAGGACCCTGAGATCATGACCTGAGCCGAAGGCAGAGACTTAACCCACTGAGCCACCCAGGCGCCCCTATGCCTGGCTTTTAAGAGCCTTCATTCTGCCTGTCCTTTTTAAGGCAATATACTTTGTTTTTTGTTTTTTTAACTAGTAGAACGTGTATTCGTTATTAAGCTCTTGTCTTTTCATCTCCAAACCCACCCTTTTTTACCAAGTTTGGTGGTGCTGGGGCCAAGATTCTGCAAGCACATCTCATCTTTGCCAGCTGCCCCCTGTTAGGGGGCGCTGGAGGGAGACTGGAAGACTGAATAACAAAGAAGAGATTGCTCCTTCCTGTTTATTTATGGAACTTTCTGGAAGCTTCCTGTCAACTTGCAGTTTTTCTAAGGGGGCCCACAAACACCTTCACCTCAGCAGAGGCAGTACCTTCCCACAGCAGCTCATCCAGTTTGCAGCTTTACCAGCACTTGGAGAGCCAGCTTCATTGTATCTCCCCGCCCTGCCCCGCCCAAGGCATCAGTGCCAGCTGGACACTTCGCTTCCTCAGGTATGAGTTTCAGCTCCATACTGTTAAGTTTTTACGTTTAATAATTCCACCTCTTCCTTTGTTCCCTCATTTCTAGAGGTGGAAACCTAAGTAAAAAAATATTTTTAAAATTTTAGTTCTATCTGTATAGACTGCTGGTGTGTTTTCTGTTCCCCAACTTGGACCTGACTGGGTAGTCCAGGAGAGAAATCCTCAAAGATGTGATTTGTAGATGAGTTTGTGTTTGAATGCAGGTCTGAGCTCCTCGCCAATGAAACGGGATGCTGGTAACGCCTGATTGGTGGCATGGTGCATCCGATCACCCCTCTGGTTGAGGGCTCAAGTGGCTGTTAGACTTGTTGGGCATAGTGACGATACTGCGGACTGTGGTGAGGGGTGGATACTTCGGAGTGCCCTGGAGCACTTATGGAAGAATATTATAAGCTTAGGTCTTTAAACATTCAGTTCAGGTTAGGGCCAGAGAACCAGTGAGCTTTCCTCACAGCCTTAAACGAATCTCCTGTCTCCGAGGCAGAGGGCTGAGGTAGCTGAATATTAAACACTCACTTGGGCGGTTGCAGAATTGCAACATTAGTTGAATTCATAACCTCTCGAAGTCTCTCATGTGAAATGACATTGCTAGAGAAAGAAGCTAAGGGTGGGATGTCTCTTTGGACTCCGATGAAACAGGAAAACTCAATTTGCTAGTCACTCTGTGCCTGTGAGAAGCAGTTTGCTTCCCTGTGTCTGAGGAACCTGGTCTTTCCTTTCTTGAAAACACGGTAATAATGTTAGCTGTGGCAGTTTCCATTCTCCTCAAGACTCAGCCAACTGCATGCTGTTTGCCCCACTTGCTACCAGTCAACCCATCACTAGGATCTCATCCTACTCTGACAAAGCACGAACTCCTAGCTGAAGAAGAAATGTTTATATGCCAGAAGAACTACAAGGTTTTGCTGATAAAGGGAAAAGCCGAAGGGAATACTGTGGAACTATGTTCTAGGAATGTGAGATGAAGGACAGACTATAACAATAGCTTTGGCCAAATGGACTGGTTTGGGGCACTTACATATTCAGGATCTGATGTGTTAACACATACAGCAGGACATGGCTCCAGAGCTGTTAGCTACAACCTACTGGTGGCCTACTTGTAATGAAGCTTCCCTGGCATTATGTGGAGGGAATCCAAAGGCTTAGGGAGATAAAACTGTTGGATTAAACATACCTTGTGTGACCTGCATACCACCCCTCACCTCTAGCTACTCAGCTTCTACCCTGGGAAGGCCAAATGAAAATAACATCTAATATTCCATAATTTCTGAGGGTCATGACTGGTTTAGCAGGGTAGCTGTGGCTCATGGTCTTTGATGAAGCTCCAGTCAAGATGTTGGCTGAGAATCCTTTATCTACAGGCTTGCCTGGGACAGAATGATCTGTTTCTAAGATGGCTCACTCATGTTCTTGGCAGGCGGCCTCAGTTAGTTGCCCCATGAGCCTCTCCTTAGCAGTTTGAGTGTCTTCACGTCATGGCAGCTGGCTTCTCCAGAGCAGTGAGCTAAGGAGAGAAAGAAGGAGGTGGAAAAGCCACAATGTCATGGCCTCGCCTTAAAAGTGAGGTAGTATTCTATTGATCACATAGATCAACTGTGACACATGTTGGAGGAGACTGCAAGGGCAGGACTCTCAGAGGCAGGAACCACTGGGAACTGTGTTGAAAGCTGCCTATCACAGCAGCTATGCCTTCCGCCAACCAAATTGGCCACCTTCCTTGTCTCCATAGATACTTGTCAGGCTTCTGGGGGCAAGGCTCAGAGAGCAAATTCAAGGTTGGCTTTGTGGAGATTTGGTTTCTGAATCTTTGGACAGTGTTGAAGTGACGGGCTAAAAACCCTATGAAGAACCTCAGAGAAATTAATACTGTGTGTTTTTCTCCCGGCATTGAAGGTCACAGTAGGACCATGGATCTGTTTGGAGACATAGATGACATTTCTTCAGAGAGCGATGGGGACAGTGAACAATCGATTCCAGGGCAGCCTGCTGTGAGTATAATCACTAACCTCAACAGGTCCCATTGCTCAAAGTAAAAAGAAAGCTTCAAAAGCTGAAGTGTCTGGTTTCTATGGAGAAAGGATATTGATAATTGAGTAGTGGTCTGAAACACCTGAGGAATGGGTGACTTTCTCAGTTATGTTGGGAATTGTGGATATTTGCAGGTACAGAAAGAATTGCTCAGAATGGGGGCGCCTGGGTGGCTCAGAGGGTTAAAGCCTCTGCCTTCGGCTCAGGTCATGATCCCGGGGTCCTGGGATCGAGCCCCGCATCAGGCTCTCTCCTTGGTGGGGAGCCTGCTTCCTCCTCTCTCTCTCTCTGTCTGCCTCTCTGCCTACTTGTGATCCCTCTCTGTCGAATGAATAAATAAAATCTTAAAAAAGAATTGCTCAGAATGAGGTTGATGCCAAACTTTGGGGCTAAACTGTGAAGACTCATAATTTGAAAACCTTTAAGTTTTTCTTTTCTTTTCTTTATTTCTTTATTTCTTTATTTTTAAAGATTTTATTTATTTATTTGAGAGAGATAGATGGAGATAGTGAGAGCATGAGCAGGGAGGAGAGGAAGAAGCAGACTCCCTGCTGAGCAGGGAGCCTGATGCGGGCTCGATCCCAGGACCTTGGGATCACAACCTGAGCTGAAGGCAGACACTTAACGACTGAGCCACCCAGGGTGCCCCTTGATTTAAGTTTTCCTTTTCTTTTCTTCCTTCCTTCCTTCCTTTCTTTTTCTTTTTTTTTTTTTTTTTAAGATTTTAAAGATTTTATTTATTTGTCAGAGACCTAGAGGGAGAGAGAGAGAAAACAAGCAGGGGGAGGGGCATGCAGAAGAAGCAGGCTCCCTGCTGAGCAAGGATCCTGGGATCATGACCTGAGCCTAAGGAAGACGCTTAACGAAATGAGCCACCCAGGCATCTCTGATTTAAGTTTTTCCTAACACAAACCTGTGCCAGAAGTCATGTGCTATTTAACTTTCTTCTCTGATTTTAAAGTTACTTCGTACTGGGGGATTGTACATCTTCACAGTTCTGTCATTTAATGTCTTATGCAAACCAGATATGTCGACAAAATTGATATTTTTTCTAGTAATGCAGGCTAACAGATATTGTTTCCCATGGTGATATTTTTGGGGGAGAGGATGAAATCTTAGGGAGAGGCCTGGAGGGGTTGCTAACGCTTTTGTTTCTGAAGTGGTATCTGAATTTATTTTCAGTCACATCTGTATCTCCTAGTACTCTAGAAGAGCTAGAGCATTTTCAGTTTCACTTCAAGCTCTCACATCCTGATTCCTCTCTTAGGATGAACGTGGAGTGCCTCAGGACCAACAGGAGGAAGAGCGGATTTCTGAAACCAGAATAGAAGTAGAAATCCCCAATATCAACTCTGATTTAGGAAATGAATTGTACTTTGTTAAACTACCTAAATTTCTCAGCATAGAACCCAAGTAAGAGGACTGATTAAAGTTTTTTTTCCAAGATATTAATTTAAAATATGTGCGATGTAAATGTTTTTTCTTATCAGAAGTTGGGTAGTTATAAAGATGGGAGATTCCTCATATACCTCTGGAAAAGTAAATTTAGGATGTGCTGTGGTAAAAAATGATGAGTTACTGCTGTGAGATTTTATTTTATTTTATTTTTAAAGCTTTTATTTTATTAAGATTTTATTTATTTATTTGTCAGAGAGTGAGCGAGCACAAGCAGGGGGAGCAGCAGGCAAAAGGAGAAGCAGGCTCCCTGCTGAGCAGGGACCCTGATGCAGGTCTCCATCCCAGGACTCTGGGAACATGACCTGAGCTGAAGGCAGATGCTTAACCGACTGACCCCCACCCAGGTGTCCCTAAAGATTTTATTTATTTATTAGAGAGTGCACCAGAGAGGGGAGGGTCAGAGGGAGAAGCAGACTCCCTGATGAGTGGGGAGCCTGATTCGGTATTTAATCCTGGGACCTCGGGATTAGTACCTGAGCTGAAAGCAGATGCCTGACCAACTGACTCAGACACCCAGGTGTCCCTCATGTGAGAATTCTAATGTGAATGATTCTTCTAGCATTTGGCACTTACAAATAAACCAACATGACAGCTAACAAAGGTGTTTTTCACTAGTGTAAAGCTGAAAAATCAGAAAATGAGGTGGAGAAAGTTTGCTAGAGAAATCATAAATGTTCAGTGCAAAAGTCACTATGACTAGAAGAGACAATGATTTTGGACAACAAAATAGTATTGATGGGTATTTTTTGTGAAGGTTCATGTGTATAAGCTCTTGAGTAATTAGCAGGATACTTTAAAAAAAAAAAAGTAGAAAGAGAAGACCATGTCTTATTTATATTTTAGAAGACCTATTTCCTCAAACAAGGCTTGGAATTGTTAGTCACACTTGGATTTTATTTCCGATATTTTAAAATCAGATTTCAAGAAAGTACACTAATTTGCATACTTTCTTGAAATATTACGTGAAGTTGTCTCTGTGACTTTTAACATATTGGTGCATGTTGTAAAGATGATTATTTTATAAGCATTAATAATATTCATTACAAAAATGGCTAACATGAGATTAAAAAATGGTTTTTAGACCTTTCGATCCTCAGTATTACGAAGATGAATTTGAAGGTGAGAAAGTGCTTGACGAGGAAGATAGAACCAGGTTAAGATTAAAGGTACTATTCTATATTTGATTCCTTTTTCTTTTTCTTTTCAAGTTTTTTGTTAAGTAAAACAGAGGTAATTATTTGAGACGAGATTATGAAATGATCTTTTATGTTTACTCTTTAGAACAAGGACTGAAATGTCTTTTGAGAATATTTTTAGGGGAGAAGTTACATACCCTTTTTTAAAAATCCCTGTAATTCTCACTTTTCTAAACTTTTTCTCCCAGTTATAATTTTTCAATGGAAGTAATGATAAAAATTCTTGAAAATTGTTAGCTACTTCCTTTAGGATAAGTATTTTTAGGTATATGAACTGCCTCTGCATTATATAGTGGGTAGGTCCTTGTAGCTTCCTCAGTAGCATTCTCGGGCTCTCTATGGGATTCCAACTACGCACAAAGAGAGGCCTTGTCTGCAGGCGGTTCCTCTCAAGAAGACCTGGGATGGCAGGACACTGTGGTGTTTTCACAGGGCTCTTGTCTTCTTGCTTCAGGTGGAGATGAGCTTCTGTGGGGGCAGAACCAATTTTTATGCTACCTTTGTGATTTGGAGTTGCCTCCTATATGGGTAGGACACATTTGAACTAAAAAACAGGGCAAAGTGGAAGTCTCAAGTTGAAATTGTTGATTTCTTAACTTTATATTCTTTTATCTTTTAATTTTTCATTTAATGCCCAGGACTTCCCTGTCTTACTAGGTCAGGCTTACTAGTCCCTCTTTTGTTGGGTTCACAGCCCTTCAGGTGTACTTGCGGTAGGCACAGGTCTCCATTTTAACTGTCTATCCCATGTGGACCCAAAGCCTCACCCTTGCATCTTTGGAGCTCCTGGTGTGTGTGGTAATCCCTCCATCCTGTGTTATACTTGGATTCTGCTTCCACTGCCATGAGCTTGCAAAAGATTTAAACAAAATAGTTTAACCAGTATCTCTCGGTATTTGTAGCGGGAGGGTTTCAGCATTGCCTAATGCACTAGTTCTCTTGTGAGCTTCCTTAGCACTACATACCAACTCTTGGCACATGATTGTAAGTCACTGGAGGGAAAAAGAACACGCAGTTGTTACCTTGGTTTTCTAATGCCTTTGTGTTTTGAACCAGGTAGAAAATACGATAAGATGGAGGAAACGCCGGGACGAGGAAGGAAATGAAATTAAGGAAAGCAACGCTCGGGTGGTCAAGTGGTCAGATGGGAGGTGAGCCCATGATGCCCGGAGGGCCCTGGAAGACCCAGAGGGATGCCTGGGAAGAACGGGGTTCTCTGTGCAGGACCTTACTTTGGGGCCATCTTCCATGAAAGAATTAAACAAATCTAGGCCTCGGAGATGACACCTTAGAAGTGGGCCCAGGGTGTGATCAGATTCATGGTAGCAGCCTTCTGGGGGGAAAGCTAATGCTAGCTCGCTTACAGGAGCTACTATTGGGCAGTACACACTGGTATTTTGGGAACAAAGTGTTTCTGTCTTATGAAGTGGTAGAGATTGGGAAAATGACGAAACAATTATATTTCAAGTTGAAGGATGAATTTTACCACCTCTGGCTTTAAAAGGGAATACGTTATTTACAGTACCTCTGTTTTTCTCATGAATTCAGGACACGGTTCCACAGCATTTTAAGTAAAGCCTATAGGGGAGAATGGAAACTGTGGGCTTTGTCGAATGTCCACCCCAGTCTGAACGGTTTCTCGTTTGCAGCCTCTCCCTGCATCTAGGCAGTGAAGTGTTTGATGTCTACAAAGCCCCAGTGCAGGGCAACCACAACCACCTGTTCGTTCGAGAAGACACTGGTCTACGGGGACAAGCTGTGTTTAAATCCAAGCTCACCTTTAGGTAACTGTTCATGCTGACCAGTTGTTACTGGTAGTTAACGAGCAGCAAGGCGGAGAGTCGTGCAGAAAGCCTGACTCAGCTCTGACAGACATGATTTCAAGGTGCAGCTCACCAGGCGCGTCGTTTGGGTCACCTCTACCACAGATCGCTGTTTCTCAGGGAGCCAGTCCACGCTGTCAAAACCAACCCAAGACCCCCGTATAAACCAAAAGACCAGTGAATGAATTCACATTGCTCAGTGCACCTGATAGGAGGCCTAGGAGACTGGTCTTCGGTGCTCAGCTGGCCCATGTCCTTTGCCTTCCGTGGAATTTAGCTGGGAGGCTGGCCAAGCATGAGCCTGCTGTTGATGTGTGCACACGGTAGAGAAAAGGGCGAGATGACCACAGGGGCTGCGGCTCGACCCCAAGCCGATGGGTACTCCATATCCAGCCTTTTCACTGGATGCTACTGGCTCTGTTCCTGCACATGCCTTCCTCTAAGGACCCCGTGCTGTTGTCCTTCATGCAGCTCTCCTCCAAGTGGGACATTTAGCCAACTAACAGTGTGCACAAGGTTTCTTTTTGAGGTCATGGAAATGTTCTAAAATCAGATTGTAGGGGTGCCTGGGTGGCTCAGTTGGTTAAGTGTCTGCCTTCGGCTCAGGTCATGATGGTCAGGTTCTGGGATCAAGTCCCTTGTGGGACTCCTTGCTCATCAGGGAGCCTTCTTCTCCCTCTCTTTCTGTTCTTCCCACCCCAACTTGTGTTCTCCCTCTTGCTCCCAAATAAATAAAACCTTTATAAATAAATAAATCAGATTGTAATAATGGTCACACAACTTTATAATTTTTTTTTGAGAAATTTATTTATTTGAGAGAGCACAAGCAGGGGGAGTGGCAGGCAGAGGAAGAGGGAGAAGCAGGCTCCCCACTGAGCATGGAGCCCAATGTGGGGCTCGACCCCAGGATGCTGGGATCGATGAGTTGAGCCTACGGTAGAAGCTTAACTGAGTGAGGCACCCAAGCGCCCCTCACTCTAGTTTTTAGTTTCCTTATCTATAATATGGAGATAATATTGACTTCACAGGGATGAGTGTCCGTTAAGTCAAGTAATACGTACGATGTCATGCGGTGCAGAGACCTGGTGTAATAAATACTGTTCAAATCCAGCCTCTTCCTGGGCTTTCTCGAATGGAAGTGTAAGAGACAAAGGATTCTGTGGGTTGCTTTTTTCCATTGTGCTCGGTGTTTCACATTCCATACGTCCCATCTCCCTCCAGTCTCAGGGACGCTCTCCTAAGGACCTCCCTTTCTTCGTTCTGATATGACGTACTGCTTTCTGCACCAGGGACTCCCAGTCCAGCGCTGTCCTGAGGCCTTCTTGCTTTGATCTTCCTTCTAATCATATTCAGATGGAGGGATGCCTGTTTCATTCTTGAATCAGGACTTCTGGCCTCTGCACCACCTTTACAGAACTGAGATTTCCTGTCCCTTCTTCTCTCTCTGAATGTCCTCTGGGGCAGGTTGCGGGGTAGGGGTGGGGGGGTTGGGGTGGGGTTGTTTCTTTGGAAAAAGCCTTTGACCTTACGTCCTCTCTCCTCCTTCCTCCACTTGCACTTCGCCCCATCAGCATTCCCTGGAGATGGGACAGAGGGAGGAAGCAGAGAGTGAGGAGGCTCAGAGTGCCAGGACCCGTGGCCTGAAGGGGTAGTGGTCACTGTCCATGGCTGTCTGTGCATTGATACTATCGCCTCTGACTGTTCTTAGTCTACAGTGAGGCATTCTTGTCTCCCAGCAGACCTCACTCTACAGACTGTGCCACACACAGGAAGATGACCCTGCCGCTTGAGAAGAGATGCTCGAAGACCCAGAGGATTAGAATCTTACCAATGGCTGGCCGTGACCCTGAATGCCAGCGCACAGAGATGATTAAAGTACGTCGGTTAAGCTTTATCCTGGGATTTTTTGGGTATTAAGAGCTGTACTTTCCAGAATATTAATTCACAATTTTGTGTGACCACAACCATTTTATCTTGCTCCTATCAGGGAGCCAGCTTCAACCCAAGTGTGGCATGTCAGTGGCCACGGTAAGATGCCGCAAACCAGACACTCGTGTTCTCTGTTCAGTTTATGAGATTTCAGGGGAAATCTGGTAATTTAGAAAATGTAACCTTTGACAGCTATCGTAAAACTTTGTTAGCCAGATAGCTAGGAAGGTCAAAAAGACGTTCCTGACTCTCTCGACACCAGCTCTGCCTTGTGAACCCCAGTGTGTGGACGGCCAGGTGGAGGATGCGTGTGACTGTTCTGCTTTGGGGCTCAGGGATCCTCCCCTACCAGCGCCTCCCCGTCCTGTCATCAGGAGCTGTGAGGAAGCTCTGGGGCCCAGACAGGACCGTCTGCGCACCACTGTAGTTCGGTGGAGCCCGAGCACGCTGGGTGTCTGTCTCGGGTCAGCAGACACAGCCTCCCTCAGGTGTCCACTGGGCTGAGGTTCCTCGGGCTGCTCTCTGGGCTCTGCCTGGCAGCACGGGGGACGCTGCAGCTCCCGAGGCCACGTGTGTGCCCAGTGTGATCGAGTGGCTAGCACGAGGGAGCTTTCTGCCCCTTCACCCCGTGATGCCTGCACACCTGGAACTCAACTGCACTGAGTGATCACGGTGTGAGGTAACGGGTGTGGCATGGGGAGAACGGTTTTCTGAAGACAAGAAATGTAGTAAATCTAAGTTCAAGTGGGCAGAAAGGTAGTTCATTTTTTCAGTTAAAAAGGTTTGCTTCTTTACAGAAAGAAGAACGATTGAGGGCTTCTACTCATGAGACAATCCACCTGTGGGAGAAGCAGAACCAGCAGGGGCTGAGTGTCCCCTGCCAGGACCCCAGCAGTGCCTGTGAGGAGGAGGAGGAAGGCGCTGAAGCCATTAAAAACCATTACCAAGGGGAGCTCCAAGGTTAGCTGGGCATGGAGGTAACATGTCTTCTGAGGGCTGCAGAGGTTGGTGGGCTTTTATTCCCTGTCCCGCTGGGATTTAGTGAGGATAACAGTACAGAGGACTTGTATTTTTACTGTTTTTCTTAGGGCCATTTTCCCACAGAAAAGCTTAGCTAGGAAAATAAGGCACCCCCAAAATAAAACAATTAAATAATTTTTGTCCTTGTGGAGGAAAACATGTAATGAGCGGTTTGCCTTCTTGTGTAATTGATGTGGTATTTAAATGTTGTAGTTTTTTGTTTTGTTTTGTTTAAAGATTTTATTTATTTGACAGAGATCACAAGTAGGCAGAGAGGCAGGCGGGGGGGGGGGGCAGGAAGCATGCTCCCCGCTGAGCAGAGAGCTGGATATGGGGCTCAATCCCAGGATCCTGAGATCATGACCTGAGCCCAAGGTAGAGGCTTAACCTACTGAGCCACCCAGGCGCCCCTAAACTTTGTAGTTTTTAATATGTGCATAAAACCTGTTGGGTGTTAAAAAGTGATGACTCTCTCTCAGAACAAAACCTCTCAAATTGAAGTCATTTAAGCATGTCTGAAAGTTATATATACCTTCTCATCAAAATTTTAAGGATGTTGGGGGCACCTGGGTGGCTCATTCCATTTAGTGTCTGCCTTCGGCTCAGGTTATGATCCCGGGGTCCTTGGATCGAGGCCCTTGTTGGGCTTCCTGCCGGGTGGGTGGCCGGCTTCTCCCTCTCCCCACTCATGCTCTCTTCTATCTCTCAAATAAATAAAATTGTAAAACACAACAACAACAAAACAAAAAGAAGAAAACTACAGAAAAATACAGGCTTTAAAAGAAGTGAAATACTGAGGAAGCAGGGAAACATATTTCAAGTAATATGACTGAAATGTCAGCCAGTGTAGAGTGAGGAGGAAGTGTCCCTCCTGCCCTGATCGTTGCCCAGGAGAAGCCCTGATTTGTGGGGCCCAACCGGCTAGTGTCTGTGGACATGGGTTGCTGCTTTGGGGTGGTCTTCTAATGTGAAGGGCTGGCTCCCCCATCAGCTCAGAACCACTTTATTTTTTAATTTTAATTTTTTAAAAAAGATTTATTCATGAGAGTTAGGCAGAGGGAGAAGCAGGCTCCTGGCTGAGCAGGGAGTCCAATGCGGGGCTTGATCCCAGAACCCTGGGATCATGACCTGAGCCGAAGGCAGACGCTTAATGACTGAGCCACCCAGAAGCCCCGACTGACTTGCAAATATTGAACCTCCACTTGGTCAGTTGGTGAATGATTTTTTTAAAATACATTTTTAGATTCAGTTTGCTAGTTTTTTTTTTTTAAGATTTTATTTATTTATTTGACAGAGAGATCACAAGTAGGCAGAGAGTCAGACAGAGAGAGAGAGAGAGAGAGAGAGAGAGAGAGAGAAGCAGGCTCCCTGCTGAGCAAAGAGCCCGATGCGGGGCTCGATCCCAGGACCCTGAGATCATGACCTGAGTCGAAGGCAGCGGCTTAACCCACTGAGCCACCCAGATGCCCTAGTTTGCTAGTATTTTATTGAAGATAGCTCAAACAATGGTAGACAAAATTTCTAGAAACATTCAATATTGAATTTTTACATCTTCCCTTTCGTATCTGTTCAGAAGATGAGGCCTCCGGAAAGAGGAAAGTAGGGGGTGAAGAGGAAGAAAGTGACTAAAGTATAAAACGTGCCCTCAAGTATACATTGTACTGACCTTTGAGGAATACCGGTTTGAACTGCGTGGGTCCACTTACAGCTTTTTTTTTTTTTTTTTTTTATAAATATGGTACGGTGCTGTAATGTATTTTCTCTTCCTTTTGGTTTTCACAGATTTTCTCTAGCTTGTTTTATTATAAGAATATATAATACATTAACAAGCAAAATATGTATCAACTGTGTTATCAATAAGGCTTCTGGTCATCAGTAAACGATGAGCAGTTAAGTTTCTGGGGAGGTAAAAGTTATTCTCGGCTTTTCGACTGTGCAGAGAGTTGGCACTCCTAAACCCATTATTCAACAGACAGATGTATATTGTTTCCAACAGTTTGCTTTAAAGCAATCATGACATGACTTGTTTTGGTTGAAATGATGAATTGAATCGCTTTTGCATAATCCTAGTTGTGAATAAAAAATGTTCAGAAGCAAGTCTGTGACTTCAGAAAATCCATTTTTCCCTAACTATTCTGGGTCTTGGGTTTTTGTGCATTTTGGCTGCTCTGCCCCACCTCATCCTCCTGGCTGGGTCCCGAGGTGGGCTTTGAAAGTTCAAGTCAGGCATCGCCTCTTCAGGATGTCCTCCTCTCCTGCTTAGCTGGGTCTGCGGCCCATCTGTGGATTGTCGTTCATTTCCATAGGTATGGCACAAACTTTCTGTTGACCACATGGCCCCGTGGTCGTGTCAGCACAGGCACACCACTGGACGCCGAGTGCTTTGCCAAGCACCATGCCGGCCCTACCAGTTCTAATCCTCAGAATAACCAGGAGGCAGATATTGTTAGTCCCACTTTACAGACTTGGAAGCTGAGGTTTAAAGAACTTTAAGACTATCCAGGGACACGTTGGTGGCTCAGTTGGTTAAGTCTCTGCCTTCGGCTCAGGTCATGATCTCAGGGTAGTGGGTTCGAGCCCCGTGTCGGGCTCTGCACTCGGTGTGGAGCCTGCTTGTGACTCTCCCTCTGCCCTCCCTCCTGCTTGCATGCTCTCTCAAGTAAATAAAATCTTTATTAAAAGAAATACCTCTCTCCAAAGTTTTTTCCTCCCAAGTAAAAAAAAAGCACTTTTAAAGAAGTTTTTATTCATTTATTTGTCAGAGTGAGAGGGAGAAGCAGGCTCCCTGCTGAGCAGAGAGCCTGATTCGGGGCTTAATCCTAGGATCCCGGAATCATGACCTGAGCCAAAGGCGGAGGCTTAACTGACTGAGCCCCCCAGGTGCCCTGGAAAGCTTCACATTTGAAGGACAAAAGTTGTTTGGTGATATTGGACCCACATATGGTTGGCCACCCTCATTTGGTCCCTAAAAGAGCAGGGGGCAACTCTGCTGGACATGAGGACACTGTCTCCCCAGGGCCACTCAGACTCATAGGAGCTGGAGGTGCCAGACGGTACAAGGGCCTGAGCCTCCTGATCTCCAAAGAGGACAGGCGTCCAGACCTGAAGGAGAGAGTGAGCCCAACAGCCATCCCTGGGAGGCCAGCCAACATTAAAGATGCAACGGGAAGGTCTTCATTCCCCTGTTTCAGAATTCTGAAATTTTTAAATTATCTGACACTTATCCCTAAAAGATTGCTCAAACCCATTAGAACACATTTCACAGATTTTCTCTTTTGCTTGGTGGATTTGGGTGACTGGTAAGAGAGTGCTTTGCTATAAAAATCATCTTTAGTTTATTGGCAGGATTGGCTCAGTTGTCAGGTCCATAAGATTCTGTTTCTTCGCTTTTGTCAATTCACTTTTTTTTTTTTTTTTTAAAGATTTTATTTATTTGTCAGAGAGAGAGAGGGAGAGAGAGCGAGCACAGGCAGACAGAATGGCAGGCAGAGGCAGAGGGAGAAGCAGGCTCCCCGATGAGCAAGGAGCCCGATGTGGGACTTGATCCCAGGACGCTGGGATCGTGACCTGAGCCGAAGGCAGCTGCTCAACCAACTGAGCCACCCAGGCGTCCCTGTCAATTCACTTTTATGGCCAGACCAGACCAAGTCCCGAAGGTATTTCAACAATAGGAAATTATTATTTTTAAGTGTAAAGATGGTCAAGTATTGACAATTTTATATGGCTTAATGTAACAGACTGGGATAGTATAACTACAGGAAATAAGCTTGTCCCTGAAGGGTTATGTTAGAAAGTTTAGAACATAAGAACTAATGGGAAATTTCAAGAAGTTCAAGTCTATAGAATTTTTGATAAACTTTATTGAAATTATTTCAGTATGATGTAAGTTCTAAATGCCTATAGTACATAGTCTTCAAAAGAAACTTCACTTATGAATCAAGCTTTATTTAATTATCAGTATATTTAATATCAGTAATATTTGAGTAACAAGACTTATGGAGCTAAATTCTAATGCAGAATAGAAGGACCAAATTACAATGATGTAAAAATATAAACTCTGCTTATAAATACATTTTCTGAATTTAAAAATAGTGAAGCATTTCTTTGGTAAGCAAGTCTTACAGTGAGAATGATCTAGAAAGATGACTTGTCAGAGCTGACAGTGAAGACAGTTTGATAGATGGTTAGAACCAAGAACTCAAACCCTTGTCCAAGGGCAACAGGAGTGGTTCTGGTATATTGTGTATTTGGTTCCCGTGGGAGCCTTGTGTTCAGCTAATACTATGCACAAGTGAAGTGGCCGTCAAGGCATTATACTAAGTGAACTAAGCCAGAGAAAGACAAATACTGTATGATCTCATTTATTTGACTATCTAAAAACACTGACCTCAGGCCTAGAATAGCCTGGTGGTTGCCCGAGGCAGGGGTGGGGCATGGAAGACACCGTGGAAGTGGTCAGAGCTAGAAGCTTGATGAACAAACCCTAAACCCTGAGGACAGCATGGTGACCCCAGTTAACAATGCCGTATTACAGATCTGGAAAGTTGCTGAGAGAGTAGATCCTAAAAGTTCTCACCGCAGGAAGAATCATTGTTTTTAACTGCGTGAGGGGATGGATGTTAACTAAACTTGGGGTAGATATTTCGCGATATATACGTATGTCACATCATGTTACCTACCTTCAGCTAATACAGTTATATGTTAATTATATCAGTAATATTAGAAAAACGTTGTTTTAAAAGAGTGAAGGGGCACTGTGATGAAGGGGCAAAGGGACAAAACTGAACTCGCAGAGGATGGCAGCTGCTGGGGATCCGGGAGAGCATATCACCCTCCGGTCTGTGGGGAGGTGCCTGTGCGTCCTGACACCAAAAGGTAAGGGCAAGGGAGATGTGCCCTGCGAGTACAGAACCCAAAAAAGCAGATTTTATGACACCTCATCAATCTCATTTTAATGGCAGCAAGGATTAAATGAAATGCACAACAGGACTAACATTTTATCAAAGCATTTTTCTAATTTTTATTATACCATGGAATCCCCTTTTTCAGTGAAAATACATCAGATACTGTCAAAGAAAAAACAATTTACAAAGTTCTATTTACATTAACTTTTCCAGAGTGCACCTACTGCACAAAATGAGTGTGTGGGTTACTTCATTCAAATAACAGGAATTGGCAATTTAATGAGATAATTCTCCTTGAACTCTAACAATCTGCTGTTTTTTTTTTTTAAACACAATGTTTATTTGGTCTTCTAAATGACAGGCACCCTTAAGAAATGTATTTTATGTATACTTAAGACTTCTACTAGATTTAAGCTACAAGTTTATAGCACCAAAATGCATTTTAATATCAGTATTAATATTGCTTTTTTCAATACATACAATTTCATGTAGACATACTTGCAAAATCAATTTCAGACAAATATGAATGTAAAATTGTACAAAATGGGAAATTAAAAGATTTTTAAAAAGAGCAATTTAAAAGTGCAAAGAGTATTCTTTGATTTGATAACCAGATATGTTTAAATTGGTTAGCCTACAGAATGTTTTAAGGCCTTACAAAATCTTTGGTTTAAAAATTAAGACTATTTCAGAACCCTAATACACATTTATTTATTTATTTATTTAAAATCACAAGTAGGCAGAGAGGCAGGCAGAGAGAGGTTTGGGAAGCAGGCTCCCTGCTGAGCAGAGAGCCCGATGCGGGGCTTGATCCCAGGATCCTGGGATCATGACCTGAGCCGAAGGCAGAGGCTTTAACCCACTGAGCCACCCAGGTGCCCATTATTACAGCATTTTTTTTTTTAATAATTTTTTAAGGTTTTATTTGTTTGACAGAGAGTGAGAGAAAGCCCAAGCTGGGAGAGTAGCAGGGGGGAGGGAGAAGCAGACTTCCTACTGAGCAAGGAGCCCGATATGGGGCTCGATCCCAGGACCCTGAGATCACGACCCGAGCCGAAGGCAGAGGCTTTAACCCACTGAGCCACCCAGGTGCCCCTATTACAGCACTTTAAAGCTATGTAGAAATACTGTAAGTTACTAAATGGTTAAGAGGTGCCAGAATCTTAAAGATCAAAGTAAACATCAGTTTTCTCCCTTATAATTCTTGATTTCCTGTATTCAATTGGATGAATGGTCATCTTTAAAGATAATTATGAAAAAATGTTTTCTTGACAAACCATAAGTGACTCTTAATCTCACAAAACAAACTGAGGGTTAATGGGGGGGTGTGGGGGGGTGGGATTATGGACATTGGGGAGGGTATGTGCTATGGTGAGTGCTGTGAAGTGTGTAAACCTGGCGATTCACAGACCTGTACCCCTGGGGATAAAAAGATATTATATGTTTATGAAAAATAAAATAAAAAAAAAATGTTTTCTTTAACTTTATAACGAACTGTTATGGTACAAGCAAAACACTGCTTCATACTTCGGTAAGTCAAATGAAAAAGATATTACCCATAAGTACGATATACATACTAGGTAGGGCACCCCCGACCTATATTTAAACAACCACCTGTGGTAGAAGGGGTAACATACTTCTCAATTCACCGACTTCCAGCACAGAGCAAGCAAGGAGGCCTTGCTGTTAGCGTAATGACGACCCTTGCTGCGTGCTCGCTCCCCACCCTGTGGCAGGTGAGCAGTCTCTAGAATCAAGTACATCTTCAAAGCTGTGTATGAAGAGACAGAAATACTTGCTAACTTCAAAAAAGAGTATCAGTGGTTTCTAACTGAAAGGGAATAGTGCAAAGTCAATCTTTGGCCCCTGTGAAACACTGGATACTGACTCAGAAAAAAATAAAGACAACCAATTCTTACGAGGGAAGCATTCACCCGTGGAGAAGGCTTAGCAGCAGAGACACAAGATGCCGCCTGGCTCATTAAAGTACACCGTCCAGCCCAAGCCAAAGGGGTGACACTTTGTAATTCAATTTCAAAAACTCTTCTTTAAAGAATCAACCTACCTATCCCCCACTCTTAAATGGGATTCTTCCCTTTATTCCCTGTAAGTGATCCAGCCAGGCCTGAATTCTGGTGTCAGGATACTCCCGATTTCTTCCTGCCTGTCTCTTGCAGCTGGGATGGCTCTGCCATCTTCTGCTCCAGGGGCTGCCCTGAAACAGCGCCGGAATCCAGGTCCGAATCCCGTCTCTCCGCCTGTGCAGGAGGTGGCCTGCACGAATACACTGTTCACATGATCATTTGAATGCTGTGAGCATGGGCAGTAGGAAGAAACTCTTCTCATGAGAGATTACTTTTACACAATGTGGACAAAACAGTATACGATGAAAGGAAACGTAATAAATATTAGCTTTATGAAGGACAGTTTCCCTTACTGGCTGGACAGTTCATAGCAAGCATCACGAGGTGAGTCACGACCATCTCTGCGATCCTGCGGAGCACGCACGAATTCTCACAATGCAGTGCTACAGCTAATGCCTGCTCAGGCCAGATGCTCCCTTACTTTAAAATAATCATCAGTTTCAGTGACCTTTTTGCATGTGCCTCAGACGCAAATTCCATCACGTTTATCATCTTTGATTTCACGTGTTTAATAACAGCCTTCTTTTTTCTTAAATAACCAAGAGCTGGCTCTATGTCTTTTACAGAGCAGAAAACAGCTTGCCTATTTACATGCTTTTGACTATGAGCTTTCACAAAATTTTAAGTTACACAAAAATTTAATTATGCCCAATTAAAATAAAAAACTATAATGAATTTAGACACAACTCTACTTTTAAACAAAGTACGTAACCCGGCCAAGCTGATGACTGTGTTTAAATAAGTCTAGATGTTGCTGGCTCACACCCATCAGGCGGGCGCGGTGACCTGCAGGAGGCAGAAGGCCCCTTTCTCTCTCCCAGAGATGGGCTTGTACTCCTGAACAGAGGGCCAGGTTTTGAGTCCTCGGTTTAAAATTCCGGCATTTTGCTTTCTTGATAGAAACAGAAAGCACACTCTTGTCAAGTTCATGTATTCTAAAACAGGGAAAGGGCTCCATGCGATGGGATAAGGAAAGAAAGCTCTGATGAGGGTCTTGTACCTAACAGGTGCAAAGGCAATTCTTCTATTAGGTCCCTTTATGATTTAAAAAAGATTGGTCCTTAAACCGTTCATAGTATTCTACATAAATGATTTCCTAAACTTCTTTCACAATTGTACTTTTTAACTCATGACTCCTCACAATCCATTTAATTAAGCTAAATTAAAATTGATTTTAGCAGAAAGAAGAAATGTTATAAAATACAAAATACCACCTACTATTGATTTTACAATTTGAAATTGTTAACAACATAAACTAGAAAAAAGATACATGTAGTTTAAAAAAAAAAAAAAAAAGATTTCCAGTCTCTTCCCTTCCACCCAGGAAAATCTTACATCTGACATCACCACCATGAGCTCCTAGTAACCTCTTTAAGTCTCCCAAAGATTGGATCTTGGTGGACTTAGGGGTGGTCTCCTTCGACTCGTCTTTTGCGAACTGTGAGAAAAAAAGAAAACATGTTAAAAATCCTGGCTACTTTGTACAATGTTAATTGCTTGTAAGGAACAAGTTTCTGTACGATCCAGTTAGAGCTGTACAGAAATGAAATATCCATTTGTTGTTCACAAGCCATTAAAATAAATTCACATCCTTCATCACTGCCATGTGTTGAGAACTGAGGAGCTTGGGCATGCGAAGCACATGTCCTCCGCTCTGCTGAGCCCCCACGGGAGCGGGGAAGTCTACAGCACTGCTCCACATTCACCTTTACATCACTGCTCCCGTCTTATTTGTTATTTTAAAAAAACTGATACCTGTTACGACAACAACTTATAAATTACTATGTTAAATTTTGAAGTCACACTCAGCTGGGATTAGAACGTATTAAAAATAACGACTTGTGGGGCGCCTGGGTGGCTCAGTGGGTTAAGCCGCTGCCTTCAGCTCAGGTCATGATCTCAGGGTCCTGGGATCGAGTCCCGCGTCGGGCTCTCTGCTCAGCGGGGAACCTGTTCCCCCCCCCCCCGCCTGCCTCTCCGTCTACTTGTGATCTCTGTCAAATAAATAAATAAAATCTTAAAAAAAAATTGTATAAAAATAACGACTTGCATGCTCTTCGGACAACCCATTTCCTTAGTTTGTGAAAGAACAAAAATATTTTTATCATTTTAAAGGTAAGTGACTTGCTACTGTTCTCCAAATTTTCCTTCTAGTGTCTCCTACAAAATCAACTGGGCTCTGACAAAACAACAAAATACGAAGTGATGCACGCCTCAGCCCCTAGTAATGTGGTGAGATCCTATCTGGCGAACATAAGAAGCTCTGGCCACCAAAGTGATCTGTGAATAGTCTAGTGGACGGAGCAAAAGAAAGGTGTGTACGTCTCAGGAGCCCTCGGCCACTTCACAGCCTGGTGACCCCAAACTAGTAGGCCGTACTCGGTGATGGTAGGATAGGTCTTCAAGCAGACATTCAAATGATGTGCAAAAAAGCTTGTCCAGCCATTGGATGGGTGCTAGCTAGAAAGCAAAAACTGGGAGAACTGAAGTATCAAGCTCCCATGAGCATTCTTCTGCTTAGCTGACTCAATACAACCCTTACTCTAATTTTAGTACATGTTAACAAAAAGCAAGTCTTGCATGTTTACTGAAATATTAAGGGGAAAAAAATCAGGGACTTAAGTCCTCAAATACAAACCTGATTCATATATATAGGTCTCTGAAAAATACAGAAATACTTTCTTGAAAGACAAGCCCAATTAACCCTTTTGGGTAGATTCTTTCCAAGTGAATGTTGAATTGCAGCAGGGTTTACATGTTATTGGCAGAGCATTTCAGATATTAAAATGCATGTCATAAGTAACACATGTAAAGGAGGTCTGTGACAGAAGGGAGCAGACCAAAAGGTTGGAAATGATGTGGTTAGCTGGCGTGAGGACAGTAACAGGAGACTCAGAGTTCACATAAATATTGCATGTGTGCTGTGGACCCTGTTGGCTGCTCATAGCTAGGACACTTCGTAGCTGGAGAGATGGGAGTAGGTAGGATTATTTCAACAAACAGGAAAACTATGAGAGGAAAGACATCAGAATCAACACTAAAGATCTGATATAGCCCCACGTGCAAGATGAAGAAAAACTAGATACCTGGGGAGTGTATGTTTCAAATTTTGATCTTTGAGGTCTTTCTGGCAGCTACATGCCAGACTGCCGGTACGAGCACAGGGTCTTGATGCTTGCCGCCTTGACCTGTGTGCCAAGACCAAAACGTAGGTCTGGGAAATGAGCAGAGGGTGCTGGGAGCACGCACAGAAGAAGACGGGGCCAAGAACCAGGTCGGACTCTTCTTCCTTACTCAGTGCCTACTTGCTACCAGCAATTTCTCGGTTCAGCTGCTAGATGAGAGGCTCATAAATTTGGCCCTATTAATTCATTTTTTAAAAGGTTTTATTTATTTGTCAGCACAAGCAGAGGGAGTGGCAGGCAGAGAGAGAAGCAGGCTCCCTGCTGCAGGGCTCGATCCCAGGACCCTGGGATCATGACCTGAGCCGAAGGCAGATTCTCAACCGACTGAGACACCCAGGTGTCCTACCTATTAATAATTCTTTGGCAATTTCTTTCTAAAACCCACTCCACTAATAGACGTTCTCAATACTTTATGATCAATTGCAAATAAATTCTAACCTCACATCCAATCTCTAGAAGAATAAAAAATACGGGTTTTTTTTTTTTTTTTTTAAAGATTTTTTTATTTTTTTTACAAAGGGAGAGAGAGGTCATAAGTAGACGGAGAGGCAGGCAGAGAGAGAGAGAGGGAAGCAGGCTCCCGGCCGAGCAGAGAGCCCGATGCGGGACTCGATCCCAGGACCCTGAGATCATGACCTGAGCCGAAGGCAGCGGCCTAACCCACTGAGCCACCCAGGCGCCCACGGGTTTTTTTTTTTTTTTTTTAAGTTTATTTTAATCAAGCATCCAATGGCCAATAATGGCTCTCAAATGCTCCTGCCAAAAAATCCAAAGAAACTAAGTTTCTTCCCATCTAATTTTAGTGCCTACTACCAGCACTGCCTTTTTATCTGCTGTGTTAGCTTCCAGAAGCAAGTACTTCTGCAAGTTTACTCTGGAGGCAGCAGCCAGCAATGAGAGTCCGTTTTTACAGTCTGCATGCTGTCCTCAGCATATAAATAACTACCTTGATCCCAAATGTGAGGTTTGATCCATGTACTTCCCCACTCCAGTAAAGTTCCTATTCTCATCTCATGTTTGAAACTCTGGCTTGGCTCAGAAAGAGTGAGCATGAGGTGGGGGGGGGGGTGGTCTCCAGAGCTACCTACACAAAGCTGTTTGCTTTCTCTCACTTCGGTTTCACGTCAGACCACACCTTCAACATGGCCTCCGCCTCCGCCTCCTCTATTACACATGGCCGTGGACACCCACTCAGGGGCACAGTGTCAACATGAAGCAGCCCAGGAAGTATTTTCCATGTGTTCTCTCATCTTCTGATATACTGTTGATTCTCCATGTAATTAATTAGCATGACTTTCCAAGTTATACTGAGAATCAACAGCACACCAAACACACCAAATTTCTAAAATGCAAGAGACTAAAAGCTTCTGTGAGAAACGAAGTCATCAAGGGATAGACAGGGTTTGAACTAACACTCTTCACAGTAATTTGGGTTGAGAGAAGGAAGCTATAACTTCTTTGCTTTAGAAACCTTTAAAGAATGCAAACACAAATATGGCTGAAGTTGAAAAGAACTGCATCACTTTGAAGTGTTACTTTAAGAAGTCTTACTTTGATTCTTGTCTAAACACATCTTTAAAAATATTTCAATGACAAACACCAAACTTAAAAGAAGAGTCAATTATTGGAAACATGTAGAAACAAAATTATAAGCATCATATTCTTTAATTCAGCCTTGGCTGGAAAAACTTATGTCAAACAGAAACAGAAGCCTCAGCAGTATTTTCAGTAGGAGTGTGCAGCGAGAAGACAAACTGCCCAGTAACGGCTGTGTTCGGAAAGCCGGTGAGGACAGCAGACACTTACGTGCCACATGCTATAAAACTTGGATCAAAACTATAAGCCATATTTTATATGTAAAAACGAATTTCTATGTAGGCCTGTTTGATAAAAAGGGCAAAAAACTGGGGCTGCCTGGGTGGCTCAGTGGGTTAAAAGCCTCTGCCTTCAGCTCAGGTCATGATCTCAGGGTCCCAGGATCGAGTCCCACATCGGGCTCTCTGCTAGGCAGGGAGCCTGCTTCCTCCTCTCGCTCTCTCTCTCTCTCTACTTGTGATCTCTGTCAAATAAATAAAATCTTAAAAAAAAAAAAAAAAAGGGCAAAAAACTTCCCTGAAATGTTGAAATCTTTAATAGCTCCAAGAGGTGACTTGTAACTGAAAACAAAATTTTTGTTCCAAGATGCATTTATATTTCTAGTAGAAAACTGTTAGCTTAAAGCTGTGAAATGTTCGTTTCAGGAGAATTTCACCCATGAACCCAGTAATCACTACAACTGTGCTTAAACTGAACTCTAATTCAGTCAATATAAAAAGGGCAGTGCAGATTTTAAAAACAAAGGCCCAAAATTCCGTGTTGAAACTTACTGGGAAAAAAAGTCCCTCTAATACATTAGCTTAATGATACAATTCAGAAATTTGATTTGAAATGCGTCTGTCTTACCCAAGTCATTGTTTTTTGTTATAGCATTAGCTGCCCTGGTCCGGGGTCCCTGCTGTGTAAACTGATATCCAAATTTAAGGATATTTGTATTTTCCTCAAGCATCTTGGCCATTTCCAATTCTACAGCTGTTCCCAACTGCTGCCTCTGGAATAATTAAAGAATAGTATTAATAAGTTAGATCAAAATACTTTTCAAGGTAAGTCAAGACTAAGACATTCAGGTAAATGCTGATTTTGCTGGTCTCTTTAAATTTTCCCAATTCTTACAACATACTTACACAGGAGAAACAACATTTTGAAGCTCAGTATATGTTTCTACAGACACCAAAAAAACTGGATTGCCAGAAGGAGATACCACTTCATACCCATTATTAGGAGATGATTATAGTGTTGGCCAGAATGTGGGAAAATTGGGAAGCTCACACATGCTGGTACAAGTGCGAGATGGTGCAGTTGCTGTGGAAAACAACTCAGCCATTCCTCAGAAAGTTAAACACAGAGTTATCGACCATATGACTTTGCAATTCCACTCCTAGGTATGTACCCATGAGAAATGAAAACCTATGTTCATATAAAAACTTGTATATGAATGTTCATATCAGCATTATTCCCAATATTTAAAAAGTAGAAACAACCCACATGTAATAGATTATTCAGGCATCAAAGAGAGTAACTACCGATACATATCACAACATGGACGAACCTGCGGAATATTTCGCTAAGTGAAAGAAGGCAGACACAAAGACCGCATATTGTATCATTCCGTTTGTAGGCAAATGTGCAGAGACAGAAGGGTTAATGGTTGCCAGGGGTGGAGGGAAGGGTGATGAAAACGTTCTGAAATTAATGGCGATGGCTGCACAACTCTATGAATATGTTCAAACCCATACTCAGAATGTTAATATTCTGGATGCTTCAAATGTCCTCATCTCCTTTCAGGCCACCACCTTCCCCAAATGCCCCCCTTCCACCTGCCTCCTGAGTCCCCAACCCCTCCACGGCTTCCTCAGTTACTGCTGTAGAACACTGACCTGATTGTCAATCTTGAGCTCGGCCAGGGTTTCATTATCTCTTAGAGCATCAACCAGGGCTAGAATCCCAACTCCTGTAATAAAGTTGGACTCTATATTTAAGCTCTTCAAATTTTTGTTTACTCTCAGCATATCTGCAAAAGCCTAGAAATTATAAAGAAAATATTTAGAGATAAAAATTGACAGTACCCAGCATATATTCTATCTGCCATAAACAAATACAATAATTAGCAGAACTGCTCTGATGTTTCTCATTAGACTGTTTTAGGCTGACACACAACCTCATAGGCCTCATACCTATTTTTCACACACGATCTGTCATGGTATTTAGATTTGTCACACGTAATCCTCTGTTGGTAATATTCTCTGCTGCTTTTCACACTGTTATGTTCACTCCTACCCTACTCCCTCCTTTCTCCTGTCTCTCTCACACTTTCTCTCAGTTCTTGTGTAGGACAAATTTCATCAAGGTCTCTTTGGAACATCTTTTCTTACTTGGGTCCTACTGCAGCTGGTTTTTAGTGTAGCAAAAATGAAGATAAATTATGGACTGATTTTTGAGGCTGAGATGGGAAGGGATGCCTAAGGCAGAAGGTCAGAAATGCTCACAGATTACCAGAACACAGAGTCAAGTTAAAAGAAAAGGCAAAAGAGGACAGAGATACTAGAAAGAACTTGGGACAGGTATCTCTACGTGTATACGTTTCATTAGTGACAACTAGCTACGTGGAACAAATCCCTTATCCATTTGTATTGTACATACAATTGTACATACAAATGAAATGTATATACATTTCTTCAAATATTACTGGTGGCTGATTATTTGATTAAGTACTGCTCTGAAGATTTAGAAACAGAACATACATGTTTCTGCCTGATGGAACTTATATTTTAGTGGGGAGGGAGTGGACAATAACCAAAATATAACGTTAGATGGTAAACAGAGCTACAGAGAAAGAAAATAGGGTAGATGGAGAGTGTTGGGGACAGGCGTGGTCAGGAAAGGCCTCACCAGGAAGGTGACGCTGGAGCAATGGCTCAAAGTGGTGACATAAAACAATGTGAAATATCATTTCACATCAATATTTCATGTGAAATATGAAAGGCGAAACAAGGCAGGAGAAACAAGGGGGAAGGCCCTGCATCAGAGGCATGCATCACACGTCTGAGGAAGAGTTAAGAGGCTGTATGTCTATAGTTGAATGAAAGAAAGCGCAAGTAGTGGAGCCTGACTCTTGGTTTCAGCTCGGGTCTGATCTTGGGGTCATAAGATCAAGCCCTGTGTCAGGCTCTGTGCTTAGCCGGGGAGTCTTGCTTGAGATTCTCTCTTTCCCTCTCCTTCTGTCCTTTCCTCTCTCTCTCAAATAAATATTAAAAAGGAAAAAAATGGGGCAAGTAAAGGATTATAAGACTACTGAAGGATAGTGATTTTTATTATTAGACAAATGGACTGAGCTGCTGAAGGGTTCTGAGTATAAGAATGAAGTAACTAGGGGCGCCTGGGTGGCTTAGTGGGTTAAGCCTCTGCCTTTGGCTCAAGTCATGATCCCGGGGTCCTGGGATTGAGCCCCACATTGGGATCTCTTCTCAGTGGGGAGCCTGCTTCCCCCTCTCTCTGCCTACCTCTCTGCCTACTTGTGATCTCTGTCAAATAAGGAAATAAAACCTTAAAAAAAAAAGAAAGAATGAGGTAACTAAACAAGTTTTTAAAAGAACACTTTTGGGGGTATCCTGATGGCTCAGTCGGTTAAGTACTTGTCTTCGGCTTGTGTCATGATCCCAGGGTTGGGGGATTGAGCCCCACATCAGGCTCCCTGCTCGGCAGGCAGTGTGCTTTTCTCTCCCTCTACTCTCCCGCCCCCATCCCAGATTGTGCTCTCTCACTCTGTCTCAAATAAATGAATCACTTTTGATGCTATGTAAAAAAGGCTGGCTTTGAGGGGCGCCTGGGTGGCTCAGTAGGTTAAGACTCTGCCTTCAGCTCAGGTCATGATCCCAGGGTCCTGGGATCGAGCCCTGCATTGGGCTCTCTGCTCGGCAGGGAGCCTGCTTCCCCCTCGCTCTCTCTGTGCTGCTCTGCCTACTTGTGATCTCTCTCTCTGTGTCAAAGAAATAAATAAAATCTTTAAAAAAAAAAAAAAAAAAGGCTGGCTTTGAGGTGGGAAAGACGGACACAGGCAGCTCAGTGAGGAGGTGATCACACTAATCCAGATGAGAGAAGACGCTGAGTTAGACCAACCAGCACGGTAGTTGAGAAAATGGTGAGAAATGGTTAGATTTTGGAATATTTGGAAGACAAGCTTGGATATGTATTTAAGGTTGTGAGAAAGGGAAGTCAAGGGTAACTCCATTTCTTTTTGTCTTGAGCAAATGAACGAATGAAGTTGTCATTTACTGAGACAGGAAAAAATGGTAGAGGAGCGGGGATGAGTGGAAGATAGGAGTTTGGGACCATATGGGATGTCTGTTAGACAGCCAAGCAAGGGGTTAAGGAGGTGGACATGAGCACATAGTTCAGGAGAGAGGTATGAACTGGGGATAACAATCCTGGGAGTCTGAAGCATACAGAGATAACACACAGCAATGAAACAGAGTGACATCATCCAGAAAGTGGACAAAGAAGACCTGGACTGAGCCCCAGGCCATTCAGATGCTTAGAGGTGGGGAAGATGAGGAGGAACCAGAGAAGGGACATCCAGTCAAAGGAGAGAGGAGAATCAAAGGTAGTGATGTCCTCAAAGCCAAGTGCAGATAAAGGTTCATACCATGATCAAGTGGGATTAACCTCAAGAATGCAAGGTTGGCTTAACAGGCAAAAGTTAATCAATGAATATACATATTAATAAAGGACAAAAACCACATGATCATCTCAATACACACATTAAAAGCATTTGACAAAATCCAGCACTGTAGATCATAAATGGAATCCCCTGCAGATGTTAAAAGAATGGTGTTGAACTTTACGTAGTGATATGAAAGATCTCTAACATATATTGTTCAGCAAAAAATAAGTTACAAAACAGTATATACTGCATGACTTCACTTACGGTTTTTAAAATTATAGGGAAGAAATACAGGAAAAAATAAACATAAAAGAGTAAATAATGTCTTGCCTAACAGTGAGCTAAACATCAACTGAAAAGAGAGTAAATCTTCATCATAAGATCGGTTGAGCCACTTCTGTACCATACCATAATCACTATTTCACTACTATCAGTAGCAGCTTACTTACAACAGCGACGGGGTCATTGCTCCGTGTGGCTGCAAGACTGAAATGCTTCACGTGTGTGTTGGTTTCCAAAGCTTTTGCAAAATCTTTTAGAGTTGGAACTGGGATATTCTTGGAAGAAAATCATGTGAAATAATGACATTTTAGTTTTTAAGAAATTCGGTCCATTAATCAAATGTGTTTGTACTTACTTTTTTTTCATTAAATGTACTGAGAAATTATACAAGGGGGTGGGGAGAAAAAAATTATATAAACAAAACATTTATTCTACAAAGGAAGTCAAACAGCCTCCTTGATTTCTCTGTTATGGTACATTTGCACAAACTGCTGACCTAGAGGAGAGTATATATCATCACTTCTCTAGCATTTCGATTAAGGAAACTTTCATTATTCTACTTAACTATTTGGATTATAAGACGCCAACACCTGAGTATTCAAAATGGATCCACTTTTCTACAAAGGAAGAGATGTCACTTAGTTTAAGCTATAATAAGAGAGATTAACCCTACACTACCTGAAATGTGGAAAGACATAGTTCTAGAAGGCACTAATTTCTCCCTTTATTACCAACACTACAATTCCCTGTAGCCTGGTTATTTTTCAGATCATTACCTGTTGATTTAGTTATGTGAGGACTGAAGTTTTTAAAAATTAAAATTAGTGATCAACTAGGAATGTTAGCTTTTCTCAAGGCTTGCTTTCTTTAGCTCTCAGGAAGGCACACCTGCTAAAGGAGCACAGAGGTCTTATTCCCTAGGTTCTCATAATTCCCAGATGCTCTCTCAGCCCTTACTTCAGACAAATCAAGATTTAAAATGAGGAATTCTTAAAAACAGAATAAAATTAAATGAGGGATTCTTAATGCAGTTATTATACAATGAACAATACTCAAGAGATAATCTGAATTTACTCTTTGGTAATTATTCATCCCTATGCCCTCCTAACTCATTTCTTCTTTACTCCAAGGAAGCACTGCATTTTTTTTAAAAACTCCAGATCCCAGATCCAAAGATCCCAGATCCAAAGCCCACTGCGGTTTACTCCAGAGAAACGAAAACATATGTTCACATGTTCAGATGTGTTTAACAGCTTTATTACAATCATTCTAAACCAGAGGGAATCCATATGTCTATCAAGTAGGGAATGGATAAAAAAAAAATTGCAGCATATTCATAAAACAGAATACTCTTCAACAAACTACTGACATACACAACCACACAGATGAATCCCAGATGCATTATGCTAAGTGAAAGAAGCCAGACTCAAAGGCTCATACTATTTGATTCCACTCATAGGACATTCTGGGGAAGGCAAATGAAGGGGAAGAAAACAGAAACAAGTGGTCAGGGGCTACAGCTGAGGGCAGAGAATGACAATAAAAGGGACTGACATATTCCACATCTATGGTGGTGGCTGTACTACTTCTGCATTGGTCAAAACTCATCGAACTGTACACAGAATCGGCAGAATTTCAGTAGACAGGAGAATCTGGTTCAATACAAGGAATACCTCAAGAAACCGGATTTAAAAAAAACAAACCCCAAAAGACTAAGTGCTCTTAGAAGTAGGCAGTACTTTGGAAGCCAGAAAGATTTATGCTGACAGTGTGTAGGGTTTACATTTTTATATGATACCTTTAAAAAAGCAAGTCAGAAAAATACTGTAATTTCTAAAATATAAAGGAATCTAAGCATACTGTTAGGAGCAAAAACTTTACCTTGCAGAACTATAAAATCACACTTTATCAAAACTGCCCAACTCTCATCCTAAATCTAACTTACTTAAAGCAAGTCAAAACTTTATTGTTTGCTTAGCACACATACCTTTATATTATTCAAATTAACTTCAACAAGATGAACATCATTTTCTTTAATTCTCTTTAAACTCTCCTCAACATTGGTTGGATTTGGTGGCTCATCAAATACTGGAAGAATCTTTTCACCTTTTACCACATCTGTAGGAACAAAAAGAACAACAGTTTCACTGGCTGACATTATTACAGCGAATGCATTTATGAACTTAATGCAAACAACACACACGTACACGCACGTTCAATACAACTAACCAGAAAAATTTCCCCCACAATTTCTAAAAGATCCTTCATGTGTTAACACATATTTAAAGCACTCAAATAAAATGCCATCCTCTCGTATCATCTTCTCTGAGATTTAACTAGTAATTACTATAAAGGCAGTACGAATCACAGACTTAAAGAAACACAGCCTCAGTGAGAAGAGTAAGGTGATGAAGGACATGTGACCTCTTTCTCTTATGACAAGTACTGTGCATGGGATAAGGGGAAGGATGAGTAGGAATAGGGAAGGGGGAGACAGACAGATAATGGTACACAGAAGAGTTCCTAAGACAGAAATCCCCCAAATTACTGCCCTCCTTCACTCCTATCCCCCAATCCTTCACCGTGTAAACCATATCCATATCCATGGCGAAAATACTACTAAGCAAAGCTGAAAGAGGACCCAGGAGCCCTGAATCCTCTAATGAGGTCTAAGTACACTTTGATGTGTATGTGAAGGTCTATGAACACATGTAACAAGCAAACATTTTAATGGATAAGTTTTCTGGGGAGAAAACCTATAGCATCAGATTCATGGCAAATGACCCAAAAAAGTTAACAGCAACTGACAGAAAGATTGACAGAAAGGGCCACTGTCTGGCTTAGTTCTTCCCTTCTGCCCTCCTCTAGCTTTTAGGAGCAAAACTCATCTTAAGATGAAGTATACTGGGGGCACCTGCGTGGCTCAGTCAGTTAAGCATCTGCCTTTAGCTCAGGTCATGATCCCAGGATCCTGGAATCAAGCCCCGCATCAGGCTCCCTGCTCATCGGGGAGTCTGCTCCCTCTCCCTCTACCCCCCTCCCTCTGCTCTTGGTTCTCTCTCAAATAATTAAAATCTTAAAAAAAAAAAAAAAAAGCTAAAGTATATTGAACAAATTCCCTCTAAGAGTACCTTGTTCTTTTCAAATTTATTACACATATACACACATAGCATCATGAGATCAATTTAGATGATGGCCTGAAAATTATTTTCCTGAGGAAAGTGGAAAGATCTGGATATATCTGGCCTGGACGTATATATTAAGAGGAAGTATGCTCATTTTTTTTCCAGATTTATCCTGTGGAAGAATAGAGAAATTTCAAGCTGTTCTGAAAGGCTAGGTTAGAACAGGTATAGACTGCCTGGAGGCAGAATTTGGTTCTATACAAGGATAAGCTTCCTCCCAGAGTTCTGCTAAAAGGACAGAGTGGGCTCCCTCTCACCTAAATTCAGCAAGGTAATCTTCTTCAAGATTGTAGATCAAGGGGGCTAGAGAAGAGCTTCCTCACTACAAAAAAAAAAAAAAACCTGAATGAGTTCTATCTCAATTCTAAATTTTACAAAACCAAAAGATTTCTTCCTCATTCCACAGAGTATGTGCATTTAAAGAGCACTGCTTCTGAGTGAAGTAATGGATCCAGTAAATGGGATGCTGAAACCATTAAGAAAGGCTTATGGGAGACTTTAAGTGATGGATCAGGCTACTAACATTTCAACACACTGATGAATTTTGACATATTCCCCAAAGAGGAATGATTAGACTTGATAGGCTTCCTAATGAGATTTAATCACTAAGAAGCACTCTTGCCCCCCCAAACCCTCCAAAACAAAAAACTGTACCCGAATCTGAGTAAGCCACTAGAAAATAATAGTTTAGAGAAACATAGGAGACAGAGAAGTAAGTAAAAGGTTACCACAAGGGGAAGATGGTAGCAGAGTAGGAAGACCCTGGGTTCATTTTGTCCCACAAATAACAACTAGGTAACTATCAAATCATCCTAAATACTCCAGAAATTGACCTGAAGACTGGCAGAACAGATTCCACAGCTAAAGGCAGAGAACAGGCCACATCAAAGAAGGTAGGAAGTGTAGAGAGTTGGTCTGGGAGAGAAACAGATCATGGCCGCTGCAGTGGGGAGGAAGCCACAGTTGGCAAAGGGTGAAAGACAGACTAGCACAAAGGGGAGAACATGGGAAAAATGAATCCCCATAGCAACTGGCCTGGAAGTTAGAAGGGCCCTGAATTTCAGGAGTTCTTGCAACCAGGAAGCCTTAAAGCTTAGAGTTTTAAAGGTCAGCGTACTTGGCTGTGGGAGACCTCAGAGGACTTTGGGGCTGCTCTTGGAGGGAAAGCAAGCAAAGACTCTGTGGACATACAGCATGGAAACAGCAATCTGAAGAGTGCCTAGAGCACACAGTGGGGAGGCTAGCTGCTCGTCTCGGAGTGTGACCCAGAGAAGCAGCATTCACAGGGAAACCTCTCAAGGAACAAAGGAATTCGCAGGTGCAATTTCCCTCCTCTGCCTCTCAGCATAAGCACAGGACCAACACTCACTACCTAATTTGCTTACACCAAGTCCTGCCCCTTCACTCTCTGGCAGATCGGCCCTTCCCTGCCACACTTGCCTCAATCACAGCACAGCAGAACCCCGCGCCCAGAAGACCAGCCCAAATTCCTGCCAATACCAAGTCTCCTGACACATGTGTTTTGCAAGACCTCAGTTCCAGTGGTAGTGGTAAGAGGTTTCATTTCACAAGCATATCAGAGCACATCTAGTTCAAATGTGCCACATTCAGGCAGGGACCAAATGCCCACAACAGGCAAAGAGAACCTCTGTAGACAACTGGCCTAGGATAAAGTGGCCAGACAAGGATAAAGTGGCCAGCACAGAACACTACGTCACACACGACACACACTGGAGACAATCCTAGAAGCACCAAGCCCTGGGGAACAGTGGACACACTACACGGTAGGGCACTACAAGTCTTTTTTTTTTTTTTTAAATGATTTTATTTATTTACTTGACAGACAGCAAGAGAAGGAATACAAGCATGGGGAGTGAGAGAGGGAGAAGCAGGTTCCCCGCCGAGCAGAGAGTCCTACACCGGGCTTGATCCCAGGACCTCAGGATCACGACCAGAGCCAAAGGCAGATGCCCAATAACTGAGCCACCTAGGCACTCCACTACAAGACCTCTTCATAAAGCCATTACCCTGAAGAACAGGAGATGCAGCTGACTTTCCTAACACAGAGAAATAGGCACAGAGACGTAGACCAAATGAGAAGACAAAGGAATCTGTCCCAAATGAAAGAACAAAACAAGGCCGCAGCAGGAGATCCAAGCAAAACAGATAAAAGCAACATGCCTGATGGAAAATTTAAAGCAATGATCATAAGGATACTCACTGGACTTGAGAAATGAGTGGAGAACACCAGTGAGACCATTGTCATAGAGGTGAGGAATAACATATCACAGATAAGGAGCTCAAAAAACAAAATGAGAAACATGCATGATGGAATGAACAGCAAGATGGAAGAAGCAGAGGAACAAATTAATGACCTAAATGACAGAGCAATGGAAAGTAATCAAGTTGAACAAAAGAGAGAAAAAAGAATTATGCAAAACAAAAATAGGGAACTCAGTGACTCCATCAAACATAATCTTCATATTATAGGGTTCCCAGAAGAAGAAGAGAGAAAAGGGGGCAGAGAATTTATCTGAAGAAATAACAGCTGAAAAATTCCCTCATCAGGGAAGGAAACAGAAACCCAGATCCAGGAGGCAAAGAGAGCCCCAACAAAATCACCAAAGAAGGTCCACCCTAAGACATATTGTAATTAAAATATATAGGGATATATACTAAGTAGTAATACAGTAATATAGTGATAAAGAAAATATATTAAAAACAGCAAGACAAGGGACGCCTGGGTGGCTCAGTTGGTTAAGCAGCTGCCTTCGGCTCAGGTCATGATCCCAGCGTCCTGGGATCGAGTCCCACATCTGGCTCCTTGCTCTGCGGGGAGCCTGCTTCTCCCTCTGCCTCTGCCTGCCATTCTGTCTGCCTGTGCTCGCTCTCTCTCCCTCTCTCTCTCTGACAAATAAATAAGTAAAATCTTAAAAACAAAAAAACAAAAAAACAAAAAAAAAAAAACAGCAAGACAAAAGACAGTTACAATACAAAGGAAACCCCCTAAGGCTACTGGGATTTTTCAGCAGAAACTCTTCAAGCCAGAGGAGAGTGGCATAATATATTCAAAGTGCTGAATGGGGAAAACTTACAGCCAAGAATATTCTATCCCAGAAAGACTATCACCCAGAACAGGAGAGATAAAGAGTTTTTCTCAAACAAAAACTAAAGGGAGTTCATTACTATTAAACTTGCCCTGCAAGAACTATTAAAGGGGACTCTTTGAGTGGAAAGGAAAGACCAAAAATGAGAGTATGAAAGTAGGAAACACAAAAAGCAATTAAAAAAAATTATTTCTGTAAAAAAAAAATCAATCAAGGAACACACAAAATAAAAGGATGTAAAATATGACACTATATACCTAAAAGGTGGGGAGGAGAGGAGTAAAGAATGGGTTCAAACTTAAACAACCATCAACTTAATATAGACTATATGAAGATGTTATATACCTAATAATAACAACAAATCAAAAACCCCTAACGGATATACAAAAAATAAAGAGAAAAATCCATATATCACTAAAGAAAACCAGCAAACTATAAGAGACAAGAAATGATCAGAGGAAAAAATCTTCAGAAAGAATCACAAAACAAGTAATAAAATGGCAATAAATGCATATCTATCCAATAATTACTTTGAATGCAAATGGACTGAATGCTCCAATCAAAAGACAGTTAAAGAATGGGTAAAAAAACAAGATCCATCTATATGCTGCTTGGAAGAGACCCATTTTAGACTTAAAGACATCCGTAGACTGAAAGTGAGAGGATGGAGAAACACTTATGCAAATAGATGTCAAAAAGAATCTGGGAGTAGCAGTACTTATACTGGACAAAATAGACTTTTTAAACAAAGACTTAACAAGAAGACGAAGAAGGATATTAAATAATCATAAAGAGAACAGCCCAACAAGAAGATATGACAAGAGTAAATATTTCTGCACCCATATACATAAAAGTCATTAACAAACATGAACTAATCAATAACAATACAATTATAGCAGGGAACTTTTACACCCTACTTACATCAATGGACAGATCATCTAAACAGAAAATCCACAAGGAAACAATGAATTTGAATGACACACTAGACCAGATAGACTTAACAGATATATTTGGAACATTCCATCCTAAAACAGCAGAATACACATTCTTTTCAAGTGCACACAGAACATTCTCCAGAACAGATCCCATATTAGGCCACAAAACAAACCTCAACAAATCCAAAAAGATCGAAGTCATACCATGCATCTTTTCTGACCACAATGCTATGAAACTAGGAGTCAACCACAAGAAAAAAATCTGGCAAGACCACAAATACATGGAAGTTAAATAACATGAAAACATGCTCATCAGTACTCATTATCAGGGAAATGCAAATCAAAACTATAGGTCACAACTGGCAGAATGGCTAAAAGAAAAAACACAAGAAACAAGTGTTAACGAGGATGTGGAGAAAAAGGAACCCTCCTCTTGCACTGTTAGTGGGAATGCAAACTGGGGCAGCCACAGTGGAAAACAGTAAGGGGGTTCCTCAGAAAGTTAAAAATAGAACTACCACATGATCTAGCAATTGCACTACTGAGTATTTACCCAAAGAATATAAAAGCGCTAATTCAAAGGGATACACGCACCCCTGTGTTAATGCAGCATTATTTACAATAGCCAAGATATGGAAGCAACCTAAGTGTCTATCCACAGAAGAATGGATAAAGAAAATATGGTGTGTGTGTGGGTGTGTGGGTGTGTGTGTATGTATGGAATATTATGGAATATTACTCAGCCATAAAAAAGAACGAGATCTTTCCATTTGTAGCAAACATGGATGAACATGGATGACATTATGCTAAGTGAAATAAATCAGAGAAAGACAAATACCATATCATTTCACTTATATGTGGAATCTAAATAACAGAATAACAAACAAACATGGCCAGGCTCTTAAATATAGAAAACAAAGTCGTGGTTAGCAGAGGGCAAAGCAGTGTGGGGACAGGCGAAATAAAGGGAATTAAGAGGCATAAATATTCAGTTATAAAATAAATAAGGCACAGAGATGAAAAGTAGAGCATAGGGAATATAGTCAATATTATAATAACATGATAATATTGTATGGTTACAGATGATGACTACATTTATTGTGGTGAGAACTGAGTAATGTACAGAATTGTTCCACCAGTATGCTGTACACCTGAAACTAATATAATATTATATGTCAACTACACTTAATAAAAAAGAAAATCATAAGGAAAATATATTTATAGTTCTATACTGTAATTATCAAAAAGAATCCATATATAAGTGGATCCACACATTTCAAACTTGTGTTAAGGGTCAAAAGTAATATTATTGGGGTGCCTGGGTGGCTCTCAGTGGGTTAAAGCCTCTGCCTTCAGCTCAGGTCATGATCCCAGGATCCTGGGATCAAGCCCCGCATCGGGCTCTCTGCTCAGCAGGGAGCCTTCTTCCCCCTCTCTCTCTGCCTGCCTCTCTGCCTACTTGTGATCTCTGTCTGTCAATAAAAAAAAAAAAAAAAAAATAAAAAAAAAAAAAAGTATTATTATTGAAAAATTAACTTATTAGAAATAGCTGCAGTATGATCCCATTTTTATAAAAAACAAAAGGCTATGTGTAATATGTATGTATAGATATATGTATATAACATGCATATATATATGTATATACATATATATAAGTTTGTATGAACACAGTATAAGTCTAGAAGGACATACACCAAATTGTTAACAGGTTAGGGGGTGGGGGAGCAGAAGGCACGATGGCAATGAACAGAGACACTTTTACTTCTTACCTCATTTACTTGGATATTGTTCAAATGTGTTACAAAAGTATGTATTACTTTGGTCCTTTTAAAGCATCCTATAAATGAAATTTTTTTTAAAAAGCCTGGCCTTAGGCTATTTAGTATTAGTATCAAATTAAAAGGTTTAGGGGTTGAGTAGTTCTGTGATTTCTCCTGAATATGATTTATAATGTAGTTTTTTTGGTCAACATTGTTGTAGATTTCTTGAAAATCAGTAACACTCAAAATAAAAATGTCAACAAAAGCCAAGTTTGATTAGTTTTTATAGTATTTACTATTAGTATTATTTGGTGAGGTGAGAGTAGTTCCAATTACATTTGTTGACACATTAAGAATAAAATATTTAGGGGTGCCTGGGTGGCTCAGATACTTAAGCATCTATCTGCCTTTGGCTCGGCTCATGATCTCCAGGTCTGGGGATCCAGCCCCCACATCGGGCTCCCAGCTCAGTGGGGAGTCTGAGTCTTCTTCTTCCCCTCCCCCCTGCCTGTGCTCCATCTCAAATGAATAAATAAAATCTTTAAAAATAAAATAGAATATTTAATATTCTATTTTCAATGGTTTTCTACATCAGTACTATCTAATTGGAATCTCAGGTTTCAGGTACATACACAAAACATTCGGTATGTATATATTGAAGTTAATACATGGAGAAAACAAAATACATTTAACAAAGGATTGGAATTCACAATGGATTGTTAAGTACTTACTTGAAAAATGTTCTTGGTCGACACCATTACTGCTTCCCACTATATTACATAACTGGGCATTCGTTATCAAGTTGTGCATCCCAAGAATAGCTACAAGTATAGAAAAAGAGTTACTTTTATTTCCATCAGTTTCAAACATAAATAATTGATTATACAACCAAAAATTTCTGATTTTAACATTTTCTGAACATATTATTTTGCAGCCAAAAAAGGAGACAATGTGATTAAAAAATCACCTATAACCTCTTTCTCATTAATACCCCTATTACTTCACCCCTTATTTGGATTTAGATTTCCCCACATTTATGAATTCAGACACGCAAATGAAGCCAGCCTAACTAACCGTAAATGTAAATCTATACTTAGCTCCATCTGGTGGCTAAGAGAGAATACTGATATGATCTATTTTTGCTGCCCATTCTCACAAGGGTTCTAAGAACAATGCAATCCAAGGCAGATTTTCAACTTCACCATTTTTACATTTGTTAACCTCATGTTCATTTACATTCATATTTTAGCTAAGAGTAAAATACCAAAAGTATAGCTGAATTCTCATCTTTAAGATTAAAGTAGCGTCCCTCAAAAATGACAGGATAAATCTGGTTTTCGGTTTTAATGCCCCTTTGCACACATGTGGCAGAAGCTACAGTATGCCCCTGGCCCGTTCCCCTCTGACAAAAGCACCATTTACAACTCCAATAGTCCTCAGCATCCCAAGGAATTAGACACCTGCTCTGGCACTACGCACTGATTGTCCCCTTCCTGGGTCCTTCCCAAAGAACCATCACTCTTGGGGCGCCTGGGTGGCTCAGTGGGTTAAGCCGCTGCCTTTGGCTCAGGTCATGATCTCAGGGTCCTGGGATCGAGTCCCGCATCGGGCTCTCTGCTCAGCAGGGCGCCTGCTTCCCTCTCTCTCTCTCTCTCTGCCTGCCTCTCCGTCTACTTGTGATCTCTCTGTCAAATAAATAAATAAAATCTTTAAAAAAAAAAAAAAGAACCAT
>NW_019154088.1:19384296-19644301 GCF_002288905.1 Enhydra lutris kenyoni | reverse complement strand
GAGTCCCGCATCGGGCTCTCTGCTCAGCAGGGCGCCTGCTTCCCTCTCTCTCTCTCTCTCTGCCTGCCTCTCCGTCTACTTGTGATCTCTCTGTCAAATAAATAAATAAAATCTTTAAAAAAAAAAAAAAAGAACCATCACTCTTCCTTTAAAACATGTTAGCTTCTGGGGTTCCTTAGTGCTAAGATATCCCCCCACATGTCATATTTTTCTACCTCGGTAAATGGGTGCATGCAGAGGCAGGTCGGGGAGATACCTGTCCAGGAAAGAAACCAGCAATGATGAAAACAACAGGGAGGTTTGGAGTGTTCCAGATACACTTCAGAAAGTAGGGAAAGTGGTAAGGATAGCTCAGGACTGCTTGTCTGCTTTCCAGTTACTCAACTTGGGGTCTTCCTTTTTTTCCCCAAAGTTTATTTTATTTTTAGTAATCTTGACACCCAAGGTGAGGCTCAAACTCACGAACCTAAGATCAAGAGTTGCATGCTCTTCTGAATGACCCAGCCAGATGCCCCTCATCTTGGGGTCTTAATGGTAAAATGGGACAGTAGTTGACCCTGGAGAGACTTTTTCAATGCTTAGATGGGACAGCTTCTAGCTGCGCACCAACTGGTGAAAGATTTTTTATAAAGACTTTCAAATAATGTAACATGGGAAAAGATGTCAAATAATACATTCCATTAACATAAAAATTTCACCACTGAGAGCATTTTAAAAAATGAAAATCTTTGCCAGATTTATAGTATAAAAGACAAAGCCAAATATGTGGTCTACTGATTCAACAGCACTTTACTAGGCAAAGGAAGCATCAGTATGATATAAGTGCTGGCATTCCCCTCTCCTCCCCTCCCTTCCCCACTCATTCACCCATTTGTTTTAGGAGATACCTGCAAGGTCACACAATTCTGTATCAGAAGCACTTGTCAAAGCTTCTTCTAATTCCGGATCAAGAGATATTTTTTCTTCTGTGAAAGTCTGCATAGGTTTCTGTTTCGGGATAAATATTTTCCCTGTAAAATAAAGCAGTTTGTTAATTCCGATATTTCTATTAACTACTCATTACCATTTTACTCTTTTAACAAAAATTATGAAAAGTATGTACAACTGAAGCTGAGGGAAAAAGTCAAGATAAACATCTACAATAATGTTTCATCTTCAGATTTTTTTTTTTTTTTTAAGATTTATTTATTTGACAGAGAGAGACAGTGAGAAAGGGAACACAAGGTAGGGGAGTGGGAGAGGAAGAAGCAGGCTTTCCACAGAGCAGAGAGCCTGATGCAGGGATCGATCCCAGGACCCTGGGATCATGACCTGAGCTGAAGGCAGACGCTTAATGACTGAGCCACCCAGGCGCCCCGATCTTCAGATTTTTTTTTTTTTTTTTTTTTGGTACGGGAATGGGGGGTTAGAAAATTCATCTACTAGCCTGCTCTAAGATTAGGAGTCTGAAAATACTTTGGGAAAATCTTTACCTATAAAATGGCATAATGATGCTTCACTTAGGAACTGTTGTGAAGCTAAATGAAATAATGCTCATAAAAAAAAAAAGCAGAGTGTCTGGCTCAAACAGCATTCTTTATCTTGGCTATATAGGGATTATTTTCCTTATTAATGTAAAAAATTCCTGTTTTAGCTTCATTGTACTTATGATTTTCAATGTCAACAACCTCAAATATTGTTTTTTAAATAAATAAAACATACATGAATGCATTCATTAAAAAAAATGTTTCATTTTCAATATGTATTTTAAATTTCCAGAGCAATACTAGGGCTGGCTGCACAATCTGGAATGAAGGAGGAAAAAAAAAAATCAACTGAGAAACTGTTCTCTTTTTTTTTTTTTTTTTTAAGATTTTATTTATTTATTTGACAGAGAGAGATCACAAGCAGGCAGAGAGAGAGAGGGAAGCAGGCTCCCCGCCGAGCAGAGAGCCCGACGCAGGGCTCGATCCCAGGACCCTGAGATCATGACCCGAGCCGAAGGCAGCGGCTTAACCCGCTGAGCCACCCAGGCGCCCCTGAGAAACTGTTCTATTTGTGAAAATAAAAATAGGCTCTTTTGGGAGTAATTACGAGTTACTCAACAAATACTGAATCAAACGATGAATGTAGGAATAAAATTTAGAAATCTATAAAACTTTTAGAGATAAAAAAACAATGGAATCCACTTTCTTACTCTTAAGCCACAAACTGTTGGCCAAGGGAACAATCAAGTTTATGAGCCCAGAAATTCAAGATCTAATTGCAAAGAAATTCCTGTATGTCCTAAGGGGTATCTGGAAACTTTAGGTCACTATTCTTCTAAGCCTCAATGGATGCTAAAAAGGTTACCTGTTAAGAAACTTACAGGTTTTTAGAAAACTAAAATCTTTATTAGGTGAAAACCAGTATTTTATTACCACATGTTCAATGCAAGAGTGAAAACATGAAGGAAATGGAAAATGGTAATGATGTAACTGCAGCACAAGCTGACCAAGACATACTCATACATGGTGGGCACTGGGTTACCAAGAATGCCTCTGGTTTCTCTCCCAAGACAAGTGAAAAGTCTCACTAAATGATCTAGAAAGGTCTATGCATACCTTCACAGAAGTGCCAATTTCTTTTCCATTAGGAAAACTACCAGGGAAATATGCAAGATTATGTGGCGTGATGAATCTATGCAGTGCTCTATCAAAAGAATGTCTGTGGGCTTATAAGTAGTATAGGGAGTGTTGTGTACTTCTTATTCAAAATATACCTCAACCCGTGCAACCAAAAGGAATCCTTCCACAACAGACTGCTTCTAGCAATCTGGCCAAAACTGTTCAGCTATTTTCTACTAAGCCACCTAAAGGACCTTAATTTCTGATATTATGTTTTTTATGGTGAGCATTTCCATTTGTTTCTTATTAAGAAAATAGTTTCCACATCTCTGCTGAAATTCCTCCTCTGTTTATGCATGCTGCGTACCTTGTCCACTAGATTCTTTGGCATTTTTGTTATAGTTATTTTGAAGTCCCTAGCTGATAACACCAATATCCGTGTCATGTCTAAGTCTTATATTGACCGTTATTTTCTTGAGTATGGGGAATATGTATCTTAAGATCTTTGGCTGCATGCTAGGCATTTTTGTATAGAAGTATAGCAGAGACTGAAGGAAATGATATTTCTTCTTAGAGGCATGTCCTGTAGGTCAGGGCTGAATCAATATGCTCTACAGTTGAGCTGAATCTGGGCTTTGTCACTTTAGTTTGAGTCAGTTCCTCACTGGCTTCAAACATTCTGAATATAGGATCAGGACTTTCTCTCCAGGAAAGCCTCAGATTACAACCCTCATGAGGTTCTGGAGATCTGTGCTCCCTCCCTCCTTTTTTGAACTATGAACTGTGAGGAATTTCTACTGATATGAAGCCCAGGCTGCCAGCTTTCTGATTGAATGGGAGCTGCCCTTGTTTTCCTCTCCCACCCCGATTTCTGGGCTTTGGCAGATCTCTCAGGCCCCTTCACCTAGTCTACTCTATACTCTGTGATGTTGGGGTTGGCCTGGAAGGGTTTTCTCCCAGCCCTCCTGCCTCTCTGAGCTGAAAACCTATACCTCAGGAATTTTCTCTCAGCTCTGCTTCACTGCCTTTGTTCTTCTAATATCCTTAGCACTAAATGAAGACCTAAGGGAAAGAAGTGGGAGTAGTGCAATCTTAGCATCTCTAAAGCTGCACTGTCCAATATAGTAGCCACTAGCCACATGTGATTTACATTTAAATTAAATTAATTAAAATTAGAAATTCAGTTCCTCAGTCATACTAGGCACATTTCAAGTATTTGATAGCTACATTTGGCTAGCATGTAGCCACCACACTGGTTAGCACAGACACTGACCATTTCCATTATGGCAGAAAGTTCTAGTGGATAGCACTGCTGTATTACTTCTCTGGATTTCTAATCTATCATCTAATCCAAACATAATCATTAAAAGTTTGTTAAAAATTAGGCTGACTTCTCCTGACTCCTATGATGGTTTTCTGCTTCTCCCTACATTTCAGTCAGCCAAGAGAGAAGTAGGTCACTGATCTAATGGAGGGCTTGTCACTTTCTATTATAGGTTTTTTTTTTTTTAAGATTTTATTTTATTTATTTGACAGAGAGAGATCACAAGTAGACAGAGAGGCAGGCAGAGAGAGAGGAAGGGAAGCAGGCTCCCTGCTTCACAGAGAGCCCGATGTGGGGCTCGATCCCAGGACCCTGGGATCATGACCTGAGCCGAAGGCAGAGGCTTTAACCCGCTGAGCCACCCAGGCGCCCCGGCTTGTCACTTTCTAAAGTCGTTTAGGTTTGTGTCCTCAAGCTCTCTGACAGATTTTTAAAAACAATAATGATGTACTTATACTGCTTGTCTGGGTTAGTACATAAGAACAATATTTCTACATTTGAGTTAGAAGTCTTTCTGGTTAAGCATTATTTTTAAAATGGCATTTGGTCAATCCACAATATATTTGTATTATTAAGGATGTTTTTAACTGCAAGTAATATAATACTCAATTAAAAGTGGTTTAAGGGTGCCTGGGTGGCTCAGTCGGTTGGACGTCTGCCTTCAGCTCAGGTCACGATCCCAGAGTCCTGGGATCAGGCCCCACATTTGGCTCCCTGCTCAGTGGGAAGCCTGCTCCTCCCTTTCCCTCTGTCTGCCACTTCCCCCTGCTTTTGCTCTCTCTGTCTCTGTCAAATAAATAAATAAAATCTTAAAAAAAAAAAAAGTGGTTTAAACTGGTGCGTCTCAGGCTTTAATGTGCACCTCACTCACCTGGTGATCTTATTAAAGTACAAATTCTGATCAGTAGGTCTCACATGGGATCTGAGTTTCTGCATCTAACTAATCTCCAAAATGATGCCAATACTGAACCACAGACCACTTCGAAAGCAGCAAGACTTCAAACAATAAGTATTTTTTTTTAATCTCAGTAAGTCCACCCACAGGTGGTTGTAGGGTTGGTTCAGTGGCTCAGTGTTGACATCAAGGCCCAGGATCTTTCCATTCTTCTCTTTGGTTATAATCAGTATAAAGGCCTTTGTTCTCAGGCGATCAGTCTCAAGATGATTTCTGCAACACTAAGTATCAAGACCTCATGCGACAAGGTCAGGGCAAGAAGGAGGGACATAATTTTTATAAGGAAATCTTTATAAGGAAAACCGTGCAGACTTCGCCTCAGGTTTCTCTGGCCAGAACTGGTCATATGTCCAACTGCAGGGGTGGCATTTTCATTCTATTTCAGAGACAGGTTCTGCCAGTAAGGCTGAAGGGATCTGTGAATTATTACTGAAAATGCCAACCACAGAGTGTGTCCAATATTAAACTGGATGCAGGACAGCTCTGTGCTTCCTTGATTCCCTGAACATTTTGCTATAGCTACACAGACACATTCTGCTTATTTGTCTTCTGTAAAATTTACAAGGGCATGGTTTTTGTTCTCTGTTTATCTCTACATCCTTGCCTAGTGCACAGCAGGCAAGCCAATTTGTTGAATAAATAATTTGGTGATCACCTCCAGTTCAACTACATCATTTTATAAAGCATAATTTAAATACCCTGGTTCTAAGTTACATGGCAATGTGAACACTAGAACACAGGTTCCCAAACTCCGAATCCAGTGTTTCTTCCAATAAACTGGTAGCTTTCAAACTTAACTTTTTTTTAGCAGTAGACTTTCCCCCTCATATAGCTATATATATGGTGGTATCCATAACTGATCTACTTCGTACCAAATTTTGGAGTTCTGATGATTATTAGATAATTTTTTATTCTTGGTCGGCAAAAGCAAATCCAAATTATTACATCCTGATAACTCCATAGTACTTTTCTCAGTCGTTTGACAGTATAATTTTTTTAAAAGGTTTTTATTTATTTGACAGAACACAAGCAGGGGGAGCAGCAGCGAGAAGAGGAGAAGCAGGCTCCCTACTGAGCAGGGAGCCTGATGCAGGGCTTGATCCCAGGACCCTGGGATCATGACCTGAGCCGAAGACAGACGCCCAACCAACTGAGCCACCCAAGCGCCCCAGTTGACAGTATAATTAAAGTGGCTTAGAATTCATGACTTTAATTGTCATTTTAGGATAATTACGTTAACCTGAGCTCAGTCTCACCTGCATTTTCAACAGTCTATGGCAGGAGTTTTAGAGACTGGCTGCACACTGGATTCACCTGGGGGACTTTAAAAAATTCTGATGTCTAAGGCCCACTCCAGCGATTCTGATTTAATTGGTCTGGTGCACTATATGAGACAGCTGGATTTTTAAAAGCTCTCTAGGGATTCTAATGCATAGCAGTCAAGGTTGAGAACCACTAGGTTATGGTACTCACTTACTAAACAAAATTACACAACCTATCAAATAGCTGCCCATGTCTTATTCTCGGGACCAATGGAATCTAAAGTATTATAAAAATCTAAAATGTTTATTTTTGTTATCCTCATCTACATTCCATAGAGGCATTATTAATATCTAATTTTTCCCATACATAAACTTTTGCTAATACTTACAAATACAAAACGTATCTCATCATAAAAAACAATAAAGCAAAACAACAAAATTTCAAAGGACTTACAGAAAAGTTCCTGTGATACAGAATTTTACTGTTAAGTTATACAGCTCTGAGACAGTTTGGTACCTCACCCGGCACTCCTCTTTATAATAAATTCTCTGTACATAGACATTTTTGTTGTAGGCGTATTCAGCCTGTACAATATTTTAACAATATGAAAAGTAATTACTTCATATTTCTTCATGGTTAGTTTAACACTAACACTGTAACAATGATCTTTTAATGCATATATACAAAATCTAATTATAGAAAACTAATAGTACCTAAGGAGACCCCCCCAAATTAATTTATAGACCTAAACAATCCCTTTTAAAATCTCAGCTGACTTCTTTGCAGACAGTGACAAGGTAATGCTAAAACTCACAGAAATCCAAGGGATTCAAGACAGCCAAATCATCTTGAAAAAGAAGAACAAACTGGACTTACAGTTTCCAATTTCAAAACTTAATACAAAACTACTGTAATCAAGACAGTATTATGCTGCATAAGGAAAGACATCTGGATCAATGGAATAGAACTGAGAGTCCAGAAATAAACCCTTTATGTTTATGGTCAACTGAATGTCTACAAGGGTACCAAGACAATTCAATGGAGAAAGAATTGTCTTTTCAACAAATGGTGCTAGGAGAACTGCATAGCTATATGAAAAAGAATGAAGTCAATCCCCTACCTCTTACCATACAGAAATATTAATTCAAAATGGATTATAGACCTAGATTTAAAAACTGAAACTATAACACTCTAAGGAAAAGCTGTAAGAGTAAATCTCCATGACCCTGTGTTAGGCAAAGGTTTTTGGATATGATATCACAAGCACAAATGACATAAATAAATAAATAATAAATTGAACTATACCAAGATTTACAACTTTTGTGAGGCAAATGATGCCACCAAGAAAGTGAAGAGAAGGGGCACCTGGGTGGCTCAGTGGGTTAAGCCTCTGCCTTTGGCTCTGGTCATGATCTCAGGGTCCTGGATCGAGCCCTTCATTGGGCTCTCTGCTCAGCGGGGAGCCTGCTCCCCACCCCCCACCCTCTGCCTGCCTCTCTGCCTACTTGTGATCTCTGTCTGTCAAATAAATAAATAAAATCTTTTTTAAAAAATTAGTTAAAAAAAAAAAAAGAAAGTGAAGAAAAAAGCTACAGAATGGTTAAAAAATGTTTTTTAAATCATGTACCTGATAAGGAACTTGTACCCAGAACATATAAAGAAAGCTCATCAATAGTAAGTCAATGACTGATGTAAAACATCAGGAATTTTTTTTAAGGTTTTATTTTAATCACTCAGTGCTCATCATAACAAGTGCGTTACTTAATCCTCATCACCTATTTTACCCATGCCCCTACCCACCTCCCTTCTGGTAATCGTTAATTAGTCTGTTCTCTATAGTTAAGAATCTTTTTCGTGGTTTGTCTGCTTTTTTCTTCTTTTTCAACTGTTCTGTTTCTTAAATTCCACATATGAGTGATATCGTACGGCATTTGTCTTTGACTGACTTATTTCACTTAGCATTATACTCTAACTCCATCCAAGTCATTGCAAATGGCAAAATATCATTCTTTTTTATGGCTGAGTAATATTTGTGTGTGTGTGAGAGAGAGAGAGAGAGAGAGAGATCTGCTTTATCCATTCATCTACTGATGGACACTTGGGCTATTGTACATAATGCTGCTATAAACTTAAGTGTGGATATATTCCTTTGAATTCGTGTTTTTGTATTCTTTGGGTAAATAACTAGTAGTGTGATTGCTAGATCATAGGGTAGTTCTATTTTTAACTTTTTGAGGAACCCTCATACTCATAATGCTACACCAGTTTGCATTCCCACCAACAGTGCAAGACGGTTCCTTTTTCTCCACATCCTTGCCAACACTTGATTCTTGTTTTTGATTTTAGCCATTCTGACAGGTATGAGGTGATAAAACTGTAGTTTTAATTTGCATTTCCCTGATGATGAGTGATGTTGAGCATGTTTTCATGTGTCTGTTGGCCAGCTATATGTCTTCTTTGGAGAAATGTCTGTTCATGTCTTCTGCCCATTTTCTAATTAAGTGTTTGGTTTTGGGGTGTTCAGATGTGTGAGTTCTTTCTATACTTTGGATACTAACCCTTCATCAGATAGATCATTTGCAAATATCTTCTCCCATTCAGTAGGTTGCCTTTTAATTATATTGTTCCTTTGTTGTGCAGAAGCTTTTTATTTTGATGTGGTCTCAATACTTTATTTTTGCTTTTGTTTCCCTGTTCTCAAAGGACCTAGCAAAATAATTTTTAAAAACCTAATTTCAAAATGGGCAAAAGATTTGAACAGACATTTCTCCAAAGAAGATACACAGATGTCTAACAGCACATGAAAAAAAAAAAGTTTAATGTCATTAGTCATTGGGGAAATGCAAATCAAAACCACAACACATTATCACTTCACACCTACTAGTATGACTACATTCAAAAGGACAGACAAGTGACAAGGATGTGGAGAAACTGGAACCGTAATATACTGCTGATGGGAATATAAAATGGTGCAGCCACTTTGGAACAGTTTGGCAGCTCTTCAAATTGTTAAACATAGTTAACATGTGACCCAGTAATTCTATTCCTAAGCAGACACCTAAGAGAAATGAAAACATGTGTCTACACAACAACTTGTACACAAATATTCACAGCAGCATTATCCATAATAGCTAAAAAGTGAAACGATCCAAATGTCCACCAACTTATGACATTTATTCATACAATGACATATGATTCAGCCATAAAAAGAAACGAAACACTGATACATGCCACAACAGGGGTGAAACCCCAAAATATTTTGCTAAATGAAAAAAGCTCATCATAAATACAGATTGCATTAATTTATTTATACAAAATGTCCAGACAGGCAAATTTAAAGAGACAGAAAGTAGATCAGTGGCTAGAAATAGAGTGAGGAATTGGCCGCTAGTGAGTGAGTGAGACTGACTGCTAATGGGTAGGTACATGATTTGTTTTTGGGTGATGAAGATGTTCTAACCTGAAGACTGTGGTGACATTTGCACAACTCTGCAATATACTAAAAACCATTAAATTGTATACTCCAAATGGGTAGTGTTATGGTATGGACTGCATCTTAATAAAGATTTCAAAAAACCATGAAGGGGCTGATATATCAAATATAGGTTTTCTGTCTTCCCAAGTGAATTTATATTCACCCCCTAAAATGTAAAGAAAAAAGATAATGTTCTAGGATATATTAAGTGAGACAGCAGGTTTGGGCTTCTTAACCAAAACCAGCTGTTTTCTGAGAAGTACATCATTAGCAAAATGCTAGACTGATCCCATATACCAGAAAATCCCTTTCTAAACGTGTGCCCTAATTAAGTCTTTTATCAGTTAGATTTAAGCTAAAAATCTTAATGACTATGAGACATCAACAAATATAACAGACCTTTATAATGGTTAGTTTGATTTGCGCCCTCAATATCTCACAGGATGAGTGAAATGTTAGGCTTCTGTCAGATGCAGAGGTGTTTTGTTCGGGGGTGTTTCTGCAGACAGTAAGGAAGTGCACCACAAATTTGGTATTGCTTTTACATAAAACTATTGAGCTTATTAGTATCATACTTTAGTATGATCATCTTGATTCTTTTGTGTTTTTTCAAAACACAGATTATTTCTTTAAAGAAATCTCCATCTCATTCTGGTAAAATGACTTAACATATACAAAGGAATTGGTATATAACAAACATAATAGATACACATTAATTCTTTATTCTTACATTCTCATTCTTAATACTCTTATATTTCTCCTGGAATTTCTTGCATATGTGTGTGTGACAGAAACAGAGATGGAGTTTTCCAAAACAAACTAACAAACCAAGAAGACTGAAAACTATATAGTCCCAGGTATCTTTGTTAGTGGTTCTTAAACTCAAGAATGGAAATAGGCTAGGCATGGTTATTTTTAAAAAAGCTCCCTAGGTGATTCTGATAATTACCTACTCAAATTAATAACTACTAATCTGTATAATTAGAGTTCTGAAAAGATTAGGATGAGTTACCCTGGACTAGTCTAATTTAATTTCCATCTCCTTGAACTATGGTCAAAAAGCCCTGACTTATAACTTTAAATATGTGCATTTATTTGAAATAATATAAATGTGTGAGGAAATAACTGCTCATTTTTGTCCTTCAGTAGACAGCACTCAATCTAAATGACATTAATTTCCTTGTTTAACATAGCAAAGTCCGAAACTGGAATTTTTTTAAAAATTGAAACTACAATTCTTTATATTGAAGCAAAATAAGAAAATAAACAATGACTAGATCAGAAAAAAATCTGTCAGACAAGTATGATATGACATGTTCCCCCCCCCACCTCAAATGGAACAAAACAAACAAAAAAAGGGTTATGACTCCTGGTTGCTAAGAATATTAAAATAGTTCAGTAATGTTTATGCAACTACCAATGACAGCTAAGGAAATAAAAGAAACCAAGATAAGAATTCATATAATAGCAATTTAAATGCATGGCACTGAGCCAAACTCCTGTTTGTGCCAAGGGGGAGCAGCAGGGAAGGAAAACCTTGCCAAGACTCTTGTTATTGTCACAAAATCAGTAAGAGATATTGCTAACCATGTTAACAATTTTATTGCCAGACCTTTCTTCACTAGTCCTCATCTCTTTTGCTATGATACCAAGTTACAGGTACCACAAATGCTAAGAATTATCTTAGTCATAGCTTCAGCCTTGCTGAGCATATAAAAGGTATAGTAACAAGAAACAGAGATGGCTCTTATTTATTTCATTTCTACAGAGGTGGAAGGCCCTAGCTAATTTTACTGTTTGTTTGTTTGTTTGTAAGCTACCTGTTCCAAAACAGAAATGAGGTAATTAGGCCACTTTAATGTCCAAGGGGCTTGGGGATATGCCTTTTGACCAGATGCAAACCAACCTCCAATCAACCAAACTAAAGAATGAAAGATTGACTAATCCTGGAAAGGCATTTTTGCTTTCATCCAATGACACATGATAGCTGCTTAATACTGTAATATGATCACCGATAAATGCTCATTTATTCAACAAATGTTTAGTGAGTTTCTGCATACTAGATAATGAGCTAGAAGACACTATAAGGAAAGTAAGAGATCTTTACTTTGCGGAGAGATGATTCTGGAGACTTCTACTTCTGACCAAAGTGAAATTATAAAGACAGGATTTACCCATATGCCTGAAGCCCAAAAATGGGCAGACTATACGAAAGTTTTCAAGACACTAATAATCATCAGGCAACTTAGGACAGTGATCCCTGAAAGATGAGAAACAAAGCGAGCCCTGTGACCGCTCAGCTTCCTGCCTAGAGAAAAGTGTCCAGCCACAGCACAAGGGAATGGGAACCCAGGCAGGGCCTGGGAAATGTTCTGAACTAGGAGCCAGAGCTGACAGAAAGACCAAAGCAGCTGGCATCTGCAGAACAGCATACCAGAGAGGACAGAGTTACAGAGATGAAGCTCTGGAGTTCTGGAGCTCTGCAGAGGGCTACCTTTTCATCCTCAGCAGAGTACTACTTGGCTTATGTGTGAGGAAACTACCTGGGGCCAAGGAAAACACACCTGAGAAGATGCCAGGTAATAGTGCCTGTGCTCATGCAGAGCTGGGAGTAAGACCTGTTCCCAGCAGCCAGACTGAGAAACCTCATAAATCACAGGGCCCTGGGGAGGGAACTCAGAAGGGTCTTGTCTAGTGGAACAAAAATTAGCCCTAGAACGAGCACTGCTCCAGTCCCACCCAACAAGTCGTAAAAATAAGACACTAAAAATCAAACTGTTTCTAAGTCACTTAATCATGTTCCAGAATGAAACTCAAGGATATTTACAGGGATACCAAAATATCTAGTACCCAACAAGTTAAAATTCATGTCTGAATCCAATAAAATAAAAAAATGACCACTATGGTAAGTAGCAGGAAAATTCAATCCATAAGGAAGGAAAAATAGTCTATCATAACTGAGCAATGGCAGATGTAAAATTAGCAGGTAAGGATATTAAAAGTTATTCTATTTCATGGGTTCTAAAGTTAAATACGGACATGGAAGATACAAAATAAAAAGGAGGAAAAAGAGAAGAACTGATGGGACAACAAAAAAGATATAACATCCTAGCACTAATGAAAAGATTGGCTGTATTAATATTAGTGTGATTTCAGAGTAAAGAATATTTTACCAGGAGCAAAGAAGATCACTTTATAATGACAAATGGTCAATTCATCAAGAGTATCTGCCAATCCTAAACGAATAGAAACTAGTAGGAGAGCCTCACAGTATATGATTCCAGAATAATTAATACTAGTATTGAATAGTATGTAAATCATATACAAAAATGTTAGAAAGGAATATCCAGGCCCTGGATATGGTTATCTAGGGAAAGTTTCCCATAAAACGAGGTCTTAACATGAGTGATGAATGGTCCATCTGGTTAACTCCTTACCCCAAAGAGATAGTGAGTGAATTGTTAAAAAGACACAGTGGGAGGTCTGAAAAGGAGACCCAGCATCTGCACTGCTAACTTAAAGAGCTCCTTTCAAACACCAGCTTCAGTGCCAGAGAAAACCACTCTTTGGAGGTCCATATAAGGTACATTTAGACTCATAAGACATGAACAGAAAAATAAGATCCCATCTACATCTTGAATTTAGTGAAAACCAACTGCCCACTGGCAGTTACATAATCCTGCTGATTTAGGCAGGTTATAATCACGATCTTTCTGGTTTACTAAGGGATGACGCCTGCCTTTTCTCAAAGAAATCATGTATTCAGCAAGGTGAGGGAAGCTTCCTTTAGTGTAAGAGTGAATACAGTTAAGTTTTCTGGAAAGCCAATATAATTGTGAATAACTTGGAAAGTGTATGAGAAGTTTTTAGTTTAAAATAATCTGGTTAAATTTGCCTTCAGTAATAAGCGGGGTAAGGTAGGGCCTATAGCATTTGTGGGAAAGAAACCCAAGGGCATTCTCTTCCCCGGGAGGGGAAGGGGGGGGCGTGGGAAAAGGCATAAATGACTCTACTCTGAGGGCCAACAGGGAAAACAGGAGGCTTGGCAAGGAAGGGAGGAGCCTCATGTGGGTGAGCCAGTGGCTCAAAAGGAACTCTCTGGTGCACCTGAGTATAGTGGACACGGTGCATGCAGCCTGGCTCCGGTCTTTCAATGAAATAAGGGACGCTCGGGGGGGAAAACTTAGGCTAGGTTAAGGGTGAAGTGTGATATCAGAAATGCAGAGGAAGACTCCTGGCAACGAAAAGCAAAATGAGAGGCAGTAAAAAATATTAAAGACTAGGGCAAATTATTTCTCCAAGTGTCAAATTCATGGCAAGGATCTATGCCTTCTCTGTCTTGGAGACAGAATATTCAAGATATATAAAAATACGATGGGAAACAATCACCAGCTAAACAGTCAGCACTGTGCATTTTCACCATTCTCAAGAGGGAGAAAGAACTGGATGAATGCTCTCCTTCACCCTTGTCTTGGTCTCTACTGCAGTTACATATTCTGTAAAATTTCAAGGAAAAAGAGATAAAAATCTCCCAAATATTTTAATATTTTATTTTCAAATACAAGGGATGTATGTTGGAATTACATTGTTTTGACTTTCTTACATACTTAGTTTCTCAACATTTTGAAAATAGTAGACTCCTAAGAAAGATCTTTTTAATACTTGCCCAGACTCTTGATACCATATCAGACCTAGCAAGAGCTTATTCGACTTCGATGAACTTAACAGATGCATCCTGTGAATTCTACTATACATGATGCACTTAAAAACAATCTTTAATACATCTTTTGTCAGCTATGCCTTACCTTCTTTTTGCTAATAAACTACAGTATTAAAAGCAGAACATTTACTAGTGTTGGACAAAATGTTCCCCAAATGCACCTAAGACAAAATGCCTTGAAGTTCACTTCATTAGGATTAATTCCCCCTTCACGGATGTTGATACACTTTAAATTCTGTAAAATAGACAATTATAATCATTTCACAAATCACAAAATGCAATTACTTGTTTATCTATAAATCCAACTCTCAAGCGTCCTTCTTAGTCTGTCGTATCTTTTTTAAAACATCTTGAGGTGGTCTAGAAAGACAAAATTTGGCGTGAGTATAGTTTTTGTTCATGGCCAAAAGGAAAAAAATCCCAAAATGTCCAATTTTCAGTTTTATGGATTCCCTTCTGTCACACCAATCCTGTGTAATTTTAGCTCCACAAAGAAGGTGTGTCTTTTAGGTGAACAACAAGTATAATTAATCATTTAATTAATCTCAGAGTATGAAAAAGTAGTCAACTTTAATGACTGGATAATCATTTTAGTGGTTCCCAATTCTTGGCTTAAAAAAAAAAACCCTGGTGGGACTCTTGGGTGGCTCAGGCAGTTAAGCATCAGACTCTTGATCTCAGCTCAGGTTTTGATCTCAGAGTCATGAGTTCAAGCCCCACACTGGACTCCATGCTGGGTGTGGAGCCTACTTAAAAAATAAAATACAGGGGCGCCTGGGTGGCTCAGTGGGTTAAGCCGCTGCCTTCGGCTCAGGTCATGATCTCAGGGTCCTGGGATTGAGTCCCGCATCGGGCTCTCTGCTCAGCCGGGAGCCTGCTTCCCTCTCTCTCTCTCTCTCTCTCTCTCTCTCTGTCTGCCTCTCTGCCTACTTGTGATCTCTGTCAAATAAATAAATAAAATATTAAAAAAATAATAATAAAATAAAATACAAAAAACTGAGTAATAATTTTTTTGACAGTGTTAACCATGTGACAATAATTTACAATGTGAGATCACTATGTGATTTTGGCATACAACCTGGAGCTGAATGACTTTGCTAAAACGCCCTGGCACCTGTTACTGGTACTCAACTCTGCAACATGTCATCCTAGTGTGACAAAAAAAAAAAAATTGAGAGACTAATGGCACATCTTATAAGATCTAACGAGTCCAAGTACACCAAAAAAGTGCATGCTTTTGTTTCTTAACAGGTTTGCCAACTTTTTTACAAAGAACTAGGAGAACCTCTACTGCCTAGAATGCATCCTCAATCTGAAAGGCTATCTCCTATGTAGTAAGTTAAGAAATTTGGGGCTCAATGAAGGTGTTCAGGGTAAAAAATCATAGGAGAGGCACTGAAAAAAAACAAAACAAAAAAACAAGCTTTGGGATTTTCAGAGCTAAGGAGGGGATTCACATTTAGCTCAACTGGGAGGTATGCTAATAAGCTGTGGGTGAATTATTGTCAGAATCTTCCGGAATGTGATCAAGAGCTTGAGGATGAAACCCAAAGAAAGGAAGACATATTAGTGACAAAGGATAAGCAAAGCTAACTGACTGAAGGCTGGAGTCGAGGCTGGATTTGAGAACATGAGAGCTGGCTTTGAGCTCTAGTTCAAAGTAGAGCTCTACAACCAAAGTTTTCCAACTGCTGAAGACGAGTTTGTGCCTCTTGGGGTCTAAGGCACTGTAAGGCTTTTATGGCTTGACCCATCCCATCTAGGGTGGTGGCATTTGCTTCCATCAGTGGGACTGCTGATAGTAGGCAAAGCAGATACTCAGACTGTATGGTTCCTTTTACAGAAATTTTCAAAATAGGCAGAACTAATTTACTGTATTAGAAGCTCAGATGATGATTACCTCTCAGAAGGGAAAAGTGAGTAGGAAGAAGCCAGGTAGTGACTACACGGCTATGTAGGTGCTCACTATATAATCCACTGAGCTATATCCTTCTGATTTGTGCATTTGCTTTTAAGAGTGTTATGCTTCAAAATAAAGTTCATTATTTTTAAAAATGCCAGTCTTAGCCACTGATCATAGCTGCCCATAAACAGTATTTAACAAACATACACAGCTAGAAGAAACAGTAAAAATACTGAATGTATTTTTTTTTAAAAAGACTTTACGTATTTATTTGAGACAGAGAATGAGTGAGCAAGCGTGAGTGGGGGTAGGGAGAGAGGGACAAGCAGACTCCTTGCTGCACACAGAGCCCAACACAGGACTTGATCCCAGGACCCTGAGGTCATGACACGAGCTGAAGTCAGACCCTAAAAGAATAAGCCCCCCAGATGCCCCCCAAATACTCAATGTATTATAAAAAGAAAACACTAAGGGGTACCTGGGTGGCTCAGTTGGTTAGGTGTCTCTTAAGTTTGGCTCAGGGCATGATATCGGGGTCACGAGATTGAGCTCTGCTTCAGATTCTGAGCCAGCAGGGAGCCTGCTTGAGATTCTCCCTCTCCCCTCACACGTATGAGTACGTGCATGCATGAGGACACATGCACTTTCTCTCTCTCTCTCTCAAAAATCTTAAAAAACAAACAAAAAACCCCCAAACCCCCCCCACGGATTATGAATGCAAAATTACCTGCTTTTTAACCCAACTATTTCTGTTTATTTCATACCCATCCAAAACCTAATAAGATAAAATTTTAAAAAGTTAAAAAAGGAGGTTGGTTGGAGTCAAGATGGCGGAGAAGTAGCAGGCTGAGACTACTTCAGGTAGCGGGAGATCAGCTAGATAGCTTATCTAAAGATTGCAAACACCTACAAATCCAATGGGAGATCGAAGAGAAGAACTGCAATTCTAGAAACAGAAAATCAACCACTTTCTGAAAGGTAGGACTGGCGGAGAAGTGAATTCAAAGCGACGGGAAGATAGACCATGGGGGGAGGGGCCGGCTCCCGGCAAGCAGCAGAGCAACGGAGCACAGAATCGGGACTTTTAAAAGTCTGTTCCGCTGAGGGACATCGCTCCAGAGGCTTAACCGGGGTGAAGCCAGCGCAGGGTCAGCGTGGCCTCAGGTCCCACAGGGTCACAGAAGGATCGGGGGTGTCTGAGTGTCGCAGAGCTTACAGGTATTAGAACGGGGAAGCCGGCTACAGAGACAGAGCGGAGGAGTGAGCTCTAAACTCGGGGTTACCTTGAACCGGTGGCAGGCTTGGTCACCTCGGAGCGCAGCCGGAGGCCAGGGTGAAGGGAGTAATTGGGCGCTGTTCTCTGAGGGCGCACTGAGGAGTGGGGCCCGGGGCTCTTGGCTCCTCTGGGCCAGAGAACGGGAGGCCGCCATCTTCCTGTCCTCCAGAACTCTACAGAAAGCGCTCAGGGAACAAAAGCTCCCGAAAGCAAACCCGAGCAGATTACTCAGCCCGGCCCCTGGTAAGGGCGGTGCAACTCCGCCTGGGGCAAAGACACTTGAGAATCACTACAACAGGCCCCTCCCCCAGAAGATCAACAAGAAATCCAGCCAGGACCCAAGTTCACCTACCAAGGAGTGCACTTTCAATACCAAGGAGAGCAGCGGAATTGCAGAGGAGGAGAAAGCAAAGCCGGAGCTCACGGCTTTCTCCCCATGATTCTTTAGCCTTGCAGTTAATTTTTTTTTTCAATTTTTTTCTCTTCTTCTGCTAAAGTTTTAAAACTTTTACCCTTTTCTTTTTTAACGTTTTTTAACTAGTTTATCTAATACATTTTTTCCTTTTTATATTTTTTCTTTATTCATTTTCTTCTTTTAATTGTTTCATTTCTTTTTTTTTTTCTTTCTGAACCTCTTTTTATTCCCTTTCTTCCCCCTCACGATTTGGGATCTCTTCTGATTTGGTTAAAGCATATTTTCCTGGGGTTGTTGACACCCTTCTAGTATTTTACTTGCTCCTTCATATACTCTTATCTGGACAAAATGACAAGGCGGAAAAATTCACCACAAAAAAAAGAACAAGAGGCAGTACCAAAGGCTAGGGACCTAATCAATACAGACATTGGTAATATGTCAGATCTAGAGTTCAGAATGATGATTCTCAAGGTTCTAGCTGGGCTCGAAAAAGGCATGGAAGATATTAGAGAAACCCTCTCGGGAGACATAAAAGCCCTTTCTGGAGAAATAAAAGAACTAAAATCTAACCAAGTTGAAATCAAAAAAGCTATTAATGAGGTGCAATAAAAAATAGAGGCTCTCACTGCTAGGATGAATGAGGCAGAAGAAAGAATTAGCGATATAGAAGACCAAATGACAGAGAATAAAGAAGCTGAGCAAAAGAGGGACAAACAGCTACTGGACCACGAGGGGAGAATTCGAGAGATAAGTGACACCATAAGACGAAACAACATTAGAATAATTGGGATTCCAGAAGAAGAGGAAACAGAGAGGGGAGCAGAAGGTATATTGGAGAGAATTATTGGAGAGAATTTCCCCAATATGGCAAAGGGAACAAGCATCAAAATCCAGGAGGTTCAGAGAACCCCCCTCAAAATCAATAAGAATAGGTCCACACCCCGTCACCTAATAGTAAAATTTACAAGTCTTAGTGACAAAGAGAAGATCCTGAAAGCAGCCCGGGAAAAGAAGTCTGTAACGTACAATGGTAAAAATATTAGATTGGCAGCAGACTTATCCACAGAGACCTGGCAGGCCAGAAAGAGCTGGCATGATATATTCAGAGTACTAAACGAGAAAAACATGCAGCCAAGAATACTATATCCAGCTAGGCTATCATTGAAAATAGAAGGAGAGATTAAAAGCTTCCAGGACAAACAAAAACTGAAAGAATTTGCAAATACCAAACCAGCTCTACAGGAAATATTGAAAGGGGTCCTCTAAGCAAAGAGAGACCCTAAAAGTAGTAGATCAGAAAGAAACAGAGACAATATACAATAACAGTCACCTTACAGGCAATACAATGGCACTAAATTCATATCTCTCAATACTTACCCTGAATGTTAATGGGCTAAATGCCCCAATCAAAAGACACAGGGTATCAGAATGGATAAAAAAACAAAACCCATCTATATGTTGCCTACAAGAAACTCATCTTAAACCTGAAGACACCTCCAGATTTAAAGTGAGGGGGTGGAAAAGAATTTACCATGCTAATGGACATCAGAAAAAAGCAGGAGTGGCAATCCTTATATCAGATCAATTAGATTTTAAGCCAAAGACTATAATAAGAGATGAGGAAGGACACTATATCATACTCAAAGGAACTGTCCAACAAGAAGATCTAACAATTTTAAATATCTATGCCCCTAACATGGGAGCAGCCAACTATATAAACCAATTAATAACAAAATCAAAGAAACACATCGACAATAATACAATAATCGTAGGGGACTTTAACACTCCCCTCACTGAAATGGACAGATCATCCAAGCAAAAGATCAACAAGGAAATCAAGGCCTTAAATGACACACTGGACCAGATGGACATCACAGATATATTCAGAACATTTCATCCCAAAGCAACAGAATACACATTCTTCTCTAGTGCACATGGAACATTCTCCAGAATAGATCACATCCTCGGTCCTAAATCAGGTCTCAACCGGTATCAAAAGATTGGGATCGTTCCCTGCATATTTTCAGACCACAACGCTCTGAAGCTAGAACTCAATCACAAGAGGAAATTTGGAAAGAACCCAAATACATGGAGACTAAACAGCATCCTTCTAAAGAATGAATGGGTCAACCAGGAAATTAAAGAAGAATTGAAAAAATTCATGGAAACAAATGATAATGAAAACACAACGGTTCAAAATCTGTGGGACACAACAAAGGCAGTCCTGAGAGGAAAATATATAGCGGTACAAGCCTTTCTCAAGAAACAAGAAAGGTCTCAGGTACTCAACCTAACCCTACACCTAAAGGAGCTGGAGAAAGAACAAGAAAGAAACCCTAAACCCAGCAGGAGAAGAGAAATCATAAAGATCAGAGCAGAAATCAATGAAATAGAAACCAAAAAAACAATAGAACAAATCAACGAAACTAGGAGCTGGTTCTTTGAAAGAATTAATAAGATCGATAAACCCCTGGCCAGACTTATCAAAAAGAAAAGAGAAAGGACCCAAATAAATAAAATCATGAATGAAAGAGGATAGATCACAACGAACACCAAAGAAATACAGACAATTATAAGAACATACTATGAGCAACTCTACGCCAACAAATTTGACAATCTGGAAGAAATGGATGCATTCCTAGAGACATATAAACTACCACAACTGAACCAGGAAGAAATAGAAAGCCTGAACAGACCCATAACCAGTAAGGAGATTGAAACAGTCATCAAAAATCTCCAAACAAACAAAAGCCCAGGGCCAGATGGCTTCCCGGGGGAATTCTACCAAACATTTAAAGAAGAACTAATTCCTATTCTCCTGAAACTGTTCCAAAAAATAGAAATGGAAGGAAAACTTCCAAACTCATTTTATGAGGCCAGCATCACCTTGATCCCAAAACCAGACAAGGATCCCATCAAAAAAGAGAACTACAGACCAATATCCTTGATGAACACAGATACAAAAATTCTCGCCAAAATACTAGCCAATAGGATTCAACAGTACATTAAAAGGATTATTCACCATGACCAAGTGGGATTTATTCCAGGGCTGCAAGGTTGGTTCAACATCCGCAAATCAATCAATGTGATACAACACATTAATAAAAGAAAGAACAAGAACCATATGATACTCTCAATAGATGCTGAAAAGACATTTGACAAAGTACAGCATCCCTTCCTGATCAAAACTCTTCAAAGTGTAGGGATAGAGGGCACATACCTCAATATTATCAAAGCCATCTATGAAAAACCCACCGCAAATATCATTCTCAATGGAGAAAAACTGAAAGCTTTTCCGCTAAGGTCAGGAACACGGCAGGGATGTCCATTTCACCACTGCTATTCAACATAGTACTAGAAGTCCTAGCCTCAGCAATCAGACAACAAAAGGAAATTAAAGGCATCCATATCGGCAAAGAAGAAGTCAAACTCTCACTCTTCGCAGATGATATGATACTATATGTGGAAAACCCAAAAGACTCCACTCCAAAACTGCTAGAACTTGTACAGGAATTCAGTAAAGTGTCAGGATATAAAATCAACGCAAAGAAATCAGTTGCATTTCTCTACACCAACAGCAAGACAGAAGAAAGAGAAATTAAGGAGTCAATACAATTGCACCCAAAACTATAAGATACCTAGGAATAAACCTAACCAAAGAGACTAAGAATCTATACTCAGAAAACTATAAAGTACTCATGAAAGAAATTGAGGAAGACACAAAGAAATGGAAAAACGTTCCATGCTCCTGGATTGGAAGAATAAATATTGTGAAAATGTCTATGCTACCCAAAGTAATCTACACATTTAATGCAATTCCTATCAAAGTACCATCCATTTTTTTTAAAGAAATGGAACAAATAATCCTAAAATTTATATGGAACCAGAAAAGACCTCGAATAGCCAGAGGAATATTGAAAAAGAAAGCCAAAGTTGGTGGCATCATAATTCCGGACCTCAAGCTCTATTACAAAGCTGTCATCATCAAGACAGCATGGTACTGGCACAAAAACAGACATATAGATCAATGGAACAGAATAGAGAGCCCAGAAATAGACCCTCAACTCTATGGTCAACTAATCTTCGACAAACCAGGAAAGAATGTCCAATGGAAAAAAGACAGCCTCTTCAACAAATGGTGTTGGGAAAATTGGACAGCCACATGCAGAAAAATGAAACTGGATCATTTCCTTACACCACACACGAAAATAGACTCAAAATGGTTGAAGGACCTCAATGTGAGAAAGGAATCCATCAAAATCCTTGAGGAGAACACAGGCAGCAACCTCTTCGACCTCAGCCGCAGCAACATCTTCCTAGGAACATCGCTAAAGGCAAGGGAAGCAAGGGCAAAAATGAACTATTGGGATTTTATCAAGATCAAAAGCTTTTGCACAGCAAAGGAAACAGTTAACAAAACCAAAAGACAACTGACAGAATGGGAGAAGATATTTGCAAACGACATATCAGATAAAGGGCTAGTGTCCAAAATCTATAAAGAAATTAGCAAACTCAACACCCAAAGAACAAATAATCCAATCAAGAAATGGGCAGAGGACATGAACAGAGATTTCTGCAAAGAAGACATCCACATGGCCAACAGACACATGAAAAAGTGCTCCACATCACTCGGCATCAGGGAAATACAAATCAAAACCACAATGAGATATCACCTCACACCAGTCAGAATGGCTAAAATTAACAAGTCAGGAAATGACAGATGCTGGCGAGGATGCGGAGAAAGGGGAACCCTCCTACACTGTTGGTGGGAATGCAAGCTGGTGCAACCACTCTGGAAAACAGCATGGAGGTTCCTCAAAATGTTGAAAATAGAACTACCCTATGACCCAGCAATTGCACTGCTGGGTATTTATCCTAAAGATACAAACGTAGTGATTCGAAGGGGCACATGCACCCGAATGTTTATAGCAGCAATGTCTACAATAGCCAAACTATGGAAAGAACCTAGATGTCCATCAACAGACGAATGGATAAAGAAGATGTGGTATATATACACAATGGAATACCATGCAGCCATCAAAAGAAATGAAATCTTGCCATTTGCGACGACGTGGATGGAACTAGAGGGTATCATGCTTAGCGAAATAAGTCAATCGGAGAAAGACAACTATCATATGATCTCCCTGATATGAGGGAGAGAAGATGCAACATGGGGGGTTAAGGGGGTAGGAGAAGAGTAAATGAAACAAGATGGGATTGGGAGGGAGACAAACCATAAGTGACTCTCAATCTCACAAAACAAACTGAGGGTTGATGGGGGGAGGGGGGTTGGGAGGCTGGAGTGGGGTTATGGACATTGGGGAGGGTATGTGCTATGGTGAGTGCTGTGAAGTGTGTAAACCTGGCGATTCACAGACCTGTACCCCTGGGGATAAAAATATATTATATGTTTAAAAAGAAATAAAAATAAAATTTAAATTAAAAAAAAAGTTAAAAAAGGAAACAAAAGTTATTACACTCCAGTTGAAGATAGTGTTTTTTGACTTTTCACTCATATTCCTCACCTCTATCATTTCTCCCCTCTGATAATTTTTTGTTTTCCACAACTCTTCTCTACCTTCTTTCCTACGTCCTCTAATCCTCCAAGATCTTTCCCTAGGCAACTGGAGATTATGAAACAAGAGTATACTGGAAAGCTTCCTGGGTCAGCCCAGGACAAACTCAGCTCTTTCACATCTCTTATTTTCTCTTCTTGTCCTCAAATTCCACATTTTTTCCTGACATCTTTTTCTCACATCTTTTCCTCTGCTTCTATCTCCATAACTATACCCCTTGAGTTTACCTGAAACACACATAATAGTTAAAGGTAATCAATATTTATTCTCATAAAACTATGTTTTCCTATATAAACAGGACTGAAGCTATAAATACTGTGTTATTGTAGGTATGGCTGTTCAGATGAAAACATAACCAATAGTTGTTTCTGTAAAAAACAAAGAACTGATGCTTTTACTCATCTCTGTGATTCTCCATACTTCAAACTATGCATTAATTGGTTCTTAATCCTTTTTTCTGGCCGTAGACATCTGAGGGACAAAACACTCCCATCTCGAACAGTAGTAACATGGTTAACTTTATGAGCCAATGTGGTTGGGCATGGTGCCCAGATAATTGGTCAAATATCATTCTGGGTGTTTCTGGGAAGGCGTATTTTAGATGAGACTGACATTTGAATCAGTGGACTTCAAGTAAAGTCATATGTGGTGGGCCTCATCCAATCAGCTGAAGACCTTAACAGAACAAAGACTGATCTCCTCTGAGAAGAAGGAATTGTGCTGGCAGACTACCTTTGGACTTGAACTGCAACTCTTCCCTAGGTCTCCACCCTGCTGGCCTATCCTATAGATTTCAGATTTAGTAAGCCTCCATAATCACACAAGCCAATTCCTTACAATAAATCTCATCCTCTCCTCAACACAGGCTTCTGGTTCTGCTTCTATTTCTCTGGGGAACTCTAATACAAATAGCTACAGTAGTGTGCTGAATTACAGATAAGGGGGAAGTGGGGTCTAGTGAAAGAGCAGAGGAACTGGGGATGACAGATAATTTTTTTTTTTTAAAGATTTTATTTATTTATTTGACAGAGAGATCACAAGCAGGCAGAGAGGCAGGCAGAGAGAGAGAGAGGAGGAAGCAGGCTCCCCACTGAGCAGAGAGCCTGACGCAGGGCTCGATCCCAGGACTCTGAGATCATGACCTGAGCCGAAGGCAGCGGCCTAACCCACTGAGCCACCCAGGTGCCCCGACAGATAATTTTTTAAAAGGCTTAATGCAGACCTCATGAATTACCTACTCAAAAGTCATTTGCTAGCCTTCTGCTATTACAGAGACCAGAATGCTAAAATGAATTTTCCAGCCTCCCTTGCCACTAAAGGGTAGCCATGTAACAGACTAATTCTTGAGAAGGGCTTCCTTCCTAAGTTAAACGCTAAAGCCTTACCAGGAGAAAGCACTACGCTCTTATCCTTCTTCTGGTCTGGACTACTAAGGATTCAGATGTAAAAACAATCCCTGGAAGAGCTCATCTTCAGATCTTGCAACTGCTGCCATCATTCCCTAATGTTCCACACCCTCAACAAGAGAGTGCAAGTACACTGTGGCTTCTTAAGCCAATCTGTATTGAAAGTGGAGAAACTTAACCTACTTCACATTGTGTTATATAGAGAACTTTAAGATATATATCTGTACTTGGTCTCCAGTCGGTTTGCCTAAGGTCTAACTCTGCAGTGGGAGGGACCTAGACTAGAAAACTTTCCTGAAAGTAACGGTTATGAAGCGATGACAACTATAGCTATGAATTACTAAGGAAGGCTGTAGGATACCCTTTAAAAAGGGTCTTTGAGGGTGCCTGAGTGGCTCAGTGGGTTAAGCCTCTGCCTTCGGCTCAGGTCATGATCTTAGGGTCCTGGGATCGAGTCCCGCATCGGGCTCTCTGCTCGGTGGGGAGCCTGCTTCCTCCTCTCTCTCTCTGTGCCTGCCTCTCTGCCTACTTGTGATCTCTGTCTGTCAAATAAATAAATAAAGTTTTTTTGGGGGAAAAAAAAGGGTCTTTGAAAATATGGCTTGGGGCGCCTGGGTGGCTCAGTGAGTTAAAGCCTCTGCCTTTGGCTCAGGTCTTGATCTCAGGGTCCTGGGATCGAGCCCTGCAACGGGCTCTCTGCTTAGCAGGGAGCCTGCTTCCCTTCCTGTCTCTGCCTACCTCTCAGCCTACTTGTGATCTCTACTGTCAAATAAATAAATAAAATCTTAAAAAAAAAAAGAAAAGAAAAGAAAAAGAAAATGGCCTGAATTATTTGATGGCACGTATCCTTAGAGAGAGGAGTTGAAACAGAGAAGTGTTTTGTCGTCATTTGCATTCTGAAATACACTACTGAATTTAAAATTTTACCTCAGCACACTTTTAAATTTATTACAGTAGAGAACTAGAGTGCTATATAAAATCACTGTATTATAAAACCTCACTTACAAATCATTAAAAAGGAACTTATTGGCCAAGTTGATGAAAAATGCAAATGAACTGCCAAATTACCTAACAACTTTTTAAGTCAACAGTCAACAGCGTCCCGTCTTTAAAGCTACTAATGAGGCATCTCTACAAATATTATTTTTCCAGACTTACCCTACCTATAAAAAGAAAAATCAAGGGGCGCCTGGGTGGCTCAGTGGGTTAAAGCCTCTGCCTTCGGCTCAGGTCATGATCCCAGGGTCCTGGGATCGAGCCCCACATCGGGCTTTCTGCTCAGCGGGGAGCCTGCTTCTCCCTCTCTCTCTCTGCCTGCCTCTCTGCCTACTTGTGATCTCTCTCTCTCTCTCTGTCAAATAAATAAAGAAAATCTTTTAAAAAAAAAAAAAGAAAGAAAAATCAAGTGCTACCAAAAAATGACTTCAAAGTTCTGTGTTTACCTTTCTTTTCTCCAGTGTAGGGCACATAGTCTTCCCTGTCCTTATGCTCCAATGCTTCCTTCTCCAGGTATGAAAGGAGGTGTTCTCTATCAAATGGCCCCGTGGCGGACTTTGATGTCTGGTTCTTCTGCCGGAACCCTGCAGGCAGAAGGGCATTCTGCCAAAGAGAACGAATCAGCCATTATGACCACCAAGAATGCCAATACTATATGCTTCCATAGATTACCCATTTAAGAAAGAATTACAGACTGGAATGTGATACAGACACTAAACACCTCGTTAGAGGATTTTAGGGTAGCAATGTAAAAGTGTCTCACACAAAGTTTTTCATTAGGTAGAATTCAATCACGTTATTAAAATAAGCACATACACATTTTCTCCAGAAGTACTCTACTAGAAGGAAACACCCTTTATTTTTTAAATGTCCTAGATGGTAATAAAAAAAAGTTTTCTTAATGACTACTAACTGCTCAGCATATATGCATATATGGAAAATAATTCTATTACACAAGAATTTTAAATGATATATACATTGTATTCCTTCATAGATTACTATTTCACAGTAAAGACTTTTTCATATAAAACCATGTATGCTGTATAGTAAGCTATCAGGACATTAATGTTCACTTGTTTGTGTCTAAACACAATGTGAAAGGTTCAACTTCTTCAAGCATGTATGTACACGTCAGTACTAGGATGTATTTGCAGCAACCACTGTCATTGCTATTCATGCACCAAGGCATGCCTCGGTAGTCATAGCAGGAGCTACATCCCCGGGTTTCCCTGTGGGTACAGTCTTTTTGAGTGCATGGAGGGACTCAGAGTGGGGAAGGGGGTGAGATGATAGACTAAAGTTGTCTCTTACAAGAAAATTTTCTGAATTTTTACTAAGTCCAGGAATAACAAGCAGTGATTAGACAACATGAGCTCCATCCTTATGCTCAGTGAAAGGCAAAAGTGGTAATATGGCTTTGTCTCACTATTCCTAGATATTCCTTTGCTTTGGAAATTGAAGGCAGCCTGAGAAGTCACACAAAAGGGCCACCTTCTTTTGTAACATATCCCAAAGTTGGCAATAATGCTGAATCTTATGGATGTTATAATTTTCATTATAAAGGGAGATCTTACATAGATAATAATAGGGAATGTACATTTTATAACTAGAAAATATAGCACTTCGATTATGGCCATTTGCTGAGATCCATAGTAATTTTCATAAAATCCACCTTTGTGTTTTCCTCTAACGGTAGGCATTACACAGAAAGCTCACCTATAAATATGAAACACAAAGAAGGTCTGTTCCTAACCCTACACTAAAAACGTTTTTTGTAACACAAAATTGTATATGGGGACATAAATAAAGAAACAAGATTTCTACCTACCAACTTCGAAAAAGGGAGCTACACTTGAAGAATCCACTCCCAATGAACCATCAAGTTCTACCCATTTACTTCCTAAAAAGCTTATTCATCTGTTTACCTTCCTCTATCTCCAACACCATTATTTTGATCCAAACTATGATCAAGCTGGCATGGAATATTACCTTAGCTTCTCAAATGGTCTCCCCAGCTCAGTTGTCTGATACTCTTCATACCTCAGTCTCACACTCCATGATGTTTCTCTAGCCTCACCTCACATACTCTCCCCATTCTAGCCACTCTAGCCCTTGTTCCTCCCCTGTGCCTGTGACATACTTCCTTCTACCAGAAGCCTTCTCTAGAAAGCTCTGTCCACCATTTTTTGCTACTCATTTTTGAAAAAGATTTTTTTATTTATTCATTTGAGAGAGAGCAAGAACATCAGCAAGAGGGAGAGTCTGAGTGAGAGAGACAAGCACACTCCCTGCTGAGCAGGATGCCTGACTTGGGGCTTGATCCCAGAACCAGGGGATCATGACATGAGTCAAAGGCAGACACTTAATTGAGCCACCTACGTGCCCCTTACTACTTGTTTTTAAGACTGCAGCTCCATTTCCTCAAAGAAAGCTTTTCCTGACCTACCATTATATGCTCTTATATTAATATGGCATGATTATTCGATTAATGCCAACCCCCTCCCATTCCTCCCAGCCTGCATCATGAGGGCAAAGACCACATTTGTTTTGCTTACTCTTATATTCCTAAGCCTAGCATAGTACCAGAATCTATTAGTTGCTCCCCAAATATTTACTCAATAAAGACTTGAGAATACTTTTTTTTTTTTAAGATTTTATTTTTTAGAAAGAAAGAGAGAGCACAAACAGGGGGAGGGGGAGATAGAGAAGCAGACTACCCACTGAGCAGGGAGTCTGATGCGGGGCTCCATCCCAGGACCTCAAGATCATGACCTGAGCCAAAGGCAGATGCTCAACTGACTGAGCCACCCCGGCGCCCCTGAGAATACTTTTAAGGAAAAATGCTCATTAAGGCAAATTAATCAAAGTTACTCTCCATCCCAGTCAATAATGCATACTGCTCTTTCACTGTGGTAGTAAGGGAGTTGCACTATTCACTGTGGTAGTGAGGGAGTTGCACTATTCCCAGGTATGCTCAAGCCCATGCAAAACATGGAAGTTTTGAGTGATACGTCATCTGGAATCATGGTTCCTTAAATACAGTCTCTGAACACAAAATAAATGACAGGTAACTGGCTTTGTAGGGTTATTGGAAGTATACTTTAGTCAAGTTAATAGATCATAATTACTCAAGAAACAGGTAAAGATCTCATTAAAATGACTGCCACTAAGAAGTACAGGTTTCTCCCTCATAGAATTTTGTTGTAATTATATATTCCAAGCCTTGGAAATGGGGGGAAAAAAAAAAAGCTTTTGCCTAGGCTGGCTAGCTGGCTGTCTTTAGAGATGGGTGTTTTGAGAAAATGCAGTAAATTGGCAAGTAAATATACTGAATGCAGCATAAGGAAAATAAAGTGGCCCTCCAAAACACAACAAGGAATCATATACAACCTCTGTCCACTCTTCTCTTCCTTATCTTCTGAGACTTTGTAAGTTCCAGAGGGGTTTCTCTGCCTGGAGTAGCTGCTACTACCCTTGTTCTCTTTTCTTACCTCATCTTTCACTGGTACTCTTCCCCCAAATTTTACCCAACAAGTGGCATGTTGTCAATAAACATCATTGTTCTTCTAGTTTCAACTAATAGTATCTGAGGTTGGGGGAGTTGCAACTGGGGTTGGGGAGCTGGAAAAATACATCTAAAAGTTAGAACTCAAGCCTCCCCATATAAGAGCAGGCCACAGTTTTGCAAACAAGAAAATATAAACCATGGGCTTTTTCACACGTATAGCATAGAGCACGCATTAACAGGGGCCTCACTGCAGCTGAACAGAAGGACCACTAGACTTTGCCAGGAGCAATGAGGCAATAAGGGATCTGGTCTCAGTTCTTTCTCTAACTGCAGTAATTGAGGCAAGTCACCCAACTTTTGTTTTCCATCTGTAAAACAGAGGGCAAGTGCTAACCCAGTGTTTCTCAACCAAGGTGCTCCCAATAGGGGACAACTGCCAATGTCCAGAAATATTTTTGGTTGTCAGAAGTAAGGAGAGGAAGTATTAATCACGTTTTTTATTTTTTGGATTTCATGATTCTTTGCCTCTGGGAGCCTTGCTAATGTTAGAAAGACTACCCCTCCTTGGGCTACCTAATTCCTAGAGATAGCAAACAACTCTCCCTGCCCCTACCCAACAGTGTGCTTTCCATATGAAAACTAACCAATCCAGAGCTCAAACCCCAACCACATCCTTTCTCTCTCTCACACCAAGCCAATATCCCCTGCAGACACACCCTGAATCATCCAGAACTAGTTAACTAGACAACTGGAGACTACTCCTCTGGCCCAAAGCCCACTGAAATTACTCAAATTATCCAATACTAAACTTGCTCAAACTTGCCAACCATGTCCCACCCATTCCTTCCCTTGGAAACCATAAGAAAGGTTCTGGGCCCCTTGCTGCTTCTGCTTCCTGACCAATCCAGGTGCTTTCCCGGGCGGCCCTGTGTGCTTCCTGCTTTTGGAAACTAAGAATTAAACTATTTCTCCATGTCTGTAATCTTACCCTAGCTAATTAAAACAAAGTCCCAGGCCCATTTTTAAGCAGGGGACTGTGCTATTGGCATGTAATGAGTAGAGATCAGGATACAGGATAACTTAAAGACACAGGATAACCGCCATAACAAAGAATAATTCAAGCCCCCAAATGTCAATCGTGTCAAGGTTAAGAAACACTGGGCTAGGTGAGCACTTAACACTCCTGCCAGTTGTACAATCACTTGATTCCAACAGGTCTAACAGGGTGAACTGCCTGTAGAAGATATTGCCGTGACATGATCAAAACAATACTGTTATCCTGAGTTATCCCCCAGACTCAGGAGTACCACAAACTTTTCCTTGTGATAACAATTATGGTTAAGGGTTTTGATCTGCATAGACACATTATTGAAGTGCTCAAGTAATGCTGAGAAAAAGAGTTAATTCTCAATAAAAATTTAAACACATGCCAGCAGGAAATGTGTTGTAATAACAAGAACAATTTTATAGAACAACCTCTGCCTCATTCTTAAAAGGCACTAAAAATCAATGTCTCAACATAAAGAAACATGTAGTAAAAAGAAGCCTAGCAAACAACCCTTACCTTCAAGTTAAGCAGCCATAACCTTTGGGCTCTGCCTTCAATGACTAACCCCCTCCCCATGTACCTACCAGGGAATAACAGTTCAGAAGTCAAGGGGCTCTACCTTAGCCCCGTGTAACTTATAAGACGAATAACACCCACTACGCAAATTAAAACATTTATACATATATTCAGATCTATCTGCTCCACATAGATTGCAATATTGCTGTGTACTTAGATCTAGTCTACTAAGGGCTAGAAACTTACTCAATTTGGTCAGCATGTTTCAGAAAGGTACAGTTAGATTTAAGGTCACAAAGAACCTTCGAGAGACACTCTACACAGGGCCATCATAGTATAGAAGCTCTGAAGAGGCACAGGGGTTGGCAGACATCAAAGAGCTAATCATCTGCTTCAAAAATGTTCCTCCCTGCCCAGAGAGAAAAAATTTTTTCTTTTTTTTTTTAAGACATTATTTGAGAGGGAGAAAGAGAGAGAGCAAGAGAGAGCACAAGAGCAGGAGGAGAGAGGAGAAGATTCCCTACTGAGCAGGGAGCTGATGTGGGGCTTGATCCGAGGACCCAGGGGTCATGACCTGAGGAGAAGGCAGACTCTTAACCAACAGAACCACCTAGGCACCAGAGAAAAAATTTCTTCCAGGACAGACTTCATAAACTTGAGAATAAGGGTGCTGGTGAAAGTAGTTCAGAACAGGCATGTCAGTGGAGCTGAGGGGGCAGAAGTGGGGGAACTGAGAAGAGGGAAAAAGTTCATCTGGATAAAGAGAGAATGGTGGGGGCGGAGAGTGCCAGAGAAAAGTCATGAGAAAGATAACTGCTCAAAGGAAGTTATTTAGTTTCAAAGGGTCTGAAGTTATCTCATTACCACCTACCTCAGGGTCAAGGTCATCCAGAACAGTCTCCAGTTGTTTCAGTTCTGTTTCTGATAGATTCCCAAGGAGCTCATCTTCATCTAGATCCTTGTACTTTTCTAAGTCCTTCCGGAATGGTAGTGCCATGATTTGCAGTATAGGAAATCACTAAATTTTTGCTATGCAGTATAGTCAGGAGTGATTTCCACTTTTCCTTAAAGCTATAGAGAGAAAGAACATACACATTTCAAATATTAAGTCATCTCCACCTACTTCGATCTATTTTTAGGTTGAGTGAAATGTAATTTCCAGCTGTTGTATATTCTTTGGCCATCTACTACACACTACCCTTGTCTATGATCATTCAATATCCTTACCTTTTATTTTTTGTTGCTGAAAAACAAAATCAACTGGGAAAAATAGGAGGAGGAGGGAATATAAAATTCAAATCTATAAAACATCCATTTGGTAAAATTTAGAATTTCTCATAACTAAGTTTTAGGAGGAAAGAACTCATGTGTGCCAAAATAAAATTTTTCCCATCAGTGACTTTCAAATTATTGCTACTAGAGTACTTTGCTTAAGCACATTATGTTTAAGACACATCTGTTTTACTGTAAATTGTACAGAACACTATCTTCTGACTCAATATTAATAAGGGGGGATATTAACATACTCCCCCAGTAAGGAGTGGCCAGTTGCCACTAGAAAAAAAACAAAAACAAAAACAAAAAATGAAACAAAAACAAAAACATGGGTTTTGTTCTAAAATTTTTTTTGGAAAGGTCCTTTTAAAGGAAAAAATGCAGCTTTTTTAAAATGTTTCTATAAAAAACTCCAAATCATGGTGGGATATGTCACCCACTGACTGGCAAGGGTGGTCACGAGGGTCTCATTATAGGAAAAGACCTTTGTCATTTCTTCACCGTGTGAATCTTTCCTAAATGAGGTAAAGCTCAACAAGCAGCCTTTTTCCAGGTACAGAATTGTTCCTATGAAAGATAGTTTGAATAAATCCCACAAAATGTGCAAAGTAAAAATAAGGTATTTCTGTAAGTTCTAGCTGTAAATATGGATCATTTGTTTCATAAAATGTTCCTATGTGAACAAGGAATAATCCTTAGACTGTGATTTGGCTCAATTTTTCTTGGCTACAAAATACCCAGTACTTCAAAGTCTGGATATATTTCTTTTACTACTCCTTTCTCCCAAGTTTTCCCAACTTAATATTTAAACAAATATATTTTCCTCCTCAAACCAGTAACAGTTTATGGATCCTTTTACATGTTTTCATCCCCTAAGAAGAAAGGAAGGTTCACCGCAGGGGTCAGCTCCTGACCTGACTAGCAGCCACCTGGGTCCAATAACAAGCAAATTAACAGAACTGTACTGATGCAGACGTTAAACTGCAGGCATTTTGTGTAACTGCCCGAGACAGGTCTGGCTTCCACCTGTTCTACTTGGCATCTCATCTGGTTTAGCAATTACCCTGGATTTTTTCGGGTTTTTTTTTTTTTAATCAAATTATTATCATTGTTGTTATTACTAAGTTTGGTAAATGTCCACTTGATACTTCCAACTTAAGATACTAAGCTTATGAGGTATCTTCAGGATATATCTTTCTCAGTTACCACTCTGGGCACCTGAGTGGCTCAGTCATTAAGCATCTGCCTTTGATCATGATCCCAGGGTCCTGGGACGGACTCCCCGCTCTGTGGGAAGCCTACTTCTCCCTCTCCCACTCCAACTGCTTATGTTCTCTCTCTCTCTCATGGTCTCTCTCTGTCAAACAAATAAATAAAATCTTTTTAAAAAAAATAATACACTCTGCAGAGAAGATTTAATAGAAGGTATAAGTACTTTCAAATATATTAACCATCAAATGCAGTTTTAAAGAAACTGGCAGGCAATTTGGGGGGTAAAAAGAAAAATTAGGGGGACACCTGGGTGGCTCAGTCGGTTAAGCCACTGCCCTTGGCTCAGGTCGTAATCCCAGGGTACTGGGATCGAGTCCCACATCGGGCTCCTTGCTCAGCAGGGATCCTGCTCCTCTCTCTGCTTCTGCCTGCCACTCTGCCTGCTTGTGTGTGCGCTCTCTCATTCTCTCTCTTTCTCTCTCTGACAAATAAATAAATAAAATCTTAAAAAAAAAAAAAAAGAAAAATTAGGAACATTTGGAAAAAATAGTCCCTTCATAAAAATACCAATGACATGGTATTTGAGACAGATAAGGGTATGAAATTGATAAAAGCTTATGAGCACATACCAAGAGTAATTATTTAGCATATACTGTTTTTTAATGCTTAGACAATCATTATAAAAAAGTTTTTACTGTGGTTCAACAGAATTTATTTTTGAGGTTTACAGTATATAATAAAGCCAATCTCTTAGTCAATAAATATTTAAAAAAAAAAACTAATTATTTTGTGTATCCGCTCCCTTTACTTTCAAAAGTGTTCCAGTATAGGCCATAAATTCAACAGCCATCCTACTACTACAGCACTATAATGGACAAGATAATGTTAGAGGCGAAGGCAATGTTGTGTCACCCAGGTTCTATAGGTTTGGAACACAATAGTCCTTGGAATGATGAAGAGCTTACTCCAACACATTGCTCTTTATCTCAGAGTAAACTCTGTCACACAAAGCATGTTTATAGTATGGCTGAAAGAATAATAAAATATAAAAAAAAAATAAAAATAAAAAAAGAATAATAAAATAAATACCCACAAACACAGTGTCCAGCTTCAGAAAGAGAACATTAGAAGGACTCACATGTTCCCCTTTCCAGCTGCATCTCCTTCCCCCAACAAAGCAGCTACTGGACTGCATTTGGAATTAACCATTCTCTTGCTTTCCCCTACAGCTTTACATTACATGTATACATCCTTAACAGGTTTAGGTTTGTTCTTTTTTTTTGAACTTTATACAAATGGACTCTTACAACATATTATCTTTTAGTGACTTGCTCAACTTTTTTTGAGACCATGCTTAGAGCTGTACTTCTTACATTTTCATTTTTGTATAGTATTTCATTGTGTAACTGAACACTTGACTGAACTTGCTCTTTCCCTGTTTTTCTGCTATAAACAATCTTGTTACCTATTTCCTGGTATACATGTGCAAGAGTTTCTCCAAGTTATTGAAACCTGGGAATGGGAATTGCTAGGGAAAGCATATAGTAATACTCAACTTCACTAGGTAATGTTAAACTATTTTCAAACTGGTTTTATCAATCCACATTCCTAGAAGATTCAGCGCATGATGATTCACACTGCTCATCCTTGCTAACAGGTTAGCTGTTAGCTAATTGTTGGTCCTAATGGTTCCTTATCTATGTTGCCATTATCCCTGTATATATCTCCATTTTAACCACAGATTGTACCTAAGTATCTTCAAGACTTAAGGGTTTAACTGATATTTATCAACATACAATGGTAAGAGATGATTTCCCAAAGAAGCAGATAGAATAATTTACTACTGAATGGTGGTAACATAACTAAAGAAGCCAGTAAGAATGCAGGTGTAAAGAAAATGCGGGTCATCAAGCAAGATCTGGCCACGTTCAGTAAGCACAAGGGAGGCATGACATCCTGACCAGCAGATGTGACTGGCTTGCTCTCATTCCAATTACAGTGCTGGTATGGAGAAGCAGCATCAGGCAACCAAAGCCTGATACCATTTGACATTTACATCACTCAATTACTTCCCTTTATTCTTCTACATGCTCACCAAGTAATCTTCTTATTAAAACTTGCGCTATTCACATAGCTTTCCTCACTGTAAATTACTCAACTGGTATTTTGGCTTATGGGTGTGGTTAGTATGGACCACTTTTTAGGAGATTAGGCACTTACTGGTGGATTGAGATCAGGTCTCTTTAAAAGTAAAGCTGAGGACCACCATGTGAAATCCTAAGCATGGACTGGCTGACCAGCAACTCCTAAAGATATCTATCTCCTATCAAACCTACAATAATACTGCATTAGAAGTCATCATTCATCTGTCTTCCTTGCTAGACACTGTAAGCCCCCGAAGAGCAGACATTCCCTCCTATGTCTCATTCCTCTGGGTTGCCATCACCAGGGACAGCACCTGATGCCAGGTAATTAAACCAAATTTGACTGAATTGGATCATATATCACCTTCCTTTGCCCTTTTTAATAGTTCCTCTTCCTCCCCCAGATATCTAGAGTCCCTCCGGCTCCCTAACTCTACTCTCTTTACCATAATTCAAAAAGCACTGACAATTCGTTTTTGATACTTCTGTCAATCCTGTGCAGCCTCTGCATTACTCACCTTCTCTTCCCTCAGTGTCAGCCCATTCTGGCTTGATATCCAGAGTTCTCCACTATCTAATCTTCCCCAGTTAAAACAAACACATCTAACTGTCAGTCATCAGAGCTCTGTAATTAAATACAAACCCTGATGAAAATTTCATTTTCTTTTGGGTAAAGAAATGAGTTTTGTCCTCAGGAGGCACCAAACCTCACTGTTCAGATTTACTAGGCTCAAGACTGTGTGTCTGTTCCTCACTGGCTTCCCCTAGGACCCCTGGGTACTGAACCAAGGTGACCTACCACATCAGAAAGTTTTCTCTCAAGATCCCAGATGAATATTTGTTTTCCAGTATATGTGCTGTTCACTCAACAAATATTTTTGAGCATCCTCTGTATCAGCAATTGATTTGTTCCAGACAATAGACATGCATAGTATACAACACAGACTAGTTCCTTGCTCTATTCTGAAGGTGACATACAGACAAAAAATGACAAAGGAACAAGATAATATCAGATAACAACAAATACTGTAACGAAAAACCCCTGGACAACTTGCTATGGGGGAGATGAGGATCAGGAAGGTTACTGTAAGTGGTTCAGAAAGCTGTTCTGAAAGGTGACTTTTGAGCCGGGACCAAAAAGTCCCTAGCCACTCTCCCAGTCTAGGACTCTGCTATCTAGGTGAGAAACAATAGTTGTAGGGTTGTAGCTGCGCAGATGGAGAAGTGAATAAATGTGTGACATATTTTGGAAGCAAACTAAAAGGACTTGTGCACAGATTGATTGTAAGGGGTAAGGACAAGAGATGCACTAAGGGATGACTCTTATGTTAATTTCAGTTAGTAGTTAGTATTATTTTTTTGTTCTATATCTATTTTTTCCGAGAGTTTAATATGGCCCTGCAACACCTCTATTTCTCAGTCTGGTTAAATAAAAAATTTCTTGGTTAGTATTTTCATAATGGCTTTGAGATCCACGCTGTGAACTGTTCACTATGACTACTGTTGAACAAATTTTTGAACAAACAATTTTTGGACAAATTTTTTAATTATAACCAATGAACTAAAAAAACAAACCAACTGTAAATTACTAAATAAAACAATGGCTGGCTATGGCCTTTAATACATTTTTATGCTAAACTAAGGCACATGTGTTTGTTAATATTATTTCTGGTATCATCTTTTCCAAAGAGCTGAATCTAAAAAGTGAAACAAGCAAATAATTTGTCATGATTTTTAAAAAATGTTACACAATTACTCTTTCTAATTTATTTTCTTTCCAATATTTTGCATTAGGATCACATAGGTGGCAGGGGTCCTGGGATCAAGCCCTGTATCAGGCTCACTGCTCAGCAGGGAGTTTGCTTCTCCCTCTCCTTCTGCCCCTCCCCTCCCTCTACTTGTATTCTCTCTCTCTCTCAAATAAAATCTTTTTAAAAAGCCCCCAGGGCACCTGGGTGGCTCAGTTGGTTGGGCGACTGCCTTTGGCTCAGGTCATGATCCCAGAGTCCCAGGATCGAGTCCCGCATCAGGCTCCCAGCTTCATGGGGAGTCTGCTTCTCCCTCTGACCTTCTCCCCTCTCATGCTCTCTCACTCTCTCTCTCAAATAAATAAATAAAATCTTTTAAAAAATAAAGAAAAAAAAGCCCCCAAACCCCAAAATAGTCATTTCAATATTTTCCGTGCTTCAAGTCAAATTGCTAAACAAGAGATGGTCATGAATTTGGCACCCAGCAATCATAGTGATTTTAAGATCTGCACAGCTACCCTTCTAACACCTAGTCTCTGATCTCTCTTCTGATGGTACAGTCCTTCACCCTACCTCAGTCCTACAGTCCCATGGTTGTAACCTAATCCTTGTCATTACCAATAATTGTACCACTCCACTACTCTCAACAATTTTGATCCTCTCTGTCTCTGACCTCCTCTAACAGCATCCCACCCCTGGTTAAAACTCTCTTCCTACTCCTCCCAAGAACAGGGTGGCAGATCAAGTGTGAGAAAAACACACATACTGAATGGCCATATTTAAAATTTATAAAGAATACTGCCTAGGAATCCTATGGCATGTCCCTCATCCAGTCACTCTCCCACTCTCTTATATGACTATTTTGCCTCTTTTTCCCCCTCAAATCTTTAATATTTCTTATCACTCACTCTCACACAAAGACCTAATCCTAATATTTCACTGAGACCGTGGAAACAATCATAAAAAGACAGACACCTAAGCTCCCACTGCTACACATAACAGCCTACCTACATCAATGCCCCTATACTCTATCTTCCTTTTTGCCTTTCCTTTTTAAGATTTTATTTATTTATTTGTCAGTGAGAGAAAGAAAGAGAGGGAGCATACAAGAAGGGAGAGCAGCAGGCAGAGGGAGAAGCAGGCTCCTCACTGAACAAAGAGCCCAATGCAGGGTCTATCCCAGGACCCTGGGACAGTGACCTGAGCTGAAGGCAGACACCTAACTGACTGAGCCACCCAGGCACCCCTGTTTTTTTTGCTTCTATAGATGAAATGTCCACACTTTCATCTAAAGCCAATCTCACCTCTTGTAATTGCACCCCACCTCTTTGCCTTTATACATGATTGCTCCAGTAATTGTGACCCTTCTTTACTGGATCATGTCCATGAGCATACTAACTGTAATATATCCCCCCAATTAAAAACAAACTTTCCTTTGACTTCATATTCCCCTCCAGATACTACCTTACTTCTTGGTTTCTCTCTATAGAAAACTCCTTAGGGTAGGGTGCCTGGGGGCTCAGTAGGTTAAGTGTCTCTCTTCAGCTCAGAATGTGATCCCAGTATCCTGGGATCCAGCTCCAAGAGTCGGGCTCCCTGCTCAGCAGGGAATCTGCTACTCCCTCTGCCCCTCCCCTTATTCATGCTTTCTCTCTCACCCTCTCTCAAATAAAATCTTAAAAAAACAAACAAACAACTCCTTGAAAGAAAAACTAGTATCCCTAGCCCTCTCCCTCCTATTTTCTCAAAACTTCTCCAGTCTAGCTCTCGTCCTCAGCACTCACTCCACCCCAACTGATCTGGTTAGCAATAACCTGCACAATGCCAAACCCAAGTGTCAGTTCTTAACCCTCATCTTAAGGAGCCTATCAGCATTTGACAAAAGATCATTCCTTCCATCCTCAGTTGGCCCTGGAGACATTATTTGCTCTTGGTCGCCCTTTACTTCTTTGGCTGTCCCATCTCATTCTCCTCTACTGGTTCCTCCTCATCTTTCCTATCTTCAAGTGTTGGAGTATCCCCAGGACTTAGTTTTCCAGACAGCTTCTTTCTATATTCACTTACCAGGTGATTCACATATTGACAGTTCTTGGATTTATATCTTTAATCTGGACCTCTCTCCTAAATGCCAGACTTAGAAATATTTCTAAATTTCTTCCCTATACCTGCTCTTACTGTATTTTTCACCTTTTAATAAATGGCAACTCCATCCTTTTAGGTGATTGAGCCAAAAATCTTGCTGTTCATTTTGACTACTCTCACACTCTACATCTGTAGATGTAGCAGTTGTCTGCTACAAATCCTGTTGTCTCTAACTTAAAAACATCATGTTATACTACCTCCACTGCTTCCATTATAGCCCAAGTCATCATCACTTCTTACATGCCTACTGCAATAGCCTGGGGACCATACTCCCACTCTAACACCCATACAGTCTATAGTGTATCTTCTGCAAAGGTGCCAGAACTATCTTGTTCTTTTTAACTGAAGTTTTTATTGAGATCATTATAGATTCACATGTAAGAAATAAAACAGAGGGATCCCTTGTACACTCTGTTCAGTTTCCCAGTGGTAACATTTTGCAAAAGTGTAGTACACCTACATACTGACATTTATATAGTCTGCTAATCTTATTTTGATGTCCCCAGTTTTACTGGTACTCGTGTGTGTCTGTGGGGGAGTCCATACCATATTATCACCTAGTAGGTTTGTATATCCACCACCACAGTCAAGATACTGAGTAGTTTCCACACAAGAAGTCTTCGTGTGGTCCTTTTATAACCACATCTGCCTCGTTCTCTAAGCCCTGGTCAACTACTGATCTGCCTCTATTTCTAAAATTTGGTTTCAAAAGTGTTACATACATAGAATCATACAATATGCAACTTTAGGAACTGACATCATTAAACATAAATCTCTAGAGAGTCATCCAAGTAGCTGTATCAATAGTTCATTCTTCTGTTTTTTAAAGAGACTTTTTTTTTTTTAAGATTTTATTCATTTGACAGACAGAGATCACAAGTAAGCAGAGAGGCAGGCAGAGAGAGAGGGGGAAGCATGCTCCCTGCTGAGCAGAGAGCCCAATGCGGGGCTCCATCCCAGGACCCTGAGATCACGACCAGAGCCAAAGGCAGAGGCTTAACTCACTGAGCCACCCAGGTGCCCCATTCTTTTTTTTTAAGATTTTATTTATTTCTTTGCCAGAGAGAGAGCGCATGTGTACAAGCAGGGGAGCAGCAGGTAGAGGGAGAAGCAGACTCCCTGCTGAGCAAGGAGCCCGATGTGGGACTCGATCCCAGGACCCCAGAATCATGACCTGAGCCCAAGGCAGATGCTTAAACGACTGAGCCACCCAGGCGTCCCAGGTCATTCCCTTTTATTGTATTCCATGGTATGTATGTACTACAGTTTAACCATTTAGATATGGAAAGCCATCAGGTATGATTCCAGTTCTTGACTATTACAAATAAAGTGTCAGTGAACATTTGTGTACAGATTTTTATGTGATATTAGTCAAATCGCGTTAATTCTATTGCTCACAATCTTCTAATGGCATAAAATAAAATAAAAAAATGAGAATAAAAGCCAAATGGTCTAGAAGGCCCTATATGATCTCCCTACAAGCCCCAACTAATTTTCAACCATTTCAAACTGGGCAAATACTGCCTCAGGGCCTTTGCACTTAATGTTCCTTCTGTGTAGCACACTCTTCCCTAACACAGCTAAATAACCTGCTCCCTCACTTCCAGAAGGTCTCCGCTTAAGTGTCAACTGATTAGCGAAGTCTTCTCTGTTTATTATATATAAAAGATGAACCCCACAGCCCCCCCCGCCGTGCTGTATATTGTTACTTGACATTACATATTTATTGATTCACTGTCTGTATTCTGTCACTAAAATCTAAATTATATTCAAGCAAAGCCTTTGTTTTGTTCACTCCTGTATCCTCAATAGAGAACAGACTGTGGAACATGCTAATAAAAAACAGCCAATATAATTAATTTCAATGCTAACAGTGAACTTACAAAAGTCATATAAGTTAACCTGGAGTTGGGGTACCTGGGTGGCTTAGTCAGATTCCTGGGATTAAGCCCCACATCAGGCTGCCTGCTCAGGGGGAACCTGCTTCTCCCTCTCCCTGGGCTGCTCTCCCTGCTTGTGCTCTCTCACTCATGCTCTCAAATAAATAAAATCTTAAAAAAAAAAAAAGAAAAGAAAAGAAAAGAAAACGTTAACCTGGAGTTACACTAACCTCTTAACTTTATATGAAAGTAACTTTGTTTTAGGATGGTTCTTCCTGGATCAGACCTTCCTAAATTAGGAAGCTATTTAAGAAATAAAAAAATCAAGGGGCGTCTGGGTGGCTCAATCAGTTGAGCGTCTGCCTTGGGTGCAGGTCATGATCCTGGAGTCCCAGGATAGAGCTCTGTCAGGCTTCCTGCTCAGTAGGGAGTTGCTTCTCCCTCTCACTCTGCCCCTCCCCCCACTTGTGCTCACTTGCTCTCAAATAAAATCTTATTTTAAAAAAACTTAAAAAAAAAATCAATAAATGTTTATTTCTTTTTTACACCAAAAATAGAAAACTTAACGCTCGATTAATATGGCTCACTCCATATTCTTAAGTTTTTCATGTTAAATTGCTAGGCCTAAGTTCTTCAAAATTTGCCTTTTATTTTAAAAGTTGTATTTATTTAAGTAATCTCTACACTCAACGTGGTGTTCAAACTCATGACCCCAAGATCGAGTCCCATACTCCCCCAACTGTGCCAGCCAGAGGCTCCCCACCAATTTGCCTTTTTTAAACACACACACACACACACACACACACACACACACACACCCCGGCAAGGCTAAACTAAAAAATGATGAAACTGCCAAGTGCTGACAAAAAGACATGAAACAACTGCAACTCTCATAAGTTGCTAGTGGAACGCAAATGGATTCAACCACTTTGGAGAACAATCTGGCAGTTATCTACCAGAACTAAACACACTCATACCATAATAACACAGGAATTTCTTATGTCCAAGGATATTAGTGTTTGTTAATAAAATAAGATAAACAAAAATCTTAATGCAGCTTTATTCATAATATCCCCAAACTAGAAATGATGCAAATGCCCATTACCAGGAGAATACACAAATGAATTGTGGTACAGTCTTAAATAGAACACTCACAGTAATAAAGTTCTGGACATGTAAAAACATGAGTGAACTTAACATGTATTATGTCGAAAGGAATATAAAAAGCTAGACATGAAATACATACTGCATGTTTTTATTATAAATGAAATTCAAGAAGAGGCAAAAATAATCCATGTGGATGGAAATCAGAATAGCTATTGGGGGGTTACTGATTAGGTATGGACATTAGAGAACATCCTGAGGTGATGAAAATAGTTATATCTTAAACTGAGTGATAGTTATACAAGTATATACACATGCATAACATTTATTAAGCTGCTCTCAAAGTTTTCTTCCTTTACTCTAAGTTACATATCAAAAAATCAAATAATATACTTGCTTTGTGCAAGTAATGACATGTACTTGATGTTGAGGATTAAAGTTCCCACAAACAGAAAAGGCTGATTTATCTGTAGCCATGGTAACAAACAGTCATCAAAAACCCCAAAAACCAAAACCAAGGATTTGCCTTTGCAAACCAATCAATCACTGGCAGCTTCTCAGTTCTGAAGGTCAGCCAATCAGGAGGAGACTCACTCCATTAAGCACTCCTCAGTGGCAACCAATGAACAGACTCACCCAAATAACCATGCTTCTCTATGATGTCATTTGGGCCTTGGAAAAATTTGCCAGTTCCGGAATTCCACACTTCCCAAAACCCTATATAGAAAATTGGTCTCCTTGTTCAGGCTATACCTAGCCAGCACAGCTTTCCCTTATTATAGTTTAGTATTATTTAGCTTTATCTTCTTGTTTCAGATACTGACTACTGACTGATAGTCCTATTATCCTTTCATGCTAAAGTAAACTTTTAGTCATTATTTGTGTTTAATTCAAATAAAAGTATTTCAGTGTTGATACATAGTAGCTAATAGTAGTTAGGATCAAAATATTCCCTCTAGACAAATACCCATCTAATCATTTAAACTGGATTACAGCTCACCATTCAATAACTTCTAAGTATCTGCTTCAATTTGCTTTCAAGAAAAAAAAAATTCAAATCAACATTGCCTTTTATTGTTTGAATCTGGCTTCAGAATTAATCCAGAAACAATTTTAAAGTAAATTAACTCTGTCTGGAGATTTTAACATTTAAAGCATCTAAAATGCTCTCTTATTTGAATGCTAGGCTTGAGTTTCATCTCTGCTGGTTTGAGGAACAGTCCCTGTGATGGAGAGGCTGGAGTAAAAGAGAGTCATCTGTTCCTTCCCGGCATTATCAAAGCAGAGGCTGAGTATGAATATCTGTCAGGGACAGTGTGCAGCTGCTTCCTCAGCTAGAAGGGAGTTGAAGAGTCTCATAAGATCATTTCCCCTTTATGAGCTAATGGTCTTAGATAACACTAATTATAACCAAAACATGTACTTCATGTCCACTGCATCCAAAGTACTATGCATGGCGTTTACCTTCTAAAAAGTAAAACCATTTTATTTTTAGTTATACATAATATGTATTACTTTTATAGCAAATAAGACGTTTTTTAAAGAGAAAAAATCGGATGCTAAATCCATCCTTCTGCTCACTACATCTTTTATACAATGAGGCCTAAAAGACAGTACATGAAATAATTTTGTGAAGTTCCTGGGATGCTATGATTGACCCGGATGAGGACACATCTGAGTGAGGTAGCTGCTTTGCAGACAGACGTTTGAGAAAATGGTAGCTGATTATTCTGTGTAAAAATTCCATGAAAAGAAACCAACCCATATATGAGATTAGCTAAGTAGCCCCATCCTTCTGCCATTGCTACTGACACTACCACAAATTGCAAAAAATGAGATCTACAGATCTCATAAAGAAAGAAAATAAAATGTGAAGTCTGAAGGCAACCCAGAAAAACTTGTTAGGGTGAGAAAAAAGAAGAGATTTAATTAGAAGCAGGTCACTCAGGGCATCCCGAACGTAGAAAGCAGCCAGATAATTTCTGTGACTATTACAAGAAAATACTTCACAGGTTACTCATACAACTACAAAAACCACCTCTCGACAAAACTGAGAGACTTTGTGGCTCCCATGTACCCCACTTCCTTCTCTGGTTCAAAGCAGCAAAGCCAGCTCCCAGTCCTGGCCCACCTCCTCTCTTTTTATACTTCTTGGTGGTATTGTGGCATCAGAAATACAGGCCAACGTCAGAGAGGAACCCACTCTGTGCACACCACTGGTGAATGCCAAAACAGCCACACCCTTGGCACACCCAGTTTCTTAGAACCAAATATTTTTCAGTCTTCTCCTTTTCCTCCTCCTCCGTTTTGATTTAATAGATTGGGTAGGTTAGGAAATGCTGAAGCTTTTTAAAAAATTGTTGCAAACTCAAAAAATCTTAAAATAGCAATTACATCATATGAACAAGTCTCTCGGGGTAAGAAGGTTACAGAGCTCTTTATCTTTGCTGGTTAACCTAAAAGAGCCTTCTACCAGCCATACTGTGGACAAAACCAAATATGAGATGAGGTAGTTTGGGGGAAGCTTAACAGTGCTCAGCCATCAATCAAAACGCTGAATCCATTCCAAGTATATAATGGAGAGAACAATGTGAGGGCCTTCTTTCTCTTTCTCTCCCAAAGGGAAGTATCGCTATGACTCATTCCTCCTCTACCAAGAATTTTCTTAATCCACCAAGTTAGTAAGCATTGAACTATACACACAATCTTAAAATAAACGAGGCTAGGTCTAAAAGAAATCATGCTGAGAGCAAGCTGAATTTCATGCAGTGAATAAAAGGTGAATGGTAACATCTTTCCTCAGTTTCATCCCTTCTGAATTTCCTGGGCTTCAGACCAGGTTCTTTACTTCTCTTCATTCTGAAAAGCTCTCCTTTTTCAACCTCACCAACTACTGTATCTTCAAATCAATATATATTTGTATGCATTTATGAAGTACCTATTATTATATTTAATGTACTGTCCTGGGGAAGGGGGAGCAATGAACTGGAGGGGTAGGACATGGATAGAGAAAGGGACCGTGGGACAGGAGGAAAAGAATTTGAGAAAATTTATAGAACAGATTCTTGGTTTTTTTTCTCCCCACTTTATAAATGCTTCTCAAACTGGAATTTAAGACATCACAGGAATCAAAGACGGTACAAATAGGGCATAAAGACTTTAATAATCATAGACTTAATGTTAAATGTAGGTACATACTTAATAGTATCAATTTTGATACAGTGTCCCTCTCTCTCTGTTTTCAAAAGTGGTGACCAGAAAAGTTGGGTATACAGCAAAAGTAAATCTGATTCCCTCTCAGACCCTCCTGCCCCCTTGACACCAGAGTGTAGCCTGGGCAGCACACTGCAAAGAAGCCATCACTGGGATGTCTCTTCTTTCTCCACTCTACCTTTTCATCCAAGGGTATGCAGAACCCTATTCTCTAGCAATGCTATACCAACTGTGCCACAAAAAAGATTAAGAAGCAAACTGCTATTAAACTGAAAATGGGTTTATACAGAAAAATATACTTCCAAATGAGAAACTATCCTGGGAAAAATCAACAAAATGTGCCTGGATGAAGATATACATGATGGTTGTTAGCCATACTGGCATGGCTGCTGATTAACAGTTAATAAGGCATGGAAATGCCTTATTATGAAAGCTGCCCCAGCATTCTATAGACTGTAAAAAGGTAAGGTTTTGGTAAAACATGGGAGAAAGTGCTCTAAGGGCTTACCACAACTAATTTAAACCACCAAAACAAACCTACAAGATGTGGAAAATGGCAGAGAGAATATTTTTTATATGAAGATTTCCCAAATCAATGTTTAAAAAATACTAGTGAGCATACAGTATAGAGTAGTATTATTTGTGTTTATTGTATTATTTGTAATTGCAAAATAATACACTATCTTGACCAAAATGGCAAGCATTACAGTAGACAAACATCTAAAATAAAAAATTCTTTTTTAAAAAAGATTTTTATTTATTTATTTGACAGACAAAGACAAAGATCACAAGTAGGCAGAGAGGCAGGCAGAGAGAGAAGAGGGGAAGCAGACTCCCTGCCGATCAGGGAGCCCGATGCAGGGCTCGATCCCAGGAACCTGAGATCACCACCTGAGCCGAAAGCAGAGGCTTTACCCCACTGAGCCACCTAAAATAAAAAAATCTTAAAGTATCTCCTTATCCTGTGTCTCATGCTGCTAGTATTTTAATCCTTCATGACCAGATTTTGTTTTTAACCAACAACTGATCTTCAAATAAAATACATTCTTTCTAAATAAAATTCTACTTTTCCCTCCTTTTTGAGGAGGGTGAGTCTGGCTGATTATAATGGGGATACAATAGTATGAAGTTCTAAAAATTGAATGGGAAAGCCTTCAGTCTTAAAAACAGATGAAAAGAAAATTCTCAATTTTAGATAGACTATGTAACTTCAGCCCCTATTCTCTGCCAAAATAAGGACAATCCTATCTTTAGACTCCCTGACGAATACTTCTGAGTCTTTCCCGAAGATACAACAAACTGTGACAAACTTAAGTACCTGACAGAATTCAGTTATTATTTTTTTAAGATTTTATTTATTTGACAGACAGAGAGATCACAACTATGCAGAGAGGCAGGCAGAGAGGGAGGGGGAAGCAGGCTCCCCGCTGAGCAGAGAGCCCGATGAAGGGCTCGATCCCAGGACCCTGGGATCATGACCTAAGTTGAAGTCAGAGGCTTTAACCCACTGAGCCACCCATGCACCCCCATAATTCAGTTATTACTCAAGGAGGAAAAACGACCCAAAAAATCCAGAAGGAATATCAGAATTCTTAGGGAGAAAATGCCTAGCACTTAGCTCCTAGCACTGAACTGGGCTTAAGAGCTCTGTGACTGGGGCACCTGGGTGGCTCAGTGGATTAAGCCTCTGCCTTCAGCTCAGGTCGTGACTCCAGGATCCTGGAATCGAGGCCTGGGATCAAGCCCTGCATGGGCTCTCTGCTCAGCGGGGAGCCTGCTTCCTCCTCTCTCTCTCTCTCTCTCTCTCTGCCTGCCTCTCTGCCTACTTGTGATCTCTGTCTGTCAAGTAAATAAAATCTCAAAAAAAAAAAAAAAAAAGAGCTCTGTGACTATGAGCAAGTCACCTCCCTTCTCAATTTGCTTGGGTAGATAAGGAATAACCCAATCATGGCCTCAGTTCTGACAATGGATTCATCCACATGCACAGTGGACACTGCAAATCAAACAGCCTGTTCCCCAGGGAGCACAGACTCCACCTCAGTCCTTAAGCAAGCCACTACCAACAGATGAGAAGTGGCAAGAGGACGAAGCTTGTTCACTTTATCCCTGGGCTCATGGGCCTCCGGTTTTTTCCTAGCTCTAATAGTCCATCATCTTAAGGAAACCCTATTTAACTCGACCTTGGAAAAAAATAGTAACTTGCCCTCATCATTGCCAAGATGAACAATGTAGAAGTAGGAAGGAAATATATGAAAAGCTGAATCATGCTAGATAAGCACAAAAACAATAAAGTAAAATACTTCAGGAAAGGGACCTGAAAAACCAGAACAGACAGATTAAGCAACAAGAAAAGTAAATAATGAAGTCAAACATGGGCCAATGTTGTGTAATAGAGAAAAAGAAATTAAAGTGGAATGACCATATTAATAAATGCTTTCCTGAAAAGTCACCAAATAAAGCAAATTTCTATCATTTCCTATTTTCCTGTAATAAAATAGACATGGTTTATGAAAACATGTATTCCCAAGACATAAATTATATGAATGCAAAACAATTTTAATCACAAAATATAAATTTTATTAATACAGTAAAAATCTAAAGTAGCACATTCATTTCTGCCTTGTTCTTTATTTCATTTTCTCTTTTTAAATTTAAAAGTATCTAACTATTGTCGCTATTTTTATTAAATTTTAAAACCAAGACACTCAAGAGTATGACAGTACTGGATATTACAAAGACTTAAGAGTAAGGAAAATAGGTGAGGATTTGGAATTTTAGGAAAGAGATCTTTGGGAAACAAGCTTCATAAAGGGTTCAGTTTCAGACAGTGACACTTATTCTAAGGAATTTTAGAGAGGTCACCCAACCCCATTATTAGTCTACATCCATTCCTCAAATGTGGTCCACTTTTCTCCTTTAGCACAAGAAACTGCAAGGGTTTCTGTGGCTCAGGTCATGGTTTACGGGGAAAGTCCTGGGATTGAGCCCCGTGCTATCATTCATCATGTCCCCTGCTCAGTGGGAAGTCTGCTTCTCCCTCTGCCCCTCCCCCTGCTTGTGCTCTCTTTCTCTCAGATAAGTAAAATCAGAAAGAAAGAAAGAGAGGGAAGGAGAAAGAAAAGGGAAGAGAAGAAACGAAATGAAACTGTAAGGGTTAACAAATGACTCCTAAGATGCTTCCAGATCTGAGTCTAAGATCATTCAACTTTTAAAAATGGGTGTCTTGGGAATAACTCTGGAAAGATTCACAAGAACCAAAGACAAACTGGAAAACTAAAGACACAGGGAGAGTCTCTCTCTCTGTATATATACAGTGGTCACTGTATATCCAGTGGTCTCTTTTGAGTTATGTTTCATATGCATTTATTTTATTTTGAACTTAAAGAACCTATCAGCTGTTGCATTGTGATGCTGTATATGAAAAAATAGTAACAAACACTGTCTTTGACTTTTGAATTATGCATGTTACACCCAGGAACAGCAAAAGTATTTTGGTGGAAAAGCAAAACAACAAAAAGCATTAGCCATCAGAGTCCTGGTAAAAGAATTTCAGAATGTTAATTAAGAAAAAACCTAACAATCTATGAGACCAATATTAAAACCATTTAAAGAGTTTTAGGAGGTTTTTTCCTTTTCCCTAAAGAAACATCAAGAGAATAACTAACTTTTCTGAAGTTCTGCTCAGGCCTTCAAAGCCTTGTGTTTCTGGACCCTGCCCCTTCCAGGAACAATTCCAATACCTAGCGAAATTTCTGGAGGCTTATAAAGAGAGGAAGTAAAAACAATGCTTTTACCAAGCCCTCTCTCCCAGGGACAAGAAAACTCCTAGTCTGACTCTAAGCTCTCGTTCTCCACTCTAACGATCTGGCTTACAGTCATTTAACTATGCTTCCTCTAACAGTGCTTTTATATTTCATTCTTTTGCTTAAAATTTTTGATTTGTTAGGTGTTTGTATTTTAATAGTTTCTCAGGTGATTTTGGTAAAATTCCACCTTCCTTTCACTAGGAATTACTAGGAATCCTCTGCTCTAACCTGACTGGCTTCCTCAGGGTCTCACAAATAAGTTCACTACACCCCTTTGCCTCATTTGTTTCCTACAGTGGTGTGTATTTCTCTTCAACAATCTTTCCTATTCCACCCTCAAATTTCACTTCTCCGTTCTATCCATATTCTGTACATGCTACAAACACTAGCTGAAGTCCAACCTCTCAGAAGCCCTTCCTAGCTTTTCCAACACTACTTGGTCTCTTTTCTACTCTGAAGGTCAACAATGCTTCACACCATTTGGCCCTAATATTTGTCACTGATTCAAGTGTCTGGTGCCCTGACCGGTATGAACACAGGCTCCTCCAGACCATGCCTCACTCCAATACGGTGAAGACATTTCATACACCTTCAGAGACACAGCACACTTTTGATTTTTAGAGATACCACCAGTTTTGCTCTAATTAATTTCAGGAGCCTGGGGATATAACAAGCTTTGCTATAGCAATTAAATTAATTTTCAGACTAACATGGAAAAGCAGTTACAATGTCTGAAAAGGCACATGCCCACAATGTGTCTTGATGCCTCAAAGGGGAGAAGGGGACTACAGAACTGATCAAAGAGATTGTAGATCCTGGAGTTAGGGTATAATTATCTTCAGGTGGAGAATATTAAGAGAGAATGAGTTCCATCAGTCAACAGTTAGGCAAAAAAGGAGCCATTCTTCAAGACAATGGCACTAACCTCACCCCAACCTTGACCCAAGTGTAGAGAACCTCATTCTTAACAAGTTACTAGAATATTTAGAATGAATAACTGAAGCCAATACCTGAATACCAAGAGATGTGATACTTGTAAATAACCACATGGCAGCTGGGAGCAACATCCACACAGACCACCTATGTGATCTTGTGAACAGAAAAGGGCAAGTTGACTATCATCTTCTAGACCAAAGAGAGCACTGAAGTGTTTTTGATAGGAAAAGTTATTTGGTATTATTTAATTGTACACTTACAATGGATGAATTTTATAGTATGTAAATTATACCTCAATAAAATTGTTTAAAACAGATTTAGTGACTTGAGCTGGAGTATCTGCATGTGGTGAAGCACCCAACAGTCCAGTAAGGACAGGGTATCACAGGTTTTTATTTGGACTAATTTAAGACAGAAGGCAAAAAAAAACCCTGGTATAAAAATAAATTTTTCTTGATACTAAGATAGGAGAGTTCCTTATAAATAATAAAAACTACAAAAAATAACCTTTGAAAAATACATACACACAGGGACGCCTGGGTGGCTCAGTTGGTTGGACGACTGCCTTCGGCTCATGTCATGATCCCGGAGTTCCAGGATCGAGTCCCGCATCAGGCTCCCAGCTCCATGGGGAGTCTGCTTCTCCCTCTGACCTTCTCCTTGCTCATGCTCTCTCTGTCTCTCTCTCTCAAATAAATAAATAAAATCTTAAAAAAAAAAAAAAAGAAAGAAAGAAAAATACATACACACATACTATAAAAACCAAACCACATAAAACTACTGAAATAATGAGGACCAGACAGCTAATGGGAGTTTCTAGGAAAGGAGAAATGGAAGGGAGTGGGGAGGAAAAGAAAAACTAATATTTAAGACTGATGATAGCTTAAAAAAAAAAAGAAAAAAAAACCCAGAACTGATGAAAGAAGGGATGTCTTAGGAATCACTGCTATTAGCCAAGAAGCTTGGTTACTGCCCTCAGGGTCATAAGGTTTGCCTTGGCACAGGTTCTTTTAAAAGGGGCTGATGGACAGTTTTCCTGTAATAGTAGACAAGGAGAATCAAGAGAGCCACACAGAATTAAAGGCAATTTAATGCAAGGAAGAAGAGGAGGTTGCTGAGAGGACCCAAAACAAATGTTCATGATAATATTTCTCAAATTAACAATTATCATATCAACTGGGGGAAAAAATTTATATATATATATATATATATATATATTTACTCATTTGAGAGAAAGAGAGAGCATACAAGCAGGGGAAAAGGCAGAGGGAGAGGGAGAAGCAGGTTCCCCACCTAGTCAACCAGGAGCCCAATGTGGGACTGGATCCCAGGACCTGGAGATCATGACCTAAGCTAAAGGCAGATCCCTAACCATCTGAGCCACCCAAGCGCCCCTGAAATTTATTTTTAGTGATAGAATAAGACCATATCTTACATCTTAAAAACATAATTTCTTTCATTTGCCTGAGTTTCTCAAATTAACAAGGAATCCAGATGCCATATCCTGATATTATGGAAACAAACAAAAAAAAAGGAATCAACTTTTATCTGCATACCTACTATATGCCAAGTACTTTACTATATACATCACTTCATACTAATTCTGAAAAATATTACTATCCCCATATCATAAATGAAGAAACTGCAGCTCAGACAATAAAGTGCCTGCCCAAGGATATAGCTTCTTCCTCAACAGTGGATGTGAGATTTGAACCTGACCCCAAAATCCATGCTTTTTACACTGTATCACACTGCCTCTATAAAATACTTTCTACCAAGGTTTTACTTTTATGTGACAACACACTACACAGTAACAGAAACAAATTACGAAAGTGAGAGTAAATGGCAACAAGAAGCCACAGCTAGAGGCAAAAGAGAAGGACAAACAATAAAATAACAAAAACACAAAATTGTGGAACAATGTAATGCAATTACTAACAGCCTATAAATCAAAAATCTCAGAAGGCAAATCAGTAGCACAGAATAATACCCAATGCACACAATGAATTCTCAATTTTATATCCTCCAAATCATCTTGGTTAAATTAAGTTTGAAGGATTCCATTTAAGAATTTCATTTCATCAACAAATGGTGCTGGGAAAACTGGACAGCTACGTGCAAAAGACGCCACTAGACTACTTTCTTTCACATACACAAAAATAAACTCAAAATGGGTTAAAGACCAAATGTGAGATCTGAAACTTATTAAAATCCTTGAAGAGAGCACAAAAAGTAATTTCTCTAACATCAGCTGTAGCAACACATTTCTAGATACGTCTCCAGAGGCAAGGGAAACAAAAGCAAAAATAAACTATCAGAACTATGACAAAATAAAAAGCTTCTGCACAGCAAAGGAAACAATCAACAAAACTGAAAGGCAACCCACTGAAAAGAAAATATTTGCAAAATATATATTCAATAAAGGGTTAGTACCCAAAATATATAAGGAACTGATACAACTCAACACCCAAAATTAACAAATAATCCAATTAAAAAATGGGTAGAAGAACATGAACAGACTTTCTCCAAAGAAGACATACAAATGGCCACAGACACATGAAAAAATGCTTAACATCACTCATCATAAGGAAATGCAAATTAAAACTACAATGAGATACCGCCTCACAGCTGTCAGAATGTCTAAAATTAAAAAAAAAAAAAAAAAAAACACAAGAAACAACAAGTGCTGGTGAGGATGTGGAGAAAAAGGAACCCTCTTGCATGGTGGGAATGCAAACTGGTGCAGCCACAATGGAAAACACTATGGAGGTTCCTCAAAAAATTAAAAAAGAACTACCCTACAACTCAGCAATTGTACTACTAGGTATTTACCCAAAGGATACAAAAATATTGATATGGAAGCAGTCCAAGTGTCCATCAACAGATGAATAAAGAAGATGTGGTATAGAGTGGAATATTATACAACCATAAAAAAGAATGAAATCTTACAATGTGCAACAATTAAATCTCCCCAGGTGGGGTTTGTATTCTAGGATGCTGGTGGGAACAGATGGTTACCGGAGAGGCGGGGAGAGGAACAGGTGAAATAGATGATGGAAATGATATAGTACACTTATCATGAAGAAAAAGAAAGAAAAGAAGAAAGGAAGAAAGAAGATTAGGAAAAACTTTATAATACATTTTACAAAAAATGACATTTAAAATAGCTTTGAAAAGATTTCAGTCTTCCCACAAAGATTTCAATTGGTAACCTTGGACAATATGATGAACTATCTTTGTCCCTGTGTTCTCATCTGTGAAACAAAAATAATAATAGAACCTATCTCATGGGCCTGATATATTAATTCATTAGATGAATTAATATACTATATGTATTAATATATTCTATGTTATATATTATATGAATATATATTAATATATTATATGAATTAATATATTATATGTATTAATTCATTAGATGAATAAATACATATAAATCACTTAGAATACTTATTGACACATGGCAGGTGTTCACTAAATGTTAGCTAATGAAGTCATTAATTATTCTCAAAGTTCATTTTAAAGTTCATTCTCATACTTCATTAGTTCATATTACTATGCTATAATCCATATAATGCAGTTAATTGCAGAGATTAGGTAAGAAAGATGAAGACTAAAAAAGAATACATAAAAGTGAGAGATGGATGTATACAAAGAGAACAGTAGAAGATAGGTGCCAAATTACCATCTTGCCCACATTTCTATCAAAATTTATCAAAATATCTCTTTCCTCCATAGGCTGTGAGCACTTTGAAGGCAGGTACTGTTATATTATTTTATATTTTACGTTACTTTATGTCATTATTTATATTATGCCATCATATTGCCTGCAACACAAGAGACACTAAATACGTGTATAATAAGGGGGGAGCAGAAAGTTTTTGTTTTTTGTTTTTTAAGATTTTTATTTATTTGTCAGAGAGAGAGAGCAAAGAAGCAGGTTCTCCATGTAGCAAGGAGCCTGATGTGGGGCTCGATCACAACCTGAGCGGAAGGTAGCCGCTTAACCAAGTGAGCGACCCAGGTATCCCTGGGGATCAGTAAGCTTTGAGATCAATGATGGGAGTACCTGATTTAACCATATCCTAACTGGGCCAGGGGTTAGAGTCAATAAAGACCTATTATCACTTTTTACTCAATGGATTATCAACACGCTATTTCCCTTTTCTTTCTGAACTAGAAAATAAATTTCTAAAATGTTTAAAAATAGTTAACTTGTTCTAAAATTAGAAATCATTCAAATGATAAAACAAATTTCAGTAATTTATGTTAAATATTACAAATATTGCTCTGATTAGTCTGTTATCTCCAAGGTTAATTCTAATGGTCAAAAGGTCAGAGTTATAGCAATAAACAGACACTACATAAGAGACACACCTACTTTTTAGCTGTTAATCTGCCACATGCAGTGCAGATACAAAAAAGTAAAGGCACAGGTACCTCTGACCTCTGGTACCAGAATAAGCATGTTTGGGGATGACCAACCCTAAGCCCCCTTGTCTGGGACCAACCTTACCCCAGATCCTATTTAGTATACAGCCTAAGCAACCATCAATTCCCCTCCCTCACAGTTATTTGGTGCAAGGGATATCCCTACCCCGAGCAGGAGAGCAGTCCAATTCTTCACCAGGAATATGGAAAGCTGGGAAACAAAACCTGAATTGAGAGATCACATGTCTCTCGTCTGGGGGCAGCATCACAGCAAGTTTAAGTCATATGCTGAAGCTAAGGGGAAAGCAAAAGTCAAGAGAAAGCCAGTCCAAAAAGGAGATAATGAAGCAGGGCTGGGGCAAGGGTGAGGGAGAAAGGCACTTGCCCTGGGTGCAGGATTTAAGAGGGCACCAAAAAAACCTCAGTGATCAAGAAAGGTAAATACTATAATGCAGTCTTAAAAAATCCAGATTAGTGTCCTACAATAGAGCAGAGGCACAACAGGAAAAAGAGAGTCCATGCAAGCTGCAGGCGGAGGAGGGAGTACAAAGGCTTTCCAAGTGCCGGCTCTGGGTTCCCAGCTGAGAACCCAGCTGTAAGAGAGATCAGCTATCTTAAAAACAATCCACTGCAATTCCCAACCCTGCCACCATACCTTCTGGAAACCTAGCTTAAGTGTCAGTCGTTTTCCCTGAGACCTAAAAACCTTGGCTAATGCATAATACACCTTTGGGAAAATGAGACATGCACATAAAACTACTTTAAAAAAAATCAAAGCAAAATAAAATTAACTGATTAAAGAATGGGACTGGTAAATAGTGCTACAAAAGATCAGAGATCACTGTGGGTGGTAAGGGAAGGACAGATTTAGCTAGAGAGGAGAAGCATATACTAAGCAAAGAGATCAAAGTACGTGCAAGGGGTGGGGAAGGAATAGGAAAGGAGCCAGCAAAAGGACAGGAAAGGAAAAGGGAAGGAGTGATCTTCACATACCCTGTATTCTGGCAAAGTAGTACAGTTCCTTGCTTTTCTGCCTCCAACCCTCAGATCACACTGCTCATTATCTCTTTTCCCCTTTTCTCCTGTTCAAATCCTTTCATATCTTTCAGGGACAGTTCAAACAACATTTCTTTGAAGAGGCTTCCCTGGTATCCTTTTTTTTTTTTTTTTTTAAGATTTTATTTATTTGACACAGAGATCAGAAGTAGGCAGAGAGGCAGGCGGAGAGAGAGGAGGAAGCAGGCTCCCCACTGAGTGGAGAGCCAGGACCCTGGGATCATGATCTGAGCCGAAGGCAGAGGCTTCAACCCACTGAGCCACCCAAGTGCTCCTTCCCTGGTATTCTCTTCAGAAGGAGATATATGCCAGAAGTGAGGTATTGGCAGTGGGAAAAGACAAAAAGAGAAGAGGGTATGGCAGGGGGGAAGGCTAAGGAGCTGAATGCAGTGATAAGCATTACTCTCTTGAGAGCAAACTATACCCAGGAGTTCACCTGGGATGCAGTACCATGTCTTAGGAGAGCAGAAAGATTGTTTGAATAGCCAAACTATGGAAACAGCCCAGATGTCCATCAATAGTTGAACAGATAAAGAAGATGTGGGATATTAGTCAGCCATCAAAAATAAAATAAAACAAAATCAAATCAAATCAAATCATACCATTTGCAATGACATGGATGGAGCTAGAGGGTATTATGTTAAGCAAAATAAGTTAATCAGAGAAAGACAATTATATTATTTCACTCATATGTGGAGTTTAAGAAACAAAACAGAGGATCGTAGAGGAAGGAAGGGAAAAATAAAATTAAATGAAATCAGAGACAAACTGTAAGAAACTCTTAACTATAGAGAACAAACAGGGTCACTGGAGGGAAGGTGGGTGAAGGAAGGGGTCACCGGGTTACGGGCATAAAGGAAGGCACTTGACATAATGAGCACTGGGTGTTAAATGCAACTGATAAATCACTAAACTCTACCTCTGAAACTAACAATACACTATGTTAATTGGATTAAAAAAAAGATTGTTTGACAAAAAGTAATAATGAGGGCTCAAAGTGGCAAAGCAAAGGCAGGTGGAAAGGGTGTGCTGATGACTTACAAGGGCTTGGAGAGGTGAAAATATGCATTTGACTTTCAAATAATCACACATTTATTGATATTTGCCAATCTAATTAAGCATTCTGCCCCACCACCAACCCACTTCCACCTACTCCCATACTTTCACTAAGGAGGTATAACACTCCAGTGGCAATATTAAAGCGGAAACAAAGAAAGAGGTCTTTAAGAATACTAACTTAGGTTAATGATCACCCACCATGAACAAAAATAAATCTTGGGATTATTTCAAATTTTGCAATACCTGCCCCAGGGTAAGGGTTGCCTGAATAGACATGGCACTTAAAATGTATACATTAAGGGGCCTCCTCTCTTTTCACTGCATGCATATCAAAGAAATACTCCATAATGACACTTCATTAAAAAGATAACACCACACCCAGGGAACCAAAATATTTTGTTGGTTATAGTTCCCCATATAGAAATCCCTTTACCTTATAATAACAATTAATAACCTCCTGCTCAAAGGGTCTTCTATGCAATAGGCTCAGGAACTTTAAGACTCTTTCCTATATGCCTATATACGTATTTAAATAATACATAAACGCCAGACCGTTGCTTCTGGTTAAAACAACTAAAAGCTCTGGGGAGTGTCTTAAACACCCAGAGAATACACGTGAAATAAATTCAACCTGCCATCACATTCTCCTCTACTCTTGTCCTCAGCCCTCATTTTCTTTCAGCTTGCCCTATTTTCATCCATTTTTTTCTCACCCACTTCAGGAACTGTATTCACTTGCATGTACTTGTAATGATATTAGTGCTCAGATATGCTCTGATAGGAAAGTGTTTATTTGTAAAGGGTTATCTCTGTGTATCAGGTACCTTAGTTTGCAAGTTTGTCTTGGTGTGTTTGTGTTCTTTAGTGAGTAGGTGTAGGTGTTTGAGCATATGTACCTGAGGGAGTGTATATCTTTACAGGTCAAAAAGTGTGCACATCTGTGAATGATAGCTGCTTCTCTGTATTTCAACAACTCTCAAACTATTCAGAGCATAAGAGCAAAAGAAATAAGTCACAAAAGATTATATACTGTATGATTCCATTTTGATGAAATGTCCAGAATAGGCAAACCCACATAGACAGAAAGCAGACTAATGGCTGCCTGGGGTGGCAGGGGACGGGAGAGGTTGGGGAAAGCCATCAGCAGCTGTTAATGTGTAAGGGGTTTCTTTTTCAGCATGATGAAAATGTTCTAAAATGGATTATGGTGATGGTTGCTCAACTCTCTGAATATACTAAAATTCACTGACTGGTACTCTTCCAGTGGGTGAATTGGATGGTGTGTGAATTTCAATAAAGCTGTTATATATTAAAGAGAGAAAATAAGGAAACCAGAGCTGTCCTGTATTTCTACAGAAAGGTAACCTGTCTTTGAAAATGTTAACTTTGCTTTATTTTACTTAAGCTTTGGATTCAAGATTCCCCACTAAAAAGTCCCCTAACTGCTCTTTTCTCCATCTCCAGCTTTCTCTTTACTAACAATGACACACATGTGGGAGACAGTGTTTCCTGATTATTGTTCAGTGTCATAACAGAAAAGAACAGATACACCATGATACACCCATATAAAAGTATGTATATGGATGAACAAAGCCTGGAAGGAAATGAGGAAAAATTGAAATAGTTACATTGGAGTAATACAGTTTGGCATGGAAAACAAAGGCAAAGGAAAAACTATACTTCCTTACTACCTGCAGTCCATTGACAAGTCCCTGAGACAGGCAGAGTAACATTCCTCTAGGAACTCAGCTGCCTGGATGTTAATGCTTTGCTAGGGGCAAAAGGCATCTTAGCCCCACCCCCAGAATCCTGGGGGTCTACCTTAGGGTACGAAAGTTCCTTTGGAAACTTGCTTTATCTCTATCCCCAAGATATATGCTGGCAGTTATCCCCCATATAACCCACTGATATACACCAGAAGGGTCTCATGACTAAGGTTTATTTAGACAGTAAAAAATGACCTTTTCCTAACAACACCTAGCCCTATTCAAGGTCCTCGAAACCTTGCTTCCAAAATTCCTTAGAGACATCCCCATCTCTAACCCCCTCCCAACTTGAAAGTATACAATGGGCCACTCTTCACAACCCTAGTACAGCCCCTTCTGCCCACAAGTTCTTCCCCATGCTTTAATAAAACTACCTTTTTGCACCAAAGATGTCTCGAGAATTCTTTCTTGGCTGTCGGCTCCAAATCCCAACATCTTTCCTACCTCACAGTTGACGTGACACTCTTTAAAAAATAATATTGTATTGTGTTATATTGGTCAGTAAAATCTGGGAGAAGAAAAAACCAACCTGTCTCCTTAGAAATTGTTCCAAGTCAAAGTCAGGAATTGTGTTGCACAAAGGACAGGACTAGAGTAGTGGAGTAAAAAGATGGAAACTAAAACACATGGATTATATATAGTTTTATTTATTTTCAGCAAATCAATAAACAAGAAAATATTAAGCTCTCTATAGCTTGCTCTAATAGAGGAGATCTCTCTGGGCTTGAATCTCCTTTCTCCTGGCTTATGGGCCTGGGTGTAACTGCCTGGCTTATGGGCAGGGTTTAACTGCTACTGAAACTAAGGGTGCCTCCATTACCTCAACCCACAGGAAAGCCATTTCAAATTCAAATTCATTATTGGCATTTCTGCATCAAAAAATATAAGGTAACCAGCCCTGGATTAATCTCAGGGTAGCTGCAGTCTGGAAGAAGTGCATAAAAGGTTTTTGTATTTTCCTTTTGCTTTTAAAGATACAGGGCCCACGCTTAAGACACTACAAATAAAAGCACAATGAAAATAAAAAGTAGCCCTACTGATTTTCAATTAAGATACCAAGTCCATCTAAGGGAGAAAGGCAAAAAATTTTTTAACTATGTTGCTGGCACAACTAGATATCTGTATGAAGGGAAAATGAACCTAAATCCTACCTCCCATCTTTACAAAAAAGTTAATTTGAGAGGGATCACAGACCTAAATGTAAAACGTGGAACAAGTATGCTTCAGAAAAGAAACAGAGAATATCTTTGCAACCCTAGGGATAGGCACAAAAAACACTAACCATAAAGTTAAAAACTGATAAAATTGACTTCATAACAATTAAAAATTTCTGCTCATCAAATCATCAAGAAAATAAATAGAAAAGCCAAAGACTGGGTAAAAAACTACATCTGAAAAGGACTTGTACTCACAATATATAAAGAACTCCTACAAACAACAGTTAAAAGATGAATCACCCAGTGAAAAAAATAGGCTACTTTAACAGATACTTTACAAAAGAAGTCAATTACTACATAGTGAAGTTCCTTAATTGTCCAAAAAAAACCCACAAACAAACAAACAAACAAATTAAGGAACACCTGGGTGGCTCAGTCAGTTAAGCAGCTGCCTTTGGCTCAGGTAATGATCCCAGCGTCCTGGGATGGATTCCTGCATAGGGTCCTTGCTTGGTGGGGAGCCTGCTTCTCTCTCTCCCTCTGCCTGCCGCTCCCTCTGCTTGTGCATGCATGCTCTTTCTCTGACAAGTAAATAAAGTCTTAAAAAAAATATATGAATTAAAACCACAACGAGGTACCATTTTACAGCTTCTAATGTGGCTAAAATAAAGTCTGACAGCACTAAAATTCACCAACATTAAAAAAATGTGAAGCAACTGGAACTCATATATAAACCACTTTGGAGAACTGTGTGGCAGTTTTTTAGTAAAGTTAAACATACATCTACCCTATGACTCAGTAATTCCACTCCTAGGTATTTATCAAGAAAAATGAAAACATCTATCCCCAAGAGATTTGTAAAGGAAATGTTCATAACAACTTTATTTCTAATAACCCAATCCTGGAAAAAACCCAAACATCCATCAAAAATAAAACAGATAAAGAGCTTAGGCTATATTCTTATAATGGAATACATTCTTCAATAAAAATGTACCAACTGGGGCACCTGGGTGGCTCAGTCTGTTAAACACTCAGGTCATGATCTCATGGTCCTGGGATCAAGCCCCCCCCCCACCTCCCGCTAAGCCTTGAACTCCCTCCCTGCCAAGCTCTGAGCTGAGTCTGCTTGTCCCTCTCCTTCTCCCTCTGCCCCTCCCCCTGCTTATGCTCTCTCTGGCAAAATCTTTTTTTAAAAAAAAGTACCAGCACACACAGATCAATCTCAAAAACATTATATAACACAAAAGAAGCCAGACACACAAAAAAGCATATACTACTGTACAACTCCATTTATGTCAAGTCCAAGACTAGGCAAAACAAATCTATGGTGTCAGAAACACGAGGCTGAAAGTGGTTGCTTTAGTGGAGGAGTGTGGGTGAGGAATGACTAGAAAGGGGCATGAGGGAACTTTCTATGGTGATAAAAATGTTTTCTATCTTATTTTGCTAGAAGTTACAGTGTATAAAGTTGTTAGAACTCCTTGAACTGGACACTCAACATATGTGCATTTTATTGAACGTTACTGATACCTCAATAAAAATACAAAGTAGCACTTTGCTTTAAGATACGTTAATCATTTTGTTTCAAATGAAATTCTAGAATATGGCATAATAGACAACTACATTTTCAATTATTTGCCACTCTCAATTACTCACATCTCTATTCCTTCATACTGCAAATACCAAAATGGATTACAGACACAGCTATCAGAATATATGTTCACGTTTAATTTTCATAAATAGCAAATTTAGTTTGATCCTACACAATTTTAATAGGTACCTACGGACTGTCAGAAATCCAGTAGACTTTTCTGTTTTCTATAGTATTTTCCTCTCAATATGATTTTATAGCTGTGATTTATAATTGTGTTGATCTGCTATAAAAATGAGATAAGTGGCGGCTCCTGGCTGTTTTGGTTGGTGGAACATGACTGAATCTTGGGGTTGCAGGGTATAGAGATTACTTAAAATAACAACAGCAAAACAAACAAACAAACAAAAAAAACCTTAAAAAAACAAACAAAAAGAATAAGTAAGACATATAAATCAAATGTCTTCAAGGAAAGTCACTGACAGAACAATAATGCTTTAGCCACTATGACAGCCTAGAAAATAATGCCCTCCTCAACTATTTTAATCAAGACAGAGCCCATACATATTTAACTTTAAGAACAATTGAAAAGCAAAAAGCATGATGAATAGTTTGCCAGCTAATTGGAACCATAAAAAATAACAGCCTAAATAACAAGATTTACTATATTAGTAATATATATTAGTACATCCAACTGATACCTGAAAACCCACGAGGCCCTTTTCTCCTGTTTTACCAAGTCCTCTTTCATCTTTCTTTCTCATCTTTTCCTCTCCCTCTTTTGGTCTCTATCCCGGTATAGTTTTATCCCCACCGCCTCTCACTCTCCCTATGATATTGCTAATTGATTTTCATACAGCCAGCTCGCCCCAGGTTCCAAATAAATTTACAAAATTGTAGTGTATTCTATGTAGATTTGTCACATACTCAAAACTGTATAGAGAGTATAGGTATAGCCTGAGGGCTACCTTCAGGTGAAGTTATTAACTGCAGAATAATTTGGCTTGGAGGGTATACCACAAAACTTTAGTATTAGTCATAAAAACATGATTAAAAGAAATTGAGAACTGGGACAGTAACATTCTCAGGAAATCATTTTTGTTCCTTCAGGTCTACCACAGGACTTGGAATGACAAATGGGGCCAATGTTTCCTGAATGAATAAAATAAATGAATATTAAAAATCAGAGATATTTAGGGCTAGAATAATCTTGGGATCATCTGGTCTAATAACCTCATTTTATTTATTTATTTAATTTATTTATTAAGTTTATTTGTCAGAAAGGGGATAGCATGAGCGGGGGAGGACCAGAGGGAGAAGCAGTCTCCCCACTGAGCAGGGCAGCAGAATGGGGGCTGGATCCCAGGACCCTGGAACCAGCACTTTAGCAAAAGCAGACCCTTAACCAACTGAGCCACTCAGGTGTCCCTAATAACGAACTCCAGACACCTGGCTAGCTGGGTAGAGCGCACGATTCTTGATCTCTGGGTTCTAAATTGGAGCCCCAGATGAGGAGCAGAGATTACTTAAAAAAATAAATAAATAAAGATAAGCAAACAAGAAATCCTCACCAGAGGGAAAGTAAGGAAGCTTATAGAGTTAGAATATACTGGGTTTTGCATTTTAATTCTCTTTTTCTTTCCTAGAAATGAGTTAGAAAGGGGACTGTAAATATAATGACTTCGGACTCTGAAAGAAGGGGTAGGATAAAAGAAGCCAAAGACTAGAAGGAAGAGACTAGCAAAAATAAATGAGGCTGGACAAAACTATTTTTCTAAGCCTAATATATTTTTTGACAGGCCAATTAATTAATCAAACTAATCCTCCAAAAAATTAATCTGAAGGATTCTCAGAAAAAGAAACATGAGCTGCATGAAAATGTTACAAACCATGGGAGACAGCACAGAGCTAACTTAAATGTCCACAGGCTTATTTCCTGTGCAAGTATGACCTCCTGGGATAAGTTTTACTGCAGTGTTCATCACCAGACGGCTTTTGGTTTTAAGAGAAGCACGTTGGAAATGCGATTCTTAACTAAACACTAAAAAAAAAAAAAAAAAAAAAAGAAAGAAAGAAAAAAGCTCTTTCCCATTTGTTTGTAATTAGATTGCAGGCTTGCAGAGGAAACACACCAACTTCATAAGCAGGAATACAACGACCCAGTCACGTCCTCAAAACAAATCAACACACAAACTTCACAGCTGGATCCAGCTGTGCTGCACAGGAGCCAGGAATTTATTTTAAGGCAGAGGATATAGATCAAAAACGGCAAATCCAAGACAAGCCAGATTTAAACCCCCCTCCCCGCCCGCAAAAGGGTGTGACCTAAGGTTCGTTTTTTTGTTTTTTTTTTTTCTTTCTCCTCTTTCTTTCTAACTTTCAACTAGCAGAAGCCTTTGAAGGAGTGTTGCTGAGAAAGCCTGTTTAAGAGGATCGCCCCTCAGCTACTCCTCCGTGGAGTAGAAGGGGCGGACAGGCACCGCGAGCTCGCACAGCTTCGGCAGGCGCGGGCTCCGGCGGGAGGGGAAGGGGCCGGTCCCGAACCCGGGGAGGCTGGGCCCCCGAGTGATTCATCAGCAACCGGGGGTTCGCGCGCCTCCAGCGCGGGCGACGCCCAGCGCGCCCCACGGCCCCTACCCGGGCCCGTCCCCCACCCTCAAGCAGCCCCCAATGTCTCCACGCTCCTCCCAAGAGACACCGGTAGGGTTAGGAAATCGGGGCTGGCGGCTGAAGGGCAGCAACCTCTCCCTCCTCAGCCACCATGGCCGGTGCGACTCCCTGCCTGAGCCCGCAGACGGACTTCCTGGAAAGCACCGGGCTAGGTTTACCTGACTGGCACCCGTTGGGGCCGCCGACCTTCTTCACAGACCCGCGGGAAAGGTCTGTCCCTCGATTCCCGGGACCCGCCCGTAAGCCCGCTTCTTTCTCCTTGGGAGTTGCCCGATCCACTCGCGGATGCCCCAACCCGACGGCTCTGTCTGTGCTGCTGGTTCCCCCTCCGCCACAGACGCGCGTGCGCACTCCTGGGTTGCGGGGCATCTTGGGAGTTGTAGTTCCGGCAAGGAGGGCGACGCTCTGAGCTGACCCTGGTTTTTGCAATTTGCAGGATGTTTGAAGCAGCTGCTGATAGCAAGCCTTACTCCAGCCGGCGACAAGGATCTTTACTAGTGGAAATCTCTACCCTGGACCCTTTGGGAGCTATAAACAGCAACTCGAGGCTCTTTGGGATAGACTTCCTCTTTACTTTGACTTTTACTGAAGAGGCATACAAGGCAGGGCTTATATCCTACCCTTGCTTGCTAATGCAAGGACATGACATCGAGCCCTTTAAGCTCGTCGTGAAAAACTGATAGAAAAGTAAACAAAGGCGAAGTCAGAAAAGGGGCATAAATCACGCAGATGTCATCTCAAGGACGTAGTGACCCTAGGGATTTCCTTGGGCATGTACAAGGGATGATGTCTCAGCGATAGCCCCTATATACCCGGACAGTTTGGGCCGCAACCCATCTTCCCATTCCAGCCTCAAGCTCTACACCAGGTGGTGAAGCTGGGTTAGTATGAGTGGGAGAAAAAACCAGAAGTGCCGCTCAAAGAAGGGGACTGGGACAGATGGGTAGCCTATAAGGAAGGATGAGGAAAGTGGGAACACCTCAGAGGGCGGTGCTACGGTGGCCAATGAAGTGGCTGCCTTTTGTGCAGGGCTCTGTGGAGAGGGGACAGCAATGGCCTTCCGTTCATTGGTAGTTGCTCATTGGTAATTTTTCTGTCCTGCTCTTCATGACTAAACCTTTCCCAGGAGTCATGCTCGGCTTTGATACACCATCTCTGAAGAACGCAACCAGGAAGAGGACGAAGTGCCTGCTTGAGGTACATTCCAGCTACTCCTAGTGTGGAAACCGACTAATGGTTAATCCTCTCCTGTCATTTACGTGTTCCCTTCAGAGCAGGAAGCACCCTAGGTAAAGTAAACACCCTGGAATTTCATGCTAGTTGTATCCATTAATCCCTGAAATGAAAATCACTCATAATTTGGAGTTTTTAAGGAAAAAAAAAAAAACAAAACCTTGTAGGTTGCAAGTACTCTTAGAAGACCGTTGACATTAAATCTCATAGCCACTACACCTTATTTTCTGTAGCATTTTAGTGTTTATGGATTTCTCCAATATTCTTGGATATAGCAGCTTTCTGAGAGCAACTTCCTACAGAATTCAGTTTCAACTAATATTGAGTACTTAATCCACACCATGCACTGTACCAGCACATTTATAATATTTCATCCAGTCCTCCAAATAACCCTACAAAGAATATATTTGTATCTTCCATTTCTACAGATGAGAAAGCTAAGACTCAGAAAAGTTAAGTAATTTGCACAAAGTCACACAATCATAATTCGGAGATCCAGAAATAAAGCACAGGTATGCTGATTAAAATTCTAGCATGCTTTCCACTGTTGATCAGACTGATGTATCTCCTAAACTCATCAAATTCTTGAAGGTAATATAATCTGTGACTGTATCCACTGTACATGAAAAGAATTCTCTCACACAGTCCAGGAACATTGTACTCTGACTGGATAAGAGATTCATTTGATCTGGATTCATTTGATAGTTCTATATTTCATTATATATTAATATATAGGAATTTTGGCTTACCAGCAAATGTCCTATAAATTCCTGTAACACCTCTGGGGCATCACTCCTGGGAAAACTGACAAAATTTCCTGAACAAGTTGAGTTCTTGAACAAGCAAAGCAAACTACAGCCGTCGAGATATAGTTTGTGTCTTTAGGCATGGAGGGCTTTTAATTCAGTATCTGATAATCTATGACATGTTTCCTCTCTGGTCTTCCAATATGGGGTGTTAAGAATACCTTCAATGTATTTTATCTTTCTCACTCTCCCTCTCTCTCTCTCTCTTTTTTAAGAGAGAGAGAGAGAGCACACATGTGCATGGGGAAGGTGTAGAGGGAGACAGAGAGAATTTCAAGCAAGCTCCACACTAAGCTGAGCGCAAAGCCCCAAACTCATAACCCTGAAATCATGACCTGAGCTGAAATCAACAGTTGAATACTTAACCAACTGAGCAACCCAGGTGTCCTTGTATTTTCTCTTTTAGATAAGTTACTCATTTAAAATTTTTCCCAACAAGTGTCTAACTCTTTTTTTAGTTGCTTTTTCTAAAATAATGTGATTCGGTGCTGGGTTTTTCCCCCTTTCCTCAGACAAATATTAACATATTATAACCACAGAGCTCACAGACATGAATCTCCTAACCCCATGTGATTTAAATATTACATATGAGTGGGGGGGGCACCTGGGTGGTACAGTCAGTGACTCTTGGTTTTGGCTCAGGTCTTGATCTCAGGATCATGAGATAGAACCCCAAGTGGTGCTCCACGCTGAACACAGAGTCTGCTAAAGTTTCTCTCTCTCTCTCTCTCTCTCTCTCCCTCTGCCTCTCCCTGCCTTATGCTCTCTCTAAAGTAAAAAAATCTTTAAAAAATAATTTAGAAATACTACACATGGGACCTGCGGTGTTAACAATCATATCCTGGTGTTGAATAAGACTGTAAAAAATAGAACGTGCTTCCACTGCTGTGATTCTCCGCACTAACAGTTTCTGATTTAAAAACAAATGAGATCATGTCACCTTTCTGCTCCAAACCACTCATAGCCTCTCAATCCATTTTGAATAAATCCCCAAGTTACCACCCCTACAAGTTCTTATGTGACTTTTTCCTACCATACTCTCTCACTCTGCTCCAGTACCCTGGTTTCCTTGAGGTTTCTCCATATTGCCAAGTACATTCCCACCTCAAGATCTTTGCACTACACAGGAGAATGCTTTTCCTTCCAAATACTCATGGCTCGTGCCATCATTTTAATGAAGGTTCTGCTCAAGTGTCACCTCCTCTGGTCACCCTACCTTGCCTTCCTCTCCTTTCCTTACTGTCTTTAGAGCACTTGTCACTACCTAATATCATCTTGCTTGTATACTCAGTGTAAGCTCATGGAGGACTTTGTGTTGTTTACAACACATCTTTGCATCTGCTACAGTGCCTGACACAGGCTGGAGATTCAATAAATATTTGTAAATATGAATATTGAATCCTTCCCTCCCCCTCCTCTTCTCAGTTGAGGACACAGAACAAGAGGGTTTGCCTGTAAATGCCAGCCAGTGACCTCATGCAGATATAAACACCAGCTGTGAGAGGGTTGGCTCCACAGGACAAGATACAGTGAAGCTCATCCTGAAATGGAGACAGAGCTCTCTTTTAAAAAAGACTATGCTTTGGGGCGCCTGGATGGCTCAGTCACTAAGTGTCTGCCTTTGGCTCAGGATCCTGGGATCGAGCCCCGCATGGGGCTCCCTGCTCAACAGAAAGCTTGCTTCTCCCTCTCCCACTCCTTCTGCTCGCATTCCCTCTCCTGCTCTCTTTCTCCCTGTCAAATAAATAAATAAAAATCTAAAAAATAAAAAGACTATGCTTTATGGGTTGTCATTACTAGCTTACGGTTAGCAAAACACATTCTTTTTTTTTTTTTTTAAGATTATTTATTTATTTATTTGACAGACAGAGATCACAGGTAGGCAGAGAGGCAGGCAGAGAGAGAGGAGGAAGCAGGCTCCCCGCAGAGCAGAGAGCCTGATGTGGGGCTCGATCCCAGGACCCTGGGATCATGACCCGAGCCGAAGGCAGAGGCTTTAACCCACTGAGCCACCCAGGCGCCCCAGCAAAACACATTCTTTTTTTTTTTTTTTTTGCAAAACACATTCTTAAAAAGAGAAAAAGAAAAGGAAAACCCTACAAGTTAGATTGATATAAATAAGTGAAAAGATAAAGCCACTGAAGTCCTGTGGTAGATTGAGATATTTTCCCCAAATATTTGCTCTCCTCTACAGGACAGAACAGCCCTACCCACTGCTATGTGACTTGCAATGTCCTATAGACATTTTCAGGCTTGGCTATGATCTGGTAATACATTTTTCCTTCTTTCTTCACACAGATCTTGTTATACTGTAATCTCAAAGTTTATATACATGGACCTTTTTTTGAGCCAATGAGATGTGAGTGGAAGGGACAACAGGACAGCTCTGAATAGAAGCTTTAAGAGTCATTGGTATTTCTGGGGTGCCTCAGTCAGTTAAGCATCTGCCTTGAGTTCAGATCATGATCCTGGGGTCCTGGGATCAAGCCCTGCATCAAGCTCTCTGCTTGGCGAGGAGTCTGCTTCTCCCTCTTCTCACTCTCCCTCTGTGTGAGCTCTCTCTCAAGTAAATAAATAAAATCTTTAAAAAAAAAAATCACTGGTGTTTCCCACTAGTGTGCTTACTCTCTCTCTCCGGGAGGAGTGTGACATGTCCCAAACGGCAGTTGGTCCACCGGCCCGGGGTTGTAGAATGAGAAGTCACATGGGGCAGCGCCTGAGACAGACACAGGTGCTGACATGTAATGTGCACAAGAAGTAAACTGAGATCTAGGTTTGTTTGTTCCTAGAGACTCACCCAGCAAGAGCTGACTGCTGCACTGCCTATTCAGTGAAAGGCAATAGAAACAGAAGAGGTATGGCAACCCTTCCCCATGCAGTGAATCCCACTTTGAATAATGGAAAACGGGAAGTTCAGCATACTGTCAAGAACAAATATGAGACTGTTAAGTAAAATACATGAATGAGGGACAGAGTATGGTTCCTATTAGTTTTTGGGGTTTGGTTAGAGTGAATGTGATTGTTAAAATGTCACTGTAACTCTACTTAATGTACTATAAGCCCTAATTACTGTTATATTTAAACTTCCAGCCAGGGGCACGGGGGTGGCTCAGTCGGTTAAGTGTCTATCACTGGCTCAGGTCATGATCCCAGGGTCCTGGGATCGAGCCCTGTATCGGGATCCCTGATCAGCAGGGAGCCCGCTTCTCCCTTTGCCTGCTACTTCCCCTATTTGTGCTCTTTCTCTCTGTGTCGAATAAATAAATAAAATTTAAAAATAAATGAATGAATGAATGAATGAATGAATAAACTTCCAGCCAGAGTAATTCATAAAGCATGTCACACTGACTCAATATATGCAAATCAACACCAGTAGCACTGGTGTTCCTTTAGCAAATAGTGTCCCTGATATATTTATGCATTTTTTTAAACACACACATATAAATTAAATATCTTATTTATTTATTTGAAGGAGAGCAAGAGAGGGAGCAGGAGTGTGGCAGGGGGAGGGGCTGAGACAGAGAGAAGCTGGCTCCATGCAGGGCTCCATGCTGGACTCGATCCCCAGACCCTGTGATCATTACCTGAGCCAAAGGTAGATGCTTAACTGACTGAGCCACCTAGGCACCCCTTAAACGTGTATTTTATAGGAGAGCTAAGAAAACTTAAGCTAAAGATGTAAACTTGAAACTAAGAGGTAAGGATTTCATTCTGGGAGCTTGGAGTTGGTTAAAGTGGGAGGTAGGAATCAGAGAAGACAAACACCAAGTTTGGAATATACAATTTTATAGAAAGGATTCAAGTAAACTCTATTTGTTTTTTCAAGCAAGCTCTTTAGCTTGAAATGTCCTTACCTATCACCCACCTCTGTCAGTTAGAAGCTTTCTCGTGTTTCCTTGTCCATCTCAAATGCCTCTTTCTCCCTCCAACTTCCCTAATGCCATCAGCTGGAATTAATTTTGCTATTCCTCTTATTTTCATATCCTATTATGCCTTCACCGGAGGTGCATTGAATATACATCTCAGCCAAACACCAGAGAGCTGAGAACTAAAATTTTCAGTTGAAGCCAAGGTTGCTGGAAAATATCACTACCAACGAATAATTTCTAGAATACACAAATAAACCTCAAATTTTATGCCAAAAGTTAATTATTTTAGTGTTATTATGTAAAATATTAGTGCTAAAATGGTGAAGTTTTACACTGTACAGAAATAATAATTTCCCAGCATTGTCAGCTGTTAAGACTCATCTGCAGACACTAGAGAGTCAAATTCAGCTGATGGAAGGGGATGAACAAGATCCATGTCCTAAATGGAATTAAGTAAGAATTAAATTCTGGTCTTATTTTATTTTTTTTAAAAGATTTTATTTATTTATTTGACAGAGAGAGATCACAAGTAGGCAGAGAGGCAGGCAGAGAGAGAGAGGAGGAAGCAGGCTCCCCACCGAGCAGACAGCCCGATGCAGGACTCGATCCCAGGACCCCGAGACCACGACCCGAGCCGAAGGCAGAGGCCCAACCCACTGAGCCACCCAGGTGCCCCTAAATTCTGGTTTTAAATTATAAACGCTGGTTATACCAAACAATTCTACAAAGAACTGAGTTATGATATGAAGTAACCTCTATTTATGCTTCCTTATATTGTTTAAATTTTTATAAACATTTGCTGACTAAAAAAAATTTACTGTTCTTCGTATGTTATCTAGGTAATGTGTACTCTGTGTTTGTAGTTACTGTCATTTATCTATTTGAAAGTTCTTAATGATTTTTAATCATTTTGAATTGATTATTAAATTAGTTTTGAACATAAAATAAACCTTTCACAATCAGCAGTTATTACAGCATTTTACTTACCAATAATTAGTACATATTTATACCTACATAGAATTTTGACAAATAATACAGAGATTTTTCATTCAGATTATATCTAAAACACTTGCCTGTATCTGAAAATGATTATTCATATAATAAAAGCAAATCCAAGTTACATACTTGGTTCTTATCAGTGTTACTGTTGACTGATTAGCCATATGAATAACCTTTATAGGGGCACCTGGGTGGCTCAGTTGGTTGGGCACCTGCCTTCAGCTTGGGTCATGATCCCAGAGTCTAGAGATGATTCCCACATCAGGTTCCCCGCTCAGGGGAGAGCCTGCTTCTCCCTCTGCCCCTCTCCCCACTTGTGCACACTCTCTCTCTCGCTCTCTCTCTCATAAATAAAATCTTAAAAAAAGAATAACGTTTATAAACACATAAATACTTACCATGCCAAAGTTCGACGATAATGGAAATATCAAAGTACACATTCCAAAAACTGAGGCCCAGAGCCCAAGACAAATAGATTTTTTTTAAAAGATTATTTATTTGAGAGAGAGAGTGTGCCAGAGAGAGAAAGCACGAGTAAGGGGAGGGGCAAAGGGAGAGAGAGAAGCAGACTCACCACTGAGCAGGGAGCCCGATGAGGGCTTGTTCCCAGGACCCTGAGATTACAACCTGAGCCAAAGGCAGACGCTTAACCAACTGAGCCACGCAAGTGCCCAAATAGGAGACTTTTGGCCAAATGTCAAGATTCTTTGTCTAATGTGACTTAAGATAGAGTTAGCTTTTAGGTAGGACATTCTACTTCTTATCTGCAGTTAAGATTTTAGCCAAGACCAAAGTCTCTATCTATACAGATGGCAGTTGAGTCATATTTTTCCCATTCTATCTTCCATAGTTTATTTTTTTGGATTAAAAATTGACAACTACATTGTTACTTGTATTAAATTTTACCTGATTATATACAGGCTTAGACTTTGGCCTGTTCAGATATTTTTGCACCTCTCAAAGAATTCCTCATTCCTTTGAAGACTCAGTATTCTAGCAGTATACCTCTAAATTCCTGATGAAATGCTGATCCAAACATATCAAGGAAAGAGCTGTGTGGCGGCTACTAAGCCCTTCTGTTTGAAATTCTTCCATTCGTCAGCATTTACTTATGATTAAGAGTCAAGAAAGATTGTTTAAAACAGTCATTTCACTATTAAGTTTCACTATTATGCAACCCACATTTTCTCAAGGATGTTGCGAGACTCTGTCAAATGTCTTGCTGAAAATTACAGTGTGTTCTTTTCCCTGGACTCTCATGATTTTCGATTTTCTCTAAATGAATCTGTGCTTCATCTTAGAGATCACTGTTTCATTTCTAAGTGCCTAAAAACGACTAAAGCACTAAAAAACACTAAAATTTTGCTGAGGATTGCTAAGTTGAGAGAGTGTGTGTTGGGGGAGGGGGTTCTCCAAATTGTAGGTTTACAATTTGGAGAACCCCCTCCCCCAACACACACATACCTTTTGAGTCATGAAGCTGCCTGATTTTCCCATTTTATCTCCTTAGGTTGCTTGGGCCCCCTGCACAGTCCACTCTCAGTCAAGAACACTTACATCTAATTCCTCCTACTGAGGTCCTGTAACCTGTGGGACACCTGCTGGAGGCTGTGGGCGTCTCATCATGTTCCCCAGCTGGTGGAACCAGGACAGGGGTAAGTACTGGGGCAGAGGAGGCATGGGACACTACTTCTCATAGCCATAAGAGGAAGGCTGAATAATCAATCTAAGAGAAGGAGGTCCATCACAGAGTCAAGCCCAGCACAAGACAGACCCAAAAGTCAAGGAGTTGCTCCTGGATCCTGACTGCCAAAAGCCAAGGAGGGTACCAAGAAAGCAGAGCAGGTACAAACAAATGAAAACATCAAGGAAGAGACAAGCAGAGCTAAATGACAGGGCATGTTAGGAGTAACTCTTGAGTCAGCTCTATCTTGTTTATATTCAATTACTGGAGTGAGGAGGGAGGGCTTGTTTGCCAGAAGGCTTTGACAGTAGAAACACAAAAATAACTAAGATAGAGTCCTGCTTAAATTCCTGACATTGTCAACATAAAAGGGACAGCTGTATTGGCACTAATATTCATGGATATTTAAGTTACGGTTTAGGATAGTAATACCACGTGCCTTCTACATGTCAGGCACTGTCCTAAGTGTTTTACACATTAATCCTCATAACAGTACTACTGTCACTACTGTCACGTAGGATTATGATTCCTATTATACTGGTGAAGAAATGGAGGCTATGAAATCTATACAAATTTATACAAGTGAGATTTGAACTAGCAAGTTGGACTACAAAGTGCATATTTGTTTTTTTTTTGTTTTTTTTTTTAATTTTTTTTAAAAGATTTTATTTATTTATTTCACAGAGAGAGATCACAAGTAGGCAGAGAGGCAGGCAGAGAGAGAGATAGAGGAGGAAGCAGGTTCTCCGCTGAGCGGAGAGCCCGATGCGGGACTCGATCCCAGGACCCCGAGATCATGACCTGAGCCAAAGGCAGAGGCTTAACCCACTGAGCCACCCAGGTGCCCCCAAAGTGCATATTTGTAACTCCTATTCATTAAAGGCCCACAGCCTGAAGGAATCCTTTAAACAAAATAATTACTGTACTTGTGCACAAGAAGGTGTGGAACAGCAAATACAGAAGTTAGACATAGGCCCTCTGTGTTTTTTCTTGGACCTTTCCAACAGTCTAAGTTGACAAAGAGGGTAGAGTTCAGCAGGAGGACAGGAAAAATAGGTTTTCTTATTTTTCCAGGGCAAATCTTTATAACTTTGTTATTTTTAGTGTTCTGGGTTACCAATCCCAGCATAGTTTTTTAAAAACCCACACATAGGGGTGCCTGGGTGGCTCAGTGGGTTAAAGCCTCTGTCTTCGGCTTGGGTCATGATCCCAGGGTCCTGGGATCGAGCCCCGCATCGGGCTCTCTGCTCTATGGGGAGCCTGCTTCCTCCTCTCTCTCTCTCCCTGCCTCTCTGGCTACTTGTAGATCTCTGTCTGTCAAAAAAACAAAAAACAAAAAACAAAAAACAAACAAAACAAAACAAAACCCCACACAAACCCTAAATCCAAAGTTAACATAAGAAAATCAAGGTAAAACAATGAACCCATTGGGATTATCTATATTCCTGCTCCCATTTATTCTAACAATTTTTAACTGTTTAGCCAAGTGTGTGCATATTGTTTTAATAATGTTTTTTTTTCCCTCTGGCTACTTCTCATTGTCCATACTTCTTATCTTCTTCATAATGACACTTTGTAGTCCTTTCTGAAAATGTACTCGTCTAATATGAGAACTCAGTGCCAACCATTCATTTTAAAAAGAAAACCCATCTAAAAATTAGCCAGATTAAATCAGTCTTTACTTTCATTTTAAAAGGAAAGTTTATTAATTCCTAGCGTTCTGTAAATTTTCACTTGGAAACTTCATTCCAGACATAAATGAATACATCATATCTTTGAAAGCAGAAAGATCTTGATGAATTAAAACAGTATACATTTACCTTACCATTAGGTCTGGCTGGTTAATTCCAAAGGGTCAAACATTGCACCTGTTTGTGTCCATTGGGATTCTTATTAATTATCCCAATAAGAGGATGTCACACCTCATACATTTTGCTTTATCACATACTTATTTCCCACAATATCCACTTTCACATTTAAAAGGCAAATTAGTCTTTAATCCCCTAATGAATAAATGTCTACCATTGATTGAAAAGTTTCAAAATGAAAAGTGAAACTATATGAATTTTTCAATAACTGCCTAGCCAAATAAATGTCGCCAATATAAGTTTAAACAGTTTACAAAGTATTATTTCCTTTGTTCTCTTCAAAACAACACAGGTACACATAAGGTCACACATTACAGGCATCCAAACTGGTAAGATATTACGATTGATGGCATGCAAGTATTTTACATTTTTAAATGCAATGAAAAATGCTGCTTGTTTTCCTTGCGTAGATGAAACAGAATTAAGATAAATGTTTAATTAAAATATCAATATAATTCCATGAATATTGTGGGGTTTTTTAAAAACCAAAATAACAGAGATAAGAATTTTAGGTCAGAATAATTTCATTCTTAACTAAAGATTGTCACTGGCAATGTTTGGAACTAAAAATTTCCTTTAAAAGCACATTTTCTATTCATCTCATTCCACCATATGGCCAATTCCTATCTATTTGGATTTAGATTATCCATGGGAAATTTTAAAACCTGGGCCAGCTTGCCTCCAATTGCACAGTGTATTTCCGATTGGTTTCTCTGTGTTATCAATATGTGCTCAGAAACGCACACTCATACACACACACACTTTAAGCAAAAGCCTGTGAAAAACCCGCTGTGTTTACTGCACTCAGTTTCCCTCTTTGCATTTCCTCTTCTCCGCCAATTTTGAGAAGAAAATATTGTGTATTTTAAAATCTCCTTTCAGAGAAGGCTGCTCCTCCAGCACTATCCTGAAGACAGTAAAAGCCGCTGAAGAGGAACAGATAACTGTCTGTGGAATGTTCAGACCTCTTCTGGCTAAGAAACCTTCTGAAGAGAGATGGAACTGCAGTGGAGGCATTACTCATGCATGCTCAGAGGCAATGGAAACTTCAGAATCACAGGGTTATTGTAAAGCTTGGAAGCTGGGAGGATCTTAGAGAGCATCTAATCCACTCACTTCATTTTACAGACGAAATAAAGACGAGAGAGATGGAAAGTCTTGCCCAAAGTCACACACAGCCAGCATCTGAGTAAGCACTGTTTTCCAAAAATCATGTGATGACCAATGGAGCATCATTCTTGGGGGACAGGAGGACAGTTCAACTCAAGCAACATTTATGAAGCACCTGATATATATAAAGCACCTCACTAGATGCTACTGAAGACACAAAGCTTGATGAGATGGTCCCTGCCTCCACGTGCTTATGAAAGCCCCGTGATACCATGTTTCAGTATTTTTCTAAGCACAAAAATACTGACTAGGGCAAAGGTTGCTGGTGATAACAAGGCAGTTGCTGCCCGGGAGAGCTGATCTCACAGGTGACACTTCCTCCCCTTCGCTATCAGGACTTGAGCCTGTCAAGTAGCTGCTAGAGCCTTAAGGATAATCTTTTCTCCTAGGTCTCCTGTCCACACCTCAAGTCATAGATTACCCCGGTGGTGTCAGAGCCTGGCAGGAGTAGCACTGCCCCAGACTCTCCCCTCAATTCTTAATCACTATTTGCTCCCCCAAGTGTCCAGCCTTAGACTCACTGCAAGGGTCCTTACCACGTCCAGGTACTGTCAAGATGACCCAGGGAAAATGCTCTACCACACACATCACTGGTATATAACACCCACCTGTCAACTACCTCTCCCGTCTCTGTGTTAAAAATGAAATAATTCCAGTCCCCTATGTCATCTCCATGCTGTGATTGCTCATACTCAATGCTCGGAAGGAAAAAAAAAACAGATTTAAGAAGCAGTGGAAAACATTAGTGAATAGATGATGAAAATGATCTCCAACTTCTGTAGAGCCCTTTCCAGTATAGTGTTTTCATCCCATTATCTGATTATTTTCTCACCACAAATCTGTGAGGTAGTTAGTGAAGATATTATTCCCATTATAATATAGCTGAAGAATCTTAGGCTTGAGAAACTAAGTGGCTTGCCACAAAGTCACCCAGCTAAGAAAGTGTGGAGCCAAGTGTCCAGGTGTCTTGACTCCAAATCCAGTGCTCTTCCCCCTATGTAGACTATAATTGTCAGGCAATTGAATGAATTGCCCATGATCATATACCTGCTAAGTGTTGGTGATGGGATTGGGAGTCAGCCTCTGAGTCTGTTAGTATGGTGCCCTTCCACCATACCAACTAACAGAGCCGGTGTGCTCAAAATGACTACCATGGAAGATGTCAGAGGAAAGTCCAGTCTCCTTCATCCTCTCCCAAGTCAATGATGCATCACAAAACTGGGATGACTTCTGCTAAGTGTATGGCCTTCCTAAAACAGTACCCAGAGCCAGGTAGCAACTTTAAACTTTGAAGCACTTTCTCCACCCATCTCCTGGATGTTTAATCATTACTGTTATGGGCAGATAGGAAGGCGGTGAGCTGAGCAGAGCTTACTTCTCCCCTTAAGCAAATGGAGACCTTCAATTTCCATCTTCCTCCCCACCTCACCCAGCCCCTCCACTTAATAACTTCTGAACCACAAAACAAAATTTGATCTAACCTAGAGTTGGGGGCAAGAAAACGATAAATCCATCTTGAGGTTCTGGGTACTCTTCTTTCTCAGGCTTGTTCCTGGGGGGGCCCAACCCTGTGACTTTCATCCAGAGGGCTCAGCCTGGTTCTGCCAAGCGTTCTCACACCTTGTGTCCCAATCCTTGAGCTTTGAGGGGGGTCTGGTAAATGGCAGGGATATTTGAAGTGAGGAGCAGTAAGGGGAACCTGGTACTGGAAGGCAGAGCTAAAACATTTCTTTTTTGTTCTCTGCTCATTAAAATGAAAACCGCTATTATTGCATCATTAGTGGAAGAGAGGAAGGAAGCTTCAGGATCACGATTCAAAATCTGACACTAGAAACAATTCCAATTCAGTAGAGAGAACATACCACAGAATGTAGTATTTGTACCTTACTGCCCCCTGCCCGCTTCCACTGATGCTATCAAAACTTGAACTAAAAAGATGGTATCCACTTTGCAAAAAGGCACTCTACCCCCAAGACCCAGAAACACATATCAAATTGTATTAATCCAGAATTCTTACACTTTCTCAGTCTGCTTTACACTGCCTGGGAGAGGGCTAAGTACATCATTATCTCTGAAAAAAGGAAGTATCTACAAATCTTATGTAAATTTAAATGCCTCTCCCACATTGAAAACATGCTGAAGCTTCACACTGGTTTCAAGTTTGAGCGTCTGAAATGTTCTCATGGTAGTTCTTCAGAGCACACTGGTTTCCCTCATGGTGGTGCCCTGCCGGGGGCCACCTTTCTGTCTGGAAGAGAAGCAGGTGTTCTTTTGGTGGGCTGTACCAAGCTTCCCTTAGGGAAATTGTTCTGAGGAGTATAGGCATTGGGATGATTTCTGAGTTTTTAAATGGAGATGGGCTTTTATTGTAAGATGAACTGGTGTTCTAAGATGGGGGAGCTGCGCGTGCCCCTCTAGGCTAGCAATTCTCTAAGTTAGGCTCGCAGCAACTCCAAGAGGGTAAGGGAAGAGGGACTGGGAGATAGCATCTCCCATCGATGTGGCGTCCAGCTTTAGCCAAATACCACTTACAGTATTTGGTGATCTTTATGTACAAAATATTTATATACAGCCTACCCTACCACGATGGAAGGAAGGGGCGTAATAATCACATTGATGAAGATGAATGTGTTTGTACTTACACACTTTAGGCATATGAAGAGTTTGGTGCTGGAACAATAAAATGATTTCCAGGCTTCTAATAATTACTCCCTAAGAGTTATCTTCTATACATGCTGTGAAATTTGGTGCTTGGTGACCTAAGCTGCCAACTCCAGGCAGTGATCTGCATTGAACCTGGGCCTGCAGCAGTGCTAAAAAGGATAAGGGCAATGGAGCCGGGGAGAGCACATCTCCCTTCAATCAGTGGTCCAGATGTAGCCACATACCTCATTAGATAATTAGGTATTTGGCCACACACCCACACATGCACACACACACACCCACACATTTATTTACATTATGCCCTTCCAAGAGGAAAGGAAAGGATGTAATTGTGTTAATGAGGATAAAATAGCTTCCATTACATGCTTCAGGCAGATGGGGAGTTGTAGTGCTGGACTAATTATATGATCTCTAGACTTCCAAAATTCTCTCCTAAAGAGTTGTCCTCCACATGTGCTGGGATGGGTGCCAGTGATAGGAGCCCGCATATCCTAATGAGTGATCTGACACTAGCATGGGCCTGTACAAGCCCCAAAGGGGAAGGGAGGTGGTCTGGGGAGAGACTGTCTCCCTTCAATCAGTTGTCCAGATGTTGCCAAATATCTCAAAACATAGTATTTGGCAAAATGCACACATATAAAAATATTTTATATACCTTATGCACCACCATGATGGATGGTAAGGGGTTAATCATGTGCAGGATTATGTAAAAGCTTCTACTTACACACTTTGGGCAAATGGGGAAATGAAGTCCTGGGCTAATTCAATGATTTGTAGGGTCCCCAAAAAGTAAGTTTATCTTCCAACATTTAATATGTGAATATTTACGGAAATGTCACCTTTCAAGCTACTTTAAAAACACAATTAATGAAAAGATAAACTAATTAGTAATAAATATTTGGTTTTATAAACTCTATTACCTGTGACCCAACTATTTCACTAGCTAAAAACAGGGCTAAGTTTTGTTAACAGCCCACTATTTTGCTTTAATACTATCAACAACCACAGAATGGTCACCATCAAATTCTGACTTTTTTTTTTCTTGCTTTCTGCCAGAGTTTGTCAGGAACTGCTTTAGCCCCCAGCCCTTAGGGCTGCAGGGAACACTCTGTAGGATAGAGGATTTTGTAGAGGTGAAGGTAAGAAAGAGAATGAAAGAGAAAAGAAAGGAAAAAGTTTTCCTTGAAGGGCATGTCAGGGACTTGGCACTTATATCTGCAACAAATCTAAAGGGACAGGAGAAAGACACTTAAGAGAAAGGTACTTCCCTTACCATGTTGGTTACCATATTGTAACCAAAACGTGTACACAAAAAAGGAACTGTGTACATTCTACCCTGTGGTGTGCTGATGAATGTTTATCAACCAGCAACCTAGGGGGGCAAACATCTGATTTGTAACATTTGCTAATTTTCATAGTAAAAGTACTCCCACCATGGCCAAGTTCAAACAACCAACAAGAAACCCTAAACTTCTGAGTTGGGAAGAGATTCACAACAGCACATCATTAGACAATAATTTCTGTCACATAGACACAATATAGTTGTGAAGAATCTCAAGAGTAAAGAAAACTAAAAGATAGTTTTGAGTATTACTTTTGTTTTAAAAATAAACAAACTAATTTCAAGTGCATGCTATTTAATTTTTAATAATGGCTGTATTTAATGAGTTTGCAAAAATTCTTGAAAATTTAATACTTGAGGGGTGCCTGGGTGGCTCGTTGTTAGGTGTCTGCCTTTGGCTCGGGTCGTTGTCCTATGGTCTTGGGGTCGAGCCCTGCCTGGGGCTCCCTGCTCCGTGCTTGGCTGGAGGCCTGCTTCTCCCTCTCCCACTCCCCCTACTTGTGTTCCCTCTCTCGCTGTGTCTCTGTCAAACAGATGAATAAAATCTTTAAAAAAAGAAAGAAAATTTAGTACTTGGTAAGCCTGTATGAGTTGGCTCCAATATACCACACCTATATGAATAGGGAAGGAAAAATCAAATTGAAAACCACCAAAAGGTATTTACTATGTCTTTTGTAGAGAGAGATATAGTCAAAAGCTAAAGGATTTGAGGATTCAAAATCTATCAACATATTCTGCTCATTATTCCCTCAAAAAAATGTAAAATATTGTCAAGAAAATGAGATGTCTCAAAGGATTTTAGAGATGTGAGTTCTTACAAATCAGATAAAACAGCCAATGTCATGAAGGCTCTCCTAGCCAGATTCCATACGTTTTACAAGCTAACTGGAATAATACACACATTGTTTTCCCATTAGCTTGTCTTACTACTATCGAGCAACTCAGGAACGCTCAGTCACTGAACACTTTTGGACTTGGGCCCATCTTCTTCTGAGTCAGCACTCTCTTTAGCTCCAGGTGGAGGGAGGTCGCCTTTACAAGGCTCAGGATTTCAGACAAAAGGGAAAAGAGAAAGAGTTGGAAGGAAGCGCGGGGAGAAGAGAGAAGAAGGGAGAGAGGCCGAGGTGCCTGAGGCAGGGTCCGAGTGCCACCAACGACAGCCTCTGGCACTGTCTGCCATCAGAGGCCTGGGAGCTTCAGCCAAAGGCTGAAGTCCTGAGTTTCCTTAGTTGAGCATCATACTGTTGCAATGCTAGATGAGAAGCTACTGCACACAACCACACAATCATCTCAGCTGTACATTCACAGGCTTTGTTCTTGAGATGACATCTGGAGAAGCGATCATTCCCATTTTAACCCCTGATGTCTGCAAACGTCTGGATAAAGCATGCTGTATGGACAAATGTCTGTATACATAACGGGAACATTCACATTTCATTCTGTGATCTCGTCACACTAAAGGTAAAGCAATAAATGCTTTTAAATTTTGCCCAAATGACTCAGTCATATGTATCAGACGATTCTGACTAAGGTGCAATTATTTTTGTTTTATTGAGGAATGTACTGTTTTAAAAGCCACCCTGTTTCTAAAATTTAAAAATTTCCCATCACGTCTGGAAAAGTTTAAAACAGCTTTGTAGAAAGTTATCTATTAGAGTCATGTTAAAGATCGAATTTGTGTTGAATCATCAATAAAAGTAGGTGTGCTGATTAATTTTGCTGCCTGTAAGTCTGCCTTGAAGACCGTTCATGGGTGACTATTTCAGACTTATTTGCTGATGTTGTATTAAAAGTATCATAATGCTGCCTTGCTTTCAAGAAGATGATTCCACTGGTCTTCAAACAGTGGGGCATGTGCATTTAGTGATTTTTCTGGAACTAGGGGAGAATTTGTTCCAAGTTAGTCACATTTTCTCATCCAGTGAAAGATTGGCAATACTAACTTCTTATGTGGTCAGAAGAGTACTTCTGATGTATTCAGCCTAACTCAAAGCTATGCATGTAAACAGAGATAGGCCTCTATCGTAATCAGTTATAAATACATGTATATACTAAATTCCTTTCAGTGATTTGAAAAAAAAAATTCACATAAGAAAGCCAGACAACCCAACATGAAAGTGGTGAAGTAATTTCCAATTGCTGTTACCCACTTAAGGTCTGCTGAGGTCCACTGGTACAAGTGGCCAGAGGTGCCCGTGAGCAAATGAGACAACTGTATATATTAAAAAATCCAAGATAAATAAGTAGTGCTAAAAAAGAACAACAATTACATGATTAGCTGGGTGGTTAACGGAAATGCACAACCTTGGGTAAAATGGTCCTGACGGGGAAGGAGAAGAGTTTTTGCTTGCTTCTTTTTCATTGGCCACCATGGTACAACTCTGCCTTCTCTTGCAGAAGTTTACCTTCGGTCTCCTTCAACTCGCTTTTTACGAACTAGGTGAGAAATAAAGACAGGAAAAAGAAAAGGTAAATTGAAGGAACGGTCCTTCAATTCCAGACCAACAACATTAATCACACTAACAGCAATACCACCTGTTTAAGGATATGATTTTCTTAAATTTCAATACTCAATTACCCACTACATGATATAAATGGAAATTACTTCACTACCTAGTGTCTTGTGGAATTTACATTTTAAATAAAGTCATGTCTGATATTTGGGAACTTGAGTGTTAGAAATTTCTACGGAGTAGCAGGTCCGGAATAGACCCATGAAACAGTGAACTTGTGAGTATTTCCATGGTCACTTATCCACAGCACAGCTCAGCCTCTGTGCAATCTGACCTCCAGCTGCCTTTAACTCCCCAGGACGACACATTTATAATCTATGAATGCTGCTTACGGCCTGACAACCAGGAGGAGCTGCAAACAATGTTCCAAGTTTCTAAACCCATTTTATATAAAACCCCCCAAGTATCAGCTTCCAAGGAAAGGATGATTCAGATGGCAGGCAAACTCAGAGATCAGGGTTCCCCAATGGCCCATTCCCAGTTTCTGCAACCCATGTCCCCCTTTCACCTTTCCACCTGCAGGCCTGTCTGGTGGGTCAGAAAAGGGTTACTGTAACCTTCCTCGATTTCGCAGAAAAGGTGCCCTGGCTGCGGTCCTGCTCTAACTTTCCACTTTAAATAGCCCAGCCCACAGAAAATGAGACAAAAGCTATTGCCCATCACCACCACTCCTGGGCTCATGATCGTTTTTCCATTTACTCCCAGCCTCTTCTTTTGCCTGTTTCTTTTTGGTCCCCATGTTGTTCAGCTGCGGACTCCCTGCCGTTCTCCTAGTTGTCCTCTGACTGCTGTCTCTATCCTTCCCCAAAGCCCTATTTGCGGGGCCGCCCCCCTCGCCTCATTCCCCACGGGAAGAACTGCCATATGCCTGGCCAGCCTCTAGAGGCCACATAACCTACCTCGCCCGGGGCTCAGCATCTTGGCTGAGGATGCCTGGGCAGGGAGATGTGCATTTATCTTTACCTGCCCCTTCTGGCTCCAGCTCCTGGTTTCTGTCTGGTCTACAACCCAAATCCTCCCTGTGGCCAGCACGCTTCTTGGTAGAACAAATGTGCCCAGTTCTCCTGTTCAAGGTCTAGCATCTGTCCCTGAACCTCAAACTGGGGACAGAGTTCTGCTATTGGCTGGCTGCTTGCCAAGTGACTGTCTGCTCCTGAATGTCCTTTTGCCATGCTGCTTCAGGTGACTGAGCTGTGCCCAGAACAAGCCTTCCCAGTCTGTCCCAGTCTTCTGTGCTGCGGTTGACCAGGATATGCCCCCTCTCATCCTAACAGAAGAAATGTCAAGGATCCTCAGCAAAGAGTAAGGAGCAGGAAAAATTAATGAGGGGCTACCTGAAAAAGCTACTTCTAAGTTTAACCTTTATAACATAGCTCCACTAGTTTATTTCACGTGGAAATCACCAAAGTATCAGACATAACTGTATTTAAACCCAAGTGCAAGAGAGGAGTGTCGGGGGTCAAACATAAGTGAACTGGGAATCTCCATGTCACTGTATCCATCGTCTGGTGCAGATAACAACATAGGGTAATACGTGTAAGAAAGGAGAACCAAATACATAAAGAAAACCAAGCAAAAATCAAAGGCTGTCTGGAAAAAAAGAACAAACAGCTCTTCTTGAGAGAATGTTACAATAAAACTGAAACACTGTGAAATTCATGAGAATTCCTACGATAACGTAACAATGTGCCTTTGATCCAGGGCTGATAGGAAAGGCCAGGGGAATGAGGTCTGTGAGATACCGTATCTGAAGTGGAGAAATAAACCGTCATCCTGCTCTTCTAATTGCTAACAGCACACATTAGGGCTGCATTACCCAGGTCATTATTCTTTGTGATGGCAGCTGCCACCCTTGTTCGAGGCCCTTGCTTGGTAAACTGATATCCAAACTTGAGGATCCTTGAATTCTCCTCGAGCATCTGGGCAATTTCCATCTCCACAGCCGTTCCCAACTGCTGCCTCTGGTTACAGGTGCGGAACAGACACAGGACGATCAGGAAGAAAGAGGAAACAGTTACTTGCATGGGAGAGATGCAAAGCTACTTGCTGGACAAAAAGGGAAGGGGGCAAAAGTCTCACATGGAAAGGAATAAAGTCACTGGAGATATTTTCTCCCATAGTCATTTGAGACCTGCTCCTTGTCTAGAAGCAAAATGCAACAGACAGCCAAATCTGCTGACATGCTGAACTGAAAAGACTAAGCAAATTATTTATGAGGGAAAAAATGATTCCACATGTAAAATTAGAGCAAAACTAAATATTCAGTGTTTCCAATTTACCCCAGTTTCTACAGTTTAAACAAAGGTGTTTTTTTTTTCTTTTTTAAAACAAAGGGTGTTTTTAAGTAGTTGAAACTGTCTTACAGCAATCAATCCAATTACTGAAATTTCTATTCTGGAATCCATTTCCAAAAATAATTAAAGGTCATCAACCAGCTGGCCATTCTTTCTCACCAGCGTCTCAGTGGGAGTTCCCAAAGAAACTACATTGTGGTTTGAACCATAGCCACCGGAATTAAAAAACACTGAAGGGGTTATTGGGCTGTAGATAAATCCCCAAGTTTTTTAAGTTGGTGAAAAGAGGTTTCTTGGTTGGTTTGTTTTTTTTTTTTTGGAAGTTGAGATATATAAGAAAAAAACAATTAGAATTAAAAAGAAAACCCAGGGGCATACAAATATAGGAATTTAAAATCAAAATTTAACAAAAATTAAAATTCAAAAAAAATTCCATAATATATTTATTAAAAATTTTTAAATTAAAAAGTATAGGCTTACTTAGAAAAAGCACACAAGAAGTGTATAAAATACAAAAGCTCCCTTCCCTCAGTATTTCCACTCCCCATAGAGAAAGCCAGTTTGGCATATAGTATTTATTTAAAGACATTTTCTATACATTCATATGTCTGCCTAATATGTACATGTGTGCTTTTTCATATAAATGGATTATATGAGCATTTTGTTATGAAACATTTTATTTTTCCATTTCTACTATTCCAAACAATGCTGCAGTGAATTTCCCTTGCACATATAGTATATCCTAGGACATTTCTGCAAGTGTGCCTGTAAGGCAAATTAGGGCTGGGCCCAAGAGTAAACATGTTTCAAATTTTGATATTCACTTACCCTCAAAAGTATGACAGTTTTTTACTCCTACTAACAGTGTTTCAGATTTACTATTTTCCCTATGCTGGCCAACATGGGATATTATCAATCTTTTCCCCCTCTGTCAATTTAACAGGTGAAGATTTATATTTCACTTGTATTTATTTAATTGCCTTAATTTGCATTTCTCAAATTATGAATAAGAACAATTACTTTTCTTATGCATCTGTATTTCTCTTTTTGAAAATACCAATCTTGGGCGCCTGGGTGGCTTAATGGACTAAGCCTCTGCCTTCAGCTCAGGTCATGATCTCAGGGTCCTGGGATCGAGTCCCGCTGGGGCTCTCTGCTCAGTGGGGAGCCTGCTTCCCCCTCTCTCTCTGCCTGCCTCTCTGCCTACTTGTGATCTCCGTCTGTCAAATAAATAAATAAATAAATAAATAAATAAGAAAATACCAATCTCTGTCATTTGTGTATTTTCTTTTTTTACCAGCCCGTGGTTCCTTTTTTCTTGTTATTAATTTGTAAGTTTCTTATATATTAGGAAACTACCCTTCTGTCAAATGTGTTGTTAAGTTTGTCTTTTGACTTTCTTTTTGATTCTCTTTTCATTTCATATGGCTAAATTTGTATCAATCTCCTAGATTTTACATCATGTTTAGGAAGGCTCTTTTGATCTCTTCTATCAGAAAACCTTCTGACTTCTTCCATTTTATGATTCCATATATTTTCATATTCAAATCTTCATTTCATCTGGAATGAATTTAAGTATAAGAGTCAAGATAGAGCCCCAACTTAATCTTGTTTCAAAATGCTAATGAAATAGTCCCACTATCTTCTACTTTATCCTTTCCTCACAGGAACTTCGTTACAAAATTCTCAGGTATACTTGGATGTGTTTCTGGAATCCATTGTTCTGCCAAGTCTATTTCTGTGCCAGGATCCTGCAGTTTAAAATTTTTTTTTTAAAGATTTTATTTATTTATTTGACAGACAGAGATCACAAGTAGGCAGAGAGAGGAGGAAGCAGGCTCCCTGCTGAACAGAGAGCCCGATTCGGGGCTCAATCCCAGGACCCTGGGATCAAGACCTGAGCTGAAGGCAGAGGCTTTAACCCACTGAGCCACCCAGGCACCCCAGGATCCTGCAGTTTTGATTGTTTGTTATATTTTTATTATATTTTAAAATATACCTTTTAAATTTGGAAAATTTAAGTATTGAGTAGATGAAGGAGAAAAGTTTAGGGAAAAACTTTTGTGTTCTAGGTGAGTCCAAAGGTTTAATTCTTTGCTCCTTTTCTTTCTTTTCACCCAGCAACCTGTCAAACCAGTCTCTCCCCCCCAAGAAATTAACAAAATGTGGTATTTCCAGTCAGACAATAACAACTCTGGGTATCCAGTTTAGAGCTTAGCATTCCAGGCTAATAGGAGGGAGAGGCAGCAAAAAAGGGATCCTGACCTCACAGTTCCATGAACAACTTTAGCTCACAACATGCTTTAGAATAGTGGGCTGTGCTAAAGATTGAGACCTGAGCTACGGTTGGGGCCCCCTTAGCTATGCCCTATGCCCCTGAATTAAGCCAAGTAGTGCTATCCAAGTGCAGAAGGAGCTCATGCTGGATGTGGCTGATGGGGAAGGATGACATAAAAGTCCCTTTACTACCCCTCACAGTTCTCACGCCTTCGGAGTCCTGTGCTTGGGTAACATGCAGGATGGGTTTGCTGCTGGCTATATAAGGGATGTAGGAGCTGCAGAAAAGCATACTGGGGAGGGGCTGAAAATGGAGGGGAGAAAGTAATGTAACATAGGGCATCTTTCTTTCTCAGCCTGAGTCTTTTTATTTGAGGTCTTTTGTGTTATATAAACCCAGGGCAACAAATGGAGGTCTAAATTTCTTATAATTTATTTGTTTCCTCTTTATAAGTCACTAAATACAAAGGAGAAGGGAAATAAAAGTTTAAACATACATTTCTTCTGTTTTTTTTTCAAATGACCTTTTTTGTTTACTCAAATTTATTTAGCAGTTACCCATCTGTTTCATTAATATGCGTCACCGATTGTTCCTCTCACATGGAGCATCTGATTAAATCATTACCTATTTACCTGGAGCCTAGCCACGGCAGCCTGCCCCAGTGACAGGTTCTCAGCAGGCCTTCATTTCAGTGCAGCTGCCCACTCCAAAGGATGCTAAATTGGTCTAAGCTGCTGAGACCAAACGGTCTTGCAGATTATTTTATTTCAAACCCTTCATTACACAGATGAGGAAACTGAGGTCTACTTCTAATAGCCTATGAGTCAATAAACAAAATTTGGATGGAAATCAAGTTCTGACTCTGAATTTCCTCTTTCTTGGAATAAAGCAAAGAATTTTTCCAGTTGCTCTAGAAAGTCTCAATCCTCTTATAACAAATGCAAAGAAGATATTTCAGAGGCATATTGGGGAATAAAGTGGAAAAATGACATGCTCTCATCCCAGAGGACTGAAGAAGGGTGATAAGGTTGATGTAAGGAGATTTAAGACAGCAAATTCAGGCTTTGTATTTCAGGATCTTCTTCACATGCATTATGAAAAGCTGTTCTATTCTCAATGTTTGGGATTCCATCTCATTCATCAGATGTCAGGTTGCCAGGTTTAGCAAATAAAAATACAGGACACCTAGTTAAACCTGAATTTTGATTAATAATAACAAATAATTTCAATAAATAAAAAGAAATATATATATATTTTAGTATAGTGTGTCCCAAATATTCCATGGTACATACTTATACTAATAATTATTTTTCATTTATCTGAAATTCAAATTTAACTATATTTTAAATGGCCATCTTAACAGGTGGTATCTTACAAGAAATCAGGAACACAGTATCTGGAACATCAGGTCAGATATGGGGTTTTATAATGACGTAAACCAACATAAGAAGTTAAATACACATATCCACCTCTGTTGTAGATGTCCTGGAAATAATATGCTAAGAGCTCATTTCACTTCTTCCTAATACTAGTTCATTTGGTAAATATTCCTGAGCTATCCCTGCTTTTCTCTCAGTTCATATTTCTTTCTGGCTCATTTCCCCACTCTCCCACTCCCTGACAAATCCTCTTCTTAAATATACTAGCAGCTGGACACACACCAGGATAACGGCTTTGAGCTTCCTGAGGGTGTATGGCTGGGTGTGCATACTCCCTTCACATATCATCCTTTGGGAAAGCTGCTTTGGGGATGCATCCCTTCTGGGGAGAGAAAGAGGAAAGGAGCACCTGTCTTCTGTATGTTCCCCTGCTCCCCCAGCAGCAAGCCTCTGGAGGAGTGGAGAGGAGGAAGACCTGCACTGCAGCAGCCCACATGTCCTCATTAGCCAAAAAAAGGGAAGTAGAGTTATTCATGGGACCTATTCATGGGGGGTTTCCATACTTAGGGAATAAGTCCTGGTACAATCCTGGAGCTCTATCAGCTGTTAGACTGGGGAATTTCCAGACATGCAGGGGGCACTCTCAGCAGGTGCTCCCCCCATGGTCCCTGCCACCACTCCATAGGAGAACTGTTCCATTGCAGGGTCCTTTCTTCCCACTAAACAGGGTCTAGGCCTTTCAGAATCACAGAGTCCCATGGCAGACAGTTCCCTGTACGGAAAGGGGCAGGGCACAGCATGGTGCTGAGAACTGAGAATTGCCGTCCAGCAGGAGCCAGCTGAAGGCTGCAGAGCAAGTAGAAACATGGCAGGCGGATGCTGGGAAAAGGTCTTCGGGATCTGGGAGGATGTGGCCGCAGGGACAAGCAGCTTGCTTTGGCTGTTGATGGGAACCTAAGAGACACTGCAAAGAGCTGAGACTGTGACTGCACTGTGGGTGTGGCCTGCTCCTCTAAGCCAGACCATCTTCTAGAACCTGGATTCCTCCAAACAGGCTTGACAGCTAGCCACAAACTGCAGGAGTCCAGTTCTGCTCGTTTTTTGTTGTTTTTATCCCCCCAGCACTGGCAACCTCCAACTGAGAGCAAGGAGTCTGTTTCTGGGTACGGCCAATCTGTCACAGCCCCAGTGAGATGCAACAGCAAGGCTGGAACAGGACTGGCTGAGATTCCTGGTGGGAGGCAAGGGTGGTGATGGCTGTCAACACTTCTGGCCCCACCTCCTGTCTCCCCTGGTGTCTGACTAGCCGAGGACTGGGGGAGAGCTGGCCCTTTCTGTCTTACCATATGTCATATTTTGTTACTGACAAGCACGCTCACACACACTCCACCGGACCCCAGATATTGTAACTTACAGGAAAGCCAGAACATCAAATTGAGTCACAGAATTTGACTTTGAACTCACTGCCGTGTGGCTCCCCAGTTCACATGTACCCTGTGAGTCATACCTGGTTGTCGATCTTGATCTCGGTCAGGGTGTCATTCTCTCTCAATGCCTCCACCAGGGCCAGGATCCCAGTCCCAGTGATGAAATTGGATTCGATGTTGAGGCTTTTCAAGGTCTTATTCACTTTCAGCATATCTGCAAAAGCCTTATTATGCAAAAAGTAACCATTAATGCTTCCAAAAATTGATTTACTGAACTCCCCAGCCCCAAATTAAACACAGAGGTTTTTTATACACTTAAAGAAAAACTTAGTTAAATCAAACTAAGAATAATTCAGTCCAGCAGCCCAGACTTATGAATTTTGTATACCTGCAAAGCAAAAACAAAAAACAAAAAATCCTGACATAGGATTACAAAGTGTTGGGTTGCCTGAGTGGCTCAGTTGGTTAAGTGGCTGCCTTTGGCTCAGGTCACGATCCCAGGGTCCTGGGATGGAGTTTCGCATCGGGCTCCTTGCTCAGTGGGGAGTCTGCTTCTCTCTTTGCCTCTGCCTGCCACTCTGCCTCCTTGTGCTCTCTCTCTCTCTCTCTGACAAATAAATAAATAAATTTAATTTAATTTAAAAAAAGGATTACAAAGTGTTTACCTTTGTTGGGTTAGAACATTAAGTAAAATCCCACTACCATCTATTATCATTATCAGTTTGTTTTCTGTGTGTGTGGGGGGGGGTCTGTTTTTTGCCTTTTTTGTTTTTTGAGAAAAAGACATTTATTTATTTTTAAAGATTTTATTTATTTGGCAGAGAGAGAAATCACGAGTAGGCAGAGCAGCAGGCAGAGAGAGGGGGAAGCAAGCTCCCTGCTGAGCAGAGAGCTTGACACGGCGCTCGATCCCAGGACCCTGAGATCATGACCTGAGCCGAAGGCAGAGGCTTAACCCACTGAGCCACCCAGGAGCCCCAAGAAAAAGACATTTAAACATTAGAAGAAATGTAGAAAGGACCTGATCTCAGAATTATTTTGCTGTTGACTAGAACACTTTATTGTTGACTAGCATGTGGCACTACTGGTTTAGTCATATTATTTCAGGTCATCTATAAATTAGAATTCCTCGAAAATAACTTTTGGAATATAATTACCATTCAGAGTGGCAAATCCACTGGACACTTCTAGTTCAAAACAAGAGATATATACATGCACCAGCCTGTTCTCCTTTTACCCAAAGTTTGCCACAGGCATGAAGAAAAGATACCATTTTTAAGTGACCGAACTCTCACAGTGCAAGAAAAACAAAAAACAGAGGGCCACTACTTTGAAGAATTGCTGAAATACAGAAAAAAGACAGACTGGTGGAGAAATGACCACCAAAAAAGCTGTTGCCTGAGACACCAGAAGTAAGTCCCGACCAGGGCATCTCATTAAAGAACTGTCTTAAGAATGGACTGGGGGCACCTGGGTGCCTCAGTGGGTTAAGCCTCTGCCTTCAGCTCAGGTCATGATCTCAGGTCCTGGGATCAAGCCCCACATCGGGCTCTCTGCTCAGTGGGGAGCCTGCTTCCCTTCCTCTCTCTCTGCCTGCCTCTCTGCCTACTTGTGATCCCTCTCTCCCTGTCCAAAAAAAAAAAAAAAAAAAAAAAAATCTTTAAAAAAGAACAGACTGGAACAGCTAGAGCAGATGGAAAGCACATCCTCCCTGCATCTTCCTGGAAAAGAAACACCTGCCAGCACCACTGTCAATGAAAACCTTCCCAGGAAGAGCCTCTTGTGAGGCTAGGACCTGAGATGGAAGGTGTGCAGAAACAGAGGCACCTTCACACCTCCCATCAGATACTATGTGGGAGAAATGGAGAGGAGAGGCAGCCATGTGCAGGAATGAACCCCTCCCAGAGTGAAGCCCTCCTAGCTGTGACTTGTGGCATACTCCCAGCCACCTGTCAGCTCCTCACTCTTCAGAGGGCGCTGCCAGTGAATCCACCTGCCTGCTTACAAAAGCATTCATTCATTCACAAAAGACTATTTATTGGGCTACTACAATGTGTCAGCTGCAGAGAAAACAAAAATCTCTGTCCTAAGAAGGCAGTTGATAAATTAATAAAATACATAGCCTGTTGGATGGTGACAAATAGGAAACAGAAAGGGCTTCCCTTTTAAGGAGAGGTCTATTGGTGAAACAGATCAACACAACTTCGAGGAAATGATCCAGGTTTACACAATACCACCTCGTTCTCTGCAAGTCTGGCAACCAGTGATTGCCAGAAAAAGTAGGAAAACCAACCTCATGGAAGAGAAAAGTCAAGTTAGCCAAATGGACAATATGCCATAGAGAGAACAGAGATTATTCAGGGAACAGAAACTAATGTAAAATTTCTAATTGTTATTCTCCCTCTTCTTTCCCACCAAAAAAGAAAAAGAAAGAAAATACACTGTATCCATAAAATAAACACTGGCTATTGTGGGGAGAAAAAAAGAGGAATTTGAATAAGAAAATGTTCTGAGAAGTTCAAATACTACCTTGAAATAAGGAAAAGTAATGGACATCCAGAATTACAAAATGAGCATGGCTGAAAGACTAAGTTGGTGAGTGAGAACATAAATCTGGGGATATTCTTGAGAAGGATAGAGTAAAAAGACAAAGCTAGGAAATATGAGACAAATTAAAAGGTATGGGTAAAGACAAAGGAGTTCAACACTCATTTAGTAGGAGTTTCAGAAGGACAAAAGAAAAAAAAAAGACAAGAGAAGGGAAAAAAATTAAATAGGAAACAAATTTCCTAGAGTTGAGAGTTATGAGTCTTCATCTGAAAGAACCCACTGGATGCTCGGGCACATACAAGTGAAATTTCAGAACTCCAAGGGAAAAGAGAGAGTCCTAAAAGTTTCTAGTAAGAAAAAACAAGTTACTTACAAAGGAACAAGACTCAGACCAGCATTAGTCAGTAGATAGCAAGGCCCATGAAAACGGAGATTTACACATTTACATAGCCAGGTAATTGTAAATACTGGTGAAAAGTTTTAAATTTTTGTAATTAATCCATATACAAAACATAGACTATAAGGGCATAAACATATATAAAGCTGAAATATGTGAAAACAATGGAATAGCTACAATTTAGAGAAAGAAAAAGGAGAGGGATGAAGGCAGAGTATAGAATCGCTCTCAGCTTTTCTAATAGAGAAACAAAAATTACCTAAGATGATAAATCAAAAACAAAAAAGTATGTATATCAGGGGTTTTCTACTCTGCCTGCATGTTAGAATGATCTAGAAGCTTTAAATATATAAACCGCCCCAGATGAATTAAATCAGAATCTTGGGCTGTAGCTTGGATTGCTATATAATTTTTTAAAAGATTTTATTTATTTATTTATTTATTTATTTATTTATTTATTTGAGAGAGAGAGAGAGAGAGAGAGTGAGAGAGAGAGTAGAAGCAGGGGGAGGGGGTGGTGGTCGTGGGGAGGGAGAGGGACAAGCAGAATCTATGCAGAGCACACGGCCTGACACCAGGGCTCAATCCCACCACCCTGAAACCACAACTGGAGACAAAACCAAGCAGCAGGACACCCAACTGACTGAGCCACCCAGGCATCTCTGGACTTCTGTATTTTTAAAAAGCCCTGAGATCATGGCCTAAGCTGAAGGCAAATGCTTATCTGACTGAGCCACCCAGGTGCCCCCCCTTTTTTCTTTTTTAAGAAAAGATTTTATTTCAGGATTGAGAACCACTTTGATTAAAGTCATAAAGACAACAATTAAAAGAATGAAAAACAAATTGCTAATACTGATTGCTCTGGGAAATGGAACAAGGAACTTCTTAATGATTTTAATTGTTTTTATGGTGGAAAACATAGGAAGAAGGAAGAGAAGGAATCTAACTTGGGACCAGAACAGGATTTCTCAACCTTGGCACCAATGACGTTTGAGACCAGAGGATTCTTTGTTGTGGGACGTTATCCTGTGTCCTGCAGGATGTTTAGCAGCTTCTGAGACCCATTAAAAGCCAACAGCACTCTTCCCAGTCATGACAACCAAAAAATATCTTCAGACCCTGCCAAATGTCCCCTGGAGGGCAAAATTACCCCAAGTTGAGAAGCACCAGACTAGAAGAATAATCCTTTTGTATTAGTCAAACAGTTGCTTTAACTGCAAAGAAAGCTCAAAGATTTGGACTGACATCATTGTACACCATGTAAATTAAAGCGTTATTTATTCACTGCTAGGTCCTTAATTAGAATTAAATGTACACATTTTAATTACAGCATCAGAAGGAAATACATCAGGCTTTTCCTTATGGACACTCAAGGCTTCAAGATTTATGTTCATTATTAGAATAACAGAATGTCGAAGCAATTAGGCCTTTATAAAAAAAAGTTGCAGGACTTCCTGGCAAGTAGCCAGGATCTTGCCACTTTCTTTTAAACTGAGAAAACACTTTTCTCATACTGAACAAAACAGGGGAGACCCAGCCAAACATAACCCTGGGCTGCAGGCCCAAGTTAATTTCAGTTCAGCAAATATTTAAGCATCTATTACATGTGCTAGGGATAGCATCAGTAAAACGAAGACTAGATTTCTTAAATGTTATATAAATAGTTACAGTAGAAATACATTTTTAAAAAAGATTTTATTTATTTATTTGACAGGCAGAGATCACAAGTAGGTAGAGAGGCAGGCAGAGAGAGAGAGAGAGAGAGGAAGCAGGCTCCCTGCTGAGCAGAGAGCCCAATGCGGGGCTTGATCCCAGGACCCTGGGATCACAGCCCAAGCCAAAGGCAGAGGTTTTAACCCACTGAGCCACCCAGGTGCCCCTAGAAGTACATTTTTAAAGAGGAGGTTTTGCTTTCTGTGCTTTACAGGATTATATGGAAAGCTAGGGTCCTGCATTATCCAAACCTGGACCATCCAGAGGGTAGCCTCAAGACGCATGTGGCTCTTAAGCCCTTGGAAAATGGTTGGTCTGAATTAAGACATGCTGTAAATGGAAAATTTGCACTGGATTTCAAATATGTGGTATGAAAAAAAGTAAGGAAAATACCTTATTACACTTTCAAATTATATTTTGAAATAATATTTGGGACATACTGGTTTAAATAAAATACATTATTAAAATGATTTCCATTGATTTCTTTTTTTTTAATGTGGCTACTAGAAAAATTTTTAAATCATACCTGTGGCTTACATCTGTGGCTCTCATTTTATTTGTTATGAACAGTGTCATCCTAAACTCATGACTTATATGGCATCATTGTTAATAGTAAAAGCATTTTTTAATGTATCTGGACTTTTCTGCTCCCTGCTAAAGATGTGGCTACACAGAAGTGCTTGGGGCATGGTGAACTGAACTTGATTACAGGTTCCTTAAATGCACTTCCTGGCTTGTCTACATGCTGTGTAATCTTAGTGAAGTTACTCAAGCCTCAGTTGCCTCATCTGTAGAATGGGGATAACGCCATCTCACATACACATAATCTGCGTACGTTCACAATAATCCCACAAGTGCCTCACTGAATCTGTTTCTGAACTTAATTTTCTGCAGCTTTTTAAAAGATTTTATTTATTTGACATGGGGCAGGGTGGGCAGAGAAAGAGAATGAGTGAGGTGGGCAGAGGGAGAGGGAAAAGCAGGCTACCCTGAGAGCAGGGAGCCTGATGTGGCACTCAATCCCAGGACCTGGGGATCGTGACTTGAGCCAAAGACAGATGCTTAACTGACTGAGCCATACAGGCACCCTTCTGTTTGTGAATTTTAAAAAGAAAAATTTCTTGAAATTCTTTGCTTTAACACTGATCTTTAATTCTTTTCTTCTTCTTCTTTTTTTTTTTTAAAGTAATCTCTATACCCAAAGTGGGGCTCAAACTCACAACCCCAAGATCAAGAGCCGCATGCTGTATCAACTGAGCCAGCCCAGCCAGGCAGGAGCCCCCATCTTTAATTCTTTACAGTGAGTTGTTCAGTCATAATCACCTTTTGAAGCTCTCTGTTGCCTCTGGGGTAATCAACCAATTTTCAACCTACAGAAAGGTTCTTTCTTGGATCTGGCATGGCTGAAAAGAGAACCATCTGAGGGCTACCAGGTGAGGGCTGGACCATAGGATCCCACCCAGGAATCAGGCCAGAGAGGCTTGTCGCTTCACACCCTAAGGACTGCAACTATTCCTTTCAGTTGTGTGGTGTGCTTGTCACATGATATGCAATCAACACATGGTTGCTGCATTAGAAACAGTATGGAAGAGTTTACTAGATTTAGAATTTATTTAGTCCTTTAGCAAGTTATCTATTTGACCAGGTAAAAGAGTTAGACTATTAGCTGGTGGTACTGACAATGGACTATAACCTATTTCCATCCCTGCAATTTTACTGCAACGTATTATATTGAGGTGACAATCATTTCTTTATTCATCCCTTTAGTCACTTAGATACAAAATGTACTGCGAATATTTTGCTTTATTGAAAACAAATCTACCAAACAACAGAGGTTATATAAATCATATACTGATAAAAATCCTTAAATTGTTAACTTCACCTTTACCAATGATCTGGTTCTGCTCTTTTTCTTTTTCTTTTTTTTAAGATTTTATTTATTTATTTGACAGAGAGAGAGATCACAAATAGACAGAGAGGCAGGCAGAGAGAGAGGAGGAAGCAGGCTCCCCGCTGAGCAGAGAGCTGGATGGGCTCAATCCCAGGACCCTGGAATCATGACCTGAGCCAAACGCAGAGGCTTTAACCCACTGAGTCACCCAGACACCCTCTCTTTTTCTATTTTAATTATAGGTTTCAAATTCAAAACTGCTTTCAACTTACACATTTACATATGTAGTAACTGCTGGTGAAAACATCAGTTCTGTAGCTTAGGCCCTGTTACATGAATACTTACACTTTTTATACATGCTATTGACAGCATGGAAATAGTCTTGATTGCTGAGAATTTGGAGAGCATGTTCATTCATTCTTTTAACAAGTGGTGTTCGAACATGTACTGTGCCAGCACTGGGATAGGTAGCCACTACTTTCATGTTGTCTGTTATTTTATTTTAGTTATTTTATTTTATTTTATTTTATTTTTTAGGGATGGAGCAGAGGGAAAGAGAGAGAATCTTAAACAGGTTCCACGCTCAGTGCAGAGCCCAGCTTGGGGCTGGATCTCACCATCCTGAGATTATGACCTGAACCGAAATCCAAAGAGTCAGATGCTTAACTGACTGAGCCACCCAGGAACCTCCCACAAGTTACCTATTTTTAACGCTATTTTAGGTCTTCCAACAGACATGTTACTTTAAATCACATCAAGTCAAGAAAACTTGTTTTTCCAGCTTGATTCAAGGGCTGAGCATTAGATGTTTATAGAACCACAGCCTGATGCTCAGGCTGCCCCAAACTGACATATTTTAGCAATTGTATGACAGGGAGGCATGGTGTACAAATGTACATCAAGCATAGCTTGATGGCTAAAGCATCCTGCTTATAGTACCAGAAAAACCCAGCGGTACCACTTATTGGCTGTGTTACCCTGGAAAAGATACTTAACCTCTCTGAGCCTGAGACTGCTTATTTGTTAAAGTGGGAACTAATAATAGTACATACCTCGTAATATTACTGTGAGGATTAGGTTAGCTGATGTGTGTAAAGCACAGAGATTACTGCTGACATTTACTAATTGCCCAAGAAATGTTAGCTATTAATAGTAATAACATTGATGGTGGTAATAGTTGTAGTGCTTACTTGGGTCCAGGGAGTCCTTATTTAGTCAAATTACCTAAAATGCATGGAAGGAACAGGGCTTTTTTTTTTTTAATTTTTATTTATTTTTAAAATTTCTTTTCAGTGTTCCAGAATTCATTGTTTATGCACCACACCCAGTGCTCCATGCAATACGTGCCCTCCTTAATACCCACCACAAGGCTCACCCAATCTCCCACCCAGGAACAGGGCTTTTGATTGGTTATTCTTTTCACATTCTGGTTAACAGTGTTAAAAAAGTGTTTTAAGATTTCATTGTTTAAAGTATTTTTGAAACATACTACTCCATTTCAAAGATTAAAATGAAATATCCTTTTATATGTGCTGACTTCCTATGGGATTTGGGGGTCTTATAATATCCATGGACTGTGCCAGAATGTTCACGTAGATACAAAAGTTTCAGAAAACTTGTACTAAGCGCAGAGCAAACTCTAAATATTTATTTAGCTAAATGACAAATCCAATCTTATTTCTTTCACCTAAAAGTGTAGTGCTCACAAAATTTTATTTAATTCAAAGTGCCTAACATTTGGGTTCTGTTTTATTGTCTCATTATAACTGATGGTGTTTAACTGTGTAGAAAATACATTTATCAGATCTAAAAATTGTTAATTGGTAAAACAAATTAAAGATAGTTTCTTTTTTTTTAAAGATTTTATTTATTTATTTGACAGAGAGATCACAAGTAGGGAGAGAGGCAGGCAGAGAGAGAGGAGGAAGCAGGCTCCCTGCCGAGCAGAGAGCCCGATGCGGGGCTCGATCCCAGGACTCTGAGATCATGACCCGAGCCGAAGGCAGCGGCTTAACCCACTGAGCCACCCAGGCGCCCCTTAAAGATAGTTTCTATTGAATTAAATACTTTCATGTTATATTTCTTTTTTTTTTTTTAAGATTGTATTTATTTGAGAGAGAGAGAGAATGAGAGAGAGGGAGGGGGGTGGGTGAGAGGGAAATACAGACTCCCCACTGAGCAGGGAGCCTGATGTGGGACTTGATCCTGGGACTCCAGGATCATGACCGGAGCCAAAGGCAGTCACTTAACCAACTGAGCCACCCAGGCACTCTTAGGTTATATTTCTAAAAAAAAATTTTTTTTTTCTAAAATTTTACTCACAATTGCCACAGGGTCATTGCTACGGGTTGCAGCCAGGCTGAACTTCTTTACGTGAGTGTTGGTTTCCAGAGCTTTTGCAAATTCCTTCAGGGTTGGAATTGGAATGTTCTAAAATGAAGAAGACACAGACAGTTGATAAACCGTTCTGTAGTCCCAGCTACCCCAAGTCAAGGACCCACAGCTTTTAAATACCTGATGGGTTTAGATAGCTAAATCCTTTCTAAAAGACTCATTAGCCATCTTCCAGCCACCACGCCTTCCTGGCCAGTAGCACCACTTAGTGTCTAATAAGGGAATCTAACACAATAAGACATTCTAGCATCACCTTTCTGTTCACTTTAGCCAAGAAATTATGTACATACCCAACTTCCCTCCTTTTCTCTTTCATTCTCTATATTCTAGCCAGACTGACCTACTTGCCAATCTTTAAACATATCATGCTCTTTCTCTCCTCCACACCCTCAGGTAGGCTTTTCCCTTCACCTGGAAATTCTATTGTCCTTTTCTTTGATTAATTCCTAGCTGAAATATCACCTCCTTTGTTTATTGACTCCCCTAGGCAAGATGAAAAAATTCCTCAGCTGCAATTCCATAACACTTGGGGGTTTACCACATCACGTTGTAATTATTTATTTAGTGTTTTTCTCCTAATATAAGACTTTCAGAATAAAGACCAAATGATTCCTACTCCCTCTTCCACAGCACTCAGCACGGTCCTGACCACTGGGAGGGAGGCAACATGGGGTGCACTAGAGGGTGACATGAGTCCTGGATGCCTACAGATTATCTCTGTGGCCATGAGCAACTTAACCCCTTTAAGTGGCACTGAAGATTAAATGAGATGCAGTAGTCTCCCCTTATCCATGGGTGCCTGCAACCACAGATAGCACTAAACAATATATGTATTTTGTTTTTTTCCTATACATACATACATACCTATGATAGAGTTCAATTTATAAGTTAGGCACAGTAAGAGACTGACAACAGTAACCAATAATAGAGTAACTATAAAAATATATTATAATAAAAGTTATATGACTGTGGTCTCTCTCTCTCTCAAAATATAGCTATACTCACTCTTCTTCTTGTGATGTGAGATAATAAAATGCCCATGTGATGAGGTGAGGTGAGGTGAGGTGAGGTAAATGACATAGCACCGTGATATAAGGTTAGGCTACTCCTGATTTTCTGACAGTACGTCAGGAGGATCACCTACTTCTGCACTGTGGTTGACTGAGGGTAAATCATGAAAAGCAAAACCACAGACAACAGGGAACTACTGTAATAAATTTCAAGTATTTAGCAAAGGGTATGGCACAGAGTGAGTACTCAATGTAAGCCAATTATTATTATTAAATGGCAGATGTTGGCCCAAAAAGAAGCAACAAAATAGATACAGGCAATGTTCTCTCTCTCTCCCTCTATCTGTCCACCTATCTATCTCACACACACCCTTCTTTCCCCTCTCTTTGAGAGTGACATGACTAATTACCAAAGAGAATAAAGCAGAAGTAACAATTGTAACTTCAGGGAATAGGCCATAAAAGGCACCGTGGCTTCCTGTTTGTTCTTTTTCTCTTTGACCGCTTGCACTGAGGGAAGCACATCGTCATGACACGAGGACACTGAGACAGCTCTATGGAGAGACCCATGCATGTGGTGAGAAAAGGAGGCCTCCTGCCGACAACCGCATGAGTGTGCCATCTTGAAAGTGGATCCTTCCACCCCAGTCAGGCCTTCAGATGATTACACCCCTGATGACAGCTTTACTAACAGCCTCACTTGAGACCCCGAGCCACAACTACCCAGCTAAGTCCAGATTCCTGACACTCAAAAACTATGTGAAATAATGTTTGTTGTTTTAAGCCTCCAGGTTTTAGAGTAATTTACTACCCAGCAGTAGGTAACCAATATTATATGTTTAACACAAATACTATGATTCTTTCCGAAGAATTCCAGAAATCACTTTTTAAAAATTCCTTCTTTGCAACAGGATATCTTGCCTCATAATTGGGGACTACAAGGGATTGGAACCAGGTGTGAAAGCAGGCAATCGGTTATTGCTGTTAAATTTTCTAACTTCATGATACATCAAGTGACTGACAATAACCATAATGAAATACCTTAATGTTGTTGAGGTTGACTTCTTGCAGGCTGGGATCATTGGCTTTCATCTGCTGCAGACTCACTTCCACATTAGTAGGATTGGGCGGTTCCTCAAATATTGGCTTGACCTTCTCACCTTTGACCACATCTAACACATACATTTTAATTATATTTTATTTTTGCCCTTTTTTTAAAACAAATTTTAATTTTAAAAAGAAAATGTAGGGGCTCTCCTGCCAAAATCAGAGATGACTTCCCCCAAAACGCACTTTCCTTCCTATGCTCAGATTCCGATAATACTCTAATATCAATGATAGTACAGCTTATTCTCAACAAAGTAAGCATAGGAATGGTATGGTTCGGAGTTACAGTTTCACCTGCTGTATATGGACTACTTTCAGACTATAATAATCAAGCCACAGGATCTGAGATGCAAAAAAGAAATAGAGTCTTTTCATTTCCAAAACCATACTGTTCTTCTGGAATATTTTTTAAAAATATTTGTTTACTTATTCTTTTTAAGTAGGGTCCATGCCCAACATGGGGTTCAAACTCATGACCCCAAGATCAAGAGCCAGCCAGGTGTCCCCTCTGGCCTCTTGACTCTACCCACCCTTCTCAGATACCCATTTTGGAGCTTTAATTTTGACAAAGATATGGAAAGAGAAAGGGATAGAAAGGCAAAATGGAACAATTCTCAAAAGCAGTTAACAGAAAATGTTTGCAGCATATATTAAACATACACAGTGTTAATATCTCAATATACACAGAGCTCCTACAGATCAGTAGACAAGTCAATTAGAAATGAACAAATAATATGATCAGAAGAGTCTTTGCCACTCAACCAAAAATATAAAAAGTCATTAAACTGTGAAATAAAAAAATGAAATACCTTTTGAGTAGCAAAAAAAAAAAAAAAGTGAAAAGAGATAACATGTGCCATTGGCAGCAATGTGGAGGGAAACACATTGTCTTATGTTGTTGGTGAGAAGATAAACTGATGCAAACTTTCTGGGAGAGTCATGTGGCCTCACCTATCAAAATGGAAAATGTCGGTACTCTATGACTCAACAGTTATGTATTTAGAGTCTAATCTACAGAAAAAATAGCATGGACACATAAAGACATATATTAGGGTTGTTCACTGACCTGTTGCTTGTGACAGCAAAACATGATAAACAAAATTTCACCAATGTGAAAATGGCTAAAGAACTTACAGCATATCACATAATAAGGTGCTACCTATTCATTAAAAGAATATGGCAAACCTACATGTACCGATAAAAGAAGAGAACCACAGTTTGAAAAAAAGTTAATGTAAAAGGAAATACATATAAATATAACAAAATATGTACAAGATCTATATGAGGCAAACAATACAACTTTATTGAAAAGAATAAAAGAGAACTAAATGGAGAGATACTGGGAGATGTCAGTTGTCAAGATGTCAAGATGTCAGTTCTTCTCAACTTGAGCTATAGATTAATGCAATTGCAGTAAAAAACCCAGCAAGTTCTTTTGTATTTATCAACAAACTACTTTTAAAGTTTATATGGAGAGGCAAAAGACCCAAAACAACCAACACAATATTGAAAATGAAAAACAAAGTTAGAGTGACACTACCAGACTTTAAGACTTAATATAAAGCTACAGTAATCAAGACAGTGTGGCAGTAGTGAAAGACTAGACAAAGAGATCAATGGAACAGAAGAGAGAGCCGAGAAATAGAGCCACATAAATACAGTCAACTCATTTTTGACAAAGGAGCAAAGGCAACGCAATGGAGAAAAGATGGTCTTTACAACAAATGGTGCTAGCATAATGAGACAACCACATGCAAAAAAAAAAAAAAAAGGAATCTAGACATAGACCTTATACTGTTCATAAAAACTAACTCAAAATGTATCACCTAGATGTAAAATGCAAAACTATAGAACTCCTAGAAGACAACCCAGGAGAAAATCTAGATAACCTAGGGTTTGGCAATGACTCTTCAGATACAACACCAAAGGCTTGGTCCATGAAAAGAAAGAATTGAAAAGCTGGACTTCACTAAAATTAATACAGATCTAATAAAGGATTATTATCCAAAATACACAAAGAATCTTAAAACTTAACAATAGGACAACAATCTGGGTAAAAATTGGGCCAAAGACCTTAATAGACACCTGAAAAAAGAAGATATACAGATGGCAAGCAAGCATATGAAAAGATGCTCCACATAATATGTCATTGGAGAAGTGCAAATGGAAATCATGAGATACTACTACCCACTTAGAATAACCTCAATCTGGAACACTGATAAAACCGAATGCTAGCTAATGAGTGGGGCAACAGAAACCTTCATTCTTTGCTAGTGAGAATGCAAAATGTTACAACCACTATGGTAGATAATGGTGGCTTCTTACAAAACTAAACATGCCGTTATCATTTGATCTAGCAATCATGCCCCTTCGTGTTTACCCAAAGGAGTTGAAAGCTCATATACACACAAAAAATCCACACATCGATGCTTATAGAAGCTTTATTCATAATTGCCAAGACTTGGAAGCAACCATGATGTCCTTCAGTAAGTGAATGGATAAACACATCCTTACAACAGGGTATTATGCAGTGCTAAAAAGAAATGAGCTATCAAGCCTGAAAAGGCACGGGGGAAATTTAAATGTATATTACTAAGTGAAAGAAGTCAATCTGAAAAGGCTACAAATTGTATGATTCTGACCATATGATGGTCTGGAAATGGCAAAATTATAGAATAAGAAGGTGAGTGGTCATCAGGAGCTAGAGGGGAGAAAGATGAATAGGTGAGCAGAGGAGATTTTTAAGATGGTGAAACTACTCTGCATGATACTATAATGGGGGACACATGTCACTAGACATTTGTCCAAACCCCAAGAGTGAACCCAAATGTAAACAATGGACTTTGGGTGGTAAAGATGTGTCAAGGTAGGTTCATCAAGTGTAACATACTGATGGGGGAAGTTGATACTGGGGGAGTCTGTGCATGAATTGGGGCAAGGAGTATATGGGAAATCTTTGTGCCTTCTGCTCAATTTTGCTGTGTACCTAAAATTTCCCTAAAAAAATAGTCTTAAAAAGACTTAATGATATGTATATGCACAAAAGCCCAGAAGACAATGCATCAGACTTTTAATAGCCAACGTGTTGTCAGAATGTTACCCGTTGATATCCAAGTTTAAAAGGATAAACATTTTCATCTGCACATATTAAAAGCTAAAAAAAAAAAAAAAAGAAAAGTAACATTGCTATGGTCTGGATAAATAGCCCAGTATAAATGATGGTTTGTAAACATGCTGCTCAGACTAGAAAGTACCTGCTCAAACTCCTTCAAAGAGAATAAAATACAATTAATCTAAGAAGAGCTATGATCTTCTGTAAGTTTTTACAGCACCTAGATCATGCTGGAGCAAAATTACTGATTTTATTGGTCCATCCTAACCCTGGATAGGTAAGTTCCTTTGGGCAGAGGCCATTTTTTATCTTTGTACCTAAGCCTAGAACCTTCCTGACACACGGCAGGTATTCAGTAGATGACTAATGAATGAGTCAGTGAGAGAACCTAATAAACTGTACACTTCTCCAGTGACTGACCCTTGGCAAACTGACAGAATCCACCTGCGGAGTCTACAGGGTAGAAATCTGATTCAACAGGCAGCCCAGTCAATAGGCCTCCCTCTTACCAACAAACTCTTGGAGCTCCCAAGTTTCACAGACCATGGACTCCACATTAACTTACTTCTCACAGGTGCTTTGCCACCTTTAGCGCTGGTCACTTCTTCATCAAACTTTGGATTGTTGAGTAAATTGTGTACCCCAAGAACAGCTAGAAACAAAGATAATCAGTAAATGTATCATAAGCTTGGGAAGGCATGTTAGGATGTCCACAATGTTAACTTGCCCCTTGAATATCAACTCTTCATATTATAAAGTAAGTCTCCAGAACCCCCTTGCCTTGCACAGTGTGTGGGACACATGTAGTGTTGAATAAGCTTACATATTTTAAAAAATCCCTTTCCAATCCTTCTCCATTGCCACTAGCAATCTTCACATATCTTTCTGTGGCTATATAGGGAGACCCATCTGCAGGGCAGTGGTCTAGTTATGCCTCAAGTTACTGAAAACTTGCTTAGACCTCCTAGTTAAGTAGACTCAACCTTTCTGTTTTCTTGCCTGTAAAATGTGAGTGTGGGACTGAGTCTAAGGATATTGTAGGATCTAACATTATACAGATTATAGCAAACGGCAGAAAGATCATGAGCCTCTTTCAGGGAAAGCCACCCCAATCTCTCAGTACCAACAGCAGTTGTTCTCTCCAGTTTAGAGCACTGTGGGATGGGAAAGAAAACAGATGTCAGCAGTAAAAGGTCGGATATGCATACCAAGATTTTGCAGCTCCTGTATTATGGGGAGCTTACACCAGGAGGCAGCAAAGGATGGAAGAAGAAGCACCCGGCCAGAATGTGCTGAAAGGCAACCACTGCCTTTGATAGTGAAATTATACAAAAGAGACTGGCAGCCTGGAGAAGGATCCCAGAGCAGGTCATCTGTCAGCAGGAGGCAGAGGAATATCTCAGAGCTCCTCAGCTGTACTGTAATCTACACATTAGGAGAAGGGAGGCAGCCAGTAGCAGCCTAGTAAAGGGCAAATGTTTAGAGCCAGCAAGTCTAGGGTTAAGGGCGGCACTCGGGAGCATCAGCCAGATCCGGAATCCTGGTTCTGTCCCATAATACCTGTGTGCCTTGGGAAGTTCTAAATGCCTCTGAGCATGCTTCATCATTGGCAAGGTAGGGAAAATAATTATACTTTAAGTGTTACAAAGGGGAAATCACTTCTCATGCGTCAGACACTGTTCTGAGCACTTTACAAATTCTTGTTAAATAAATAAGAATTTGTCACTATGTATCTGGCACTGCCTAGAGAGGAGACACCCTATTTAATAAACATAGGCCACGGATCATCCAAATATATCTTGCTTTGGCCCTATACTCACTAAGCAACTTCTAATTATAATTTGGCTCCCACTGCCAACTTTTAACTTTTGTTTCATCCATTCCCTGTGAATCTGGCTAGTAGATTAGCCTCAAACCGACGGCTCCTATGTGCACTGACAAGATGGACTCTCTAGACCCTCAGAATTGTGACCATGCTGAGCTCCAGCTGCTGTAGGAAGGGCTGTCTTGGAAGTCAGCTGCTGCTCCCTTGATGACTGTCTTTCTGCTCTCTACCAGCCAGAACAACATGCACAGAGACTGGCATTCTTTCTTACCTAAACCTCACTGCTGTCAGCCCATTCACTCATGGGGTTGCTCTCAACCTTCCAGAAAGATCCACCCTAGAGAAGATGCTGTCACCCACCCCCCAGGTGGGCTTTCTCCCGAGTTTTAAGGGAGTATCTGATGAGGGAATGAGGGTAAGCAGAGAGGAACAAGACAGTTTTCTATCTGGAGTATTCCCCTGGTTTTATTGTATGAATTTCAGAATCTAGACTCTTCCAGATGACTGGAATTTTTCTCCTTCTCCTTTCTTAAGCATTTCCTGGGAATTTAAGCCCAGCCCTGCATTCTCCCTTTGGGGAATTCTAGTAGAAACCATAAGACAACCCGTGAGAGGAGCAGTAACCATGACAGGATCTCTCCACAGCAACCAAAGGGCTCAGAAGAAAGGTCACTGCAAAATGCCTTCTTAACTGTGTGATGCAGGTGCTTCAATTCCTGCAATTATTTCTTTTTTTCTTTCTTTCTTTTTTTGATTTTATTTATTTATTTGACAGAGAGAGGCACAGCAAGAGAGGGAACACAAGCAGGGGGAGTGGGAAAGGGAGAAGCAGGTTTCCCACTGAGCAGGGAGCCCGATTAGGGCTCGATCGATCCCAGGCCCTGTGCTCATGACCTGAGCCGAAGGCAGACACTTAATGACTGAGCCACCCAGGTGCCCCATCCTGCGGTGATTTCTTTTTTTTTTTTTTTTTAAAGATTTTATTTATTTATTTGACACAGAGAGAGAGATCATAAGTAGGCAGAGAGGCAGGCAGAGAGAGAGGGGGAAGAAGGCTCCCCGCTGAGCAGAGAGCCCAATGCGGGGCTTGATCCCAGGACCCTGGGATCATGACCTGAGCCGAAGGCAGAGGCCTCAACCCACTGAGCCACCCAGGTACCCCCCTGCGGTGATTTCTGAGAGAGGTTCAAATATGTGAACTTGTATTGACCACTGACATCATCACAGTAGGAATGAAGATGTAGCTGAGATAGTAGGCATGCTATTAGAATAAGGCATAGCTGGTTCTCCTGGGAGGGAGGATGGATTATTATTACAAATGTCTTTCTGTGGAATAAAGATGTGAGGATTCTTGCTAAGGCTCATGGACTGTTTTTTATTTATTTTTTTTTTTAAAGGTTTTTTTCTTGGGGCACCTGGGTGGCTCAGTGGGTTAAAGCCTCTGCCTTTGGCTCAGGTCATGATCCCAGGGTCCTCACAGCTCAGCGGGAAGCCTGCTTCCCCAATCCCCCTGCCCCGCCTGCCTCTCTGCCTACTTGTAATCTCTGTCTGTCAAATAAATAAATAAAATCTTGAAAGGGGGGGGGTTCCTTTCTTTCTTTCTTTTTTTTTTTTTCCAGAGAAAGAGAGCACAAGTGGGAGGGGTAGAGGGAGATGGAAAGAGAATCTCAAGCAGACTCCACATGGAGGATAGAGCCCAACTCAAGGCTTGATCCCACAACCCTGAGATCAGGACCTGAGCTGGAATCCAGAGTCGGGCACTTGACCAACTGTGCCACCCAGGCACCCAACTATGGGCTATTTTTAAAGCACCTTAACCTCTAGTGACCTAATGACCCTAATAATCTAAATTTACATCCCACTTGGAAAAAAAAAACATCCCATGAATGCATAAATATGCTGGTAGATGCATGGGATCTTTCTCCAACGATATAGTAGAAAATGGGAGAGGACTTAATTAGGGTGAGAAACTTACTTTCATTACATATTCTTTTGTTGTTGTTGCTATGTTCCAGTAAAAGTTTATTTACAAGCCCAGGAGGCACGTCGCGGTTTGCAGACCCCTAATCTAGTGCCATCTTGTCTACCCATTCTTTGTCTACCACGTCTAGCGCCATCTTGTCTATCCATTCTTTTATACCATGTGTGTTTTGTCTCTCTGCATGTGTAACCAATTCAAATAATAACACCAATTATTATTTTGTTGCTACTGTTTAGAAAGCTAGACAAAGATGAGCAGATCGGGCTGAATGTGGCTTTCATTACTGTGTGGGTGTAATGGTAAATAACTCCTGCTCTGTGGTTAGGCTAACAGCCCTCTTTGTGGCAATCAAAATGGAACAGCGACCATGGGGAACAGCAGGAACTTCACGGATGCTCCGTGATGGTAAAATGTGATAAAATGCCAAATGTGAAAGCTTCTTAGAGGAACGGCTATTATTTCATTGTTTAAGTTTGCAACACTCTTTTAGATTCCTTTTTTTTGGTTTCTCTAACTCTTGAATTTCGTAGGAAGGGTATTATTAGGGCATTTTATAGCTGAAATAGGATTTTACATTTTACAGCTGAGATACAGCAAAGTAAGATTTGCTTAGAGAGGTGAAGTCACTTCCGTCAAGTCTGATGGCTACATACAAGCTGAAGTCACCTGGTATTGCAATATTGATGAGTAGTTATCCAAAAGCTCAGAGGCTGCTGCCAGTGTGTGCCTGAAGGTCCAGAGCCAGACAGAAAAGTGTCCCAGAGCTGAGGACTAACCTGCAAGATCATAGAGTTCGGTGTCGGAGGCACTGGCCAAAGCTTCTTCCAGTTCTGGGTCAAGGGTCACTTTTTCTTCTTTACGAGTTTCTATGGGCTTTTCTTTGGGGATGAAGACTCTCCCTTTAAATCAGAAGGAAAACAAAAACCACACTGTGCTGCTGACCAAGGCAGGGTAAAAGGACTGACCAGACAATGCAGTTCTGAGAGCCACTGAGAGCCAAACCTTAAGCCCATTGCGCACGCAACTGGGATTCCTTCATTGCTGGGATAATGTCAGTATCATTAATCCACCATTAGAGGGAGGGAACGTCAGAGGAGGAATCCTGCATTCTGCAACACAGAGATGTGAGGAGACTATGGTCCTTAAACGTAGAAGGAAATGGTGGTTTCTACCTCTCTACTATGGATTGCCAGCATTGCCCTTAGACCTGGGCAAGAGAGGCCCTGCCATGGGCCCCGTGCTTTATAGGGCCCACTGTGGTCCTCTTCTCCTGCAATCTCCCTGGTCCCTGGCCCCTGGTCATGGGGCCAAAGGGACATTCCCACCGAGAATCCCATCTGCTAGGCTCCACTCCAGGCATCTGGGACCTTGGAATTCCCTGCTCAAAGACCCCTGAACTTGCTTCCAGGGCCTGTATGCATCCCTTCCCCATGTCCATCCACCCAAAGGCATGTCACATTGCTGGAGTGGGCACCCCTAGGCCAAGGGGAGGTTATTTGTGGGTGAGATGAATGCAGCTTCAATCTGTAGGCTGTGTGCCAAATATGTGTGAGGCTCTAGCAGTATAGGACAGATCCATATGCTTGCATGGAACTTTTGGAAGCCCAAGAATCCTGGGCTTCTAGGTGTATGTGTAACAGGATAGAACATATTTTAACAGTTTATTAGTTTTTAAACATTTATTAAAAATGGCACATGGGCTTCTATTTGTATTCTTCCCTTGGATCCTGCAAATACTGGAGGCAGAGTTAGCCACACAGCCCCAGGGGTTCCTGAGGGACAAACCAGAGCTCTCTTGAGTTTTTCTTGCTAGACTGAGATTGTAGACCACTAGGATGCTCTATCTGGGGTCACTTGGAGTAGCGTAGTGACCCGGGGATACAGCTACTCTCCAGACATACCAAAGGAAGTCAAATATAAAAGGAGAACTCAGGATTGACGTGTTTAGAAGTTGTAGAGGTCTGTGAACAGCAAGGTACAATGTGCTTCCCACATGGGGATACTTTGCCTTCACCTCCCACTTCGTCCTCGCAGTCAGATTCCATTTGTCTTGCCCCTGCCTCACTTCTGAATATGCTGACATCTATGCCCTACCTCCTCAGCCCCAACCTCTGAAGATCACATCGCTGGGAGGATGGCATATTACCTGCTCCTAACTTTCAGCCAGTGCAACGTACCCACATCCCACACGCGCAATGACTCATAAGGGTAAACCTAGGACATCCCAGAGTTGCCATAGCAATACTCCAAACCTGCTTACACTCTTTCCCAATTCCTGCCAGCTTTTCACTCTTCATTTCTTTTCTGGAGCTGCTCTTCTTGGCATGATCTTTGAAATTGGTCTCCTCCAATTTGATCTTTGGAGTTCCCTATAGACTCACCCTTCCACTGCCTTCTCTTTGTCATCTTGGGTAGAACACAGAGCTGGCTCCCGGTTCAGCCAATGGAGACCAACACTCTTTCCAGATCTCTCTGGCTGGCCAGCCCTCCCCACTCCCACTGGAAAGGTAAAAGTCAAACCCAAAGTCAGTAACTCTCCTTCATAAATCCTCTCCAACAGCTGTCCCTGGTTGCAGGGGCTGCTGACTTCTTGATAGCTGACCAGATCTTCAAATGGCTAGACATGAAATCAGGGACCAGGCAGCACTGGGCACCCTAGGGAAATACCACTGCTTGTGGTCAGACTGGGGTATCCTGGCCACAATGTCTCCTCCACTGACCATCACCCTGCTTCCTGCCTCCCCATCATGTAAATTGCCACCTTTCCCAGAAAGAAAGAAAATACACTGGAGCTTAATGAAAAATATAAGGAGAATGGCCAGAAGATAGAAAATGGAAAAGAAAACAACCAATCAATAACATTTCAGACACTGGGGTTTATCCCAGACTTCTTTTTCAGAATATCTGCAACCTGAAGCATTTTCTTTGTGGCTCCAGTGACTTTGGTTCCAGAGTTACTGAGATGTCTACATTCCACCTTCCCATGAGTGTTCAGGATTACCCTCAACACCATGTGCAGAGGGGACCCACAGCTTTTGAACTTTAGGACAGCTGCTGCTGCACATCATTCCTGGGGGGCGGGGGGGCGGGCAACCAAACAAGTTCTAAGTGCATAAAGCTACTGCAGAGAGTAAAACGTGGCCCAGGCACCCGAGGGCTTAGTGCATACGGTGTTCAGAGCTGAGGTTGCATACCCCTCCCATGAGACCTTTACTGTAGCTTCCACTGCCTCCAGATCACCCATTGGTCCTTCTGGTGGTGGTGGGGGGGTGGGTCTGCACGTTCCACTCTATTCCTTCTGCTCTGTTTGGAAAACTTGCTTTCTGAGTATTTTGCCCAAACAGTGTTGATTTCCAACCTTCTCCTAAGCTACTCCGGGCAACTGTATACCCCTTTTGTCTCCCCATTTACTACTCAGACTGCCCCTTTTTTTCCCTGTGAATCACCTGCAGATTAATCTGGATCAAGAGATAATTTACTGTGACTGTTTCTCAGACCTTGACTCTAAGAAGAAGAGACAAAGCTTTCCCCTTATTATTGTCACTACCCTAATACTGGATGTTTGTTGGGATTTTATTGAAGATTTGACATTGTAACTTTTCTTTCACAATGAACTCAGTCCAGTAGCAGCTACACTGCCATAGAGACAGCTCCGTATTTCTATGGTAATCCTTAGTTATCTGCTCAATATTTCACTGTCCAACATCACTTTCTTAATAAATTGACACGATCAGTGGTGCACGATCCATCAAATGAGCACGATTCAGAGGAGAGCCAGATGTTGCGTAACAGAAGGCAGCAGCGCTCAGACTCACGCCAGCTGAGGAAGCATGTTCCTGCTGCCCAAGGCCGCTTCATACGCTCCCAGGTAGCGGCCATTCGAACCTGTATTTCTCAAGAGCCTCCCCTGGGCCAGCGTCTATGCTGGGGGGCAAGAGAGACACAATCCCACAGTGGAGACCTCATCTAAGGTGGGAAACGCACAAAACCCAAAGTAAATAAACCAAACAATGAACGTAGCGCCATGAAAGCAATCCACGAGTGTCATGGCAGAGAGAAGGGATCTATTTTAGACAGAAGGGTCAGGAAAAGAAAGCCCGAAGCCCTGTGTTTAAGCTCAGACTTACAGAATGTGAAAACTGGGGACGTGGGTTGGAGGCAAGAGATCATGAGGAGACCCCGGGGTGGGAAAAGAGCTGGGCAGTTTTGGGGAACTAAATGCAGACAGCGGGGCTGAGGCTTGGCAGGGAAAGGGGAAGGTGATCAGAGAAGTGGGTAAGACGAGCTCTCCCTGGGCGCTGAGGACCACAGTGAGGCTTTGAGGTTTCAAGCAGGGCAGTGACATGATCTGATTTGCATTTTGAAAAGACTGTCATTGCCATGAGGTTATAGATGATTCTGTTAGGATCTGCGGGCCCAAGTCCCTCTCTGTAGCTGAGGAAACCACACAGGCTCTTGGTAACTACTTTTTGTCCCAAAGGGAGCCCAGGGTTGGGAGCTAAGGCGGACTGTTTTCCCTGTCTTGGTTCTAAGCTCAGTCGCGGCATGGAGGAACATCCCTTTGCTCCTCGGAGCCTCTCCAGGACAATCACAGAGCTTCTCTCACTAGACCAGAAACTCCCTGAGGGCAAGACAGGAACCTATGCACTGTGGTGCCAACACCTGGCACATGGCTCTGCACAGAGCAGATGCCTGGTAAATGCTGGGTGAGGGAATGCTTGACTGCATTGGTCTCTAAGAGTAGCATCTTAGGTTAGGGGTCTGGTGCCACAGCTATCCTAGATATGGAACAGAAAGGCCTGGAGCGGATATCTGCAACTGGTAAAGGCTCAGGCTAAGAGCAACGCACCAATGCCTACCGGACCTTCTCTCAGGCACAACACCTCACACTGCCAGAGCTTTTGCTTTGGGGCTTCAGATATTTTTCATAGAACTAATTTGAGTACCTTGAGCATTAATTTAATTAGCTTCTATATTCTCATATTATTCTTACAGAATTTTTTGGGTAACTAATAAACCTTATTTTTTCAGAGCAGTTTTAGGTGTGTAGAGGATAGTATAGAGAGCTGCCATATACTCCTTGTCCCATGCTTACAAACCCTCCCCCAATGACATCCTGCAGCAGAGCGCGACATTTGTCACAACTGATGAAACCTACGCTGCCATCGTTATTATCCAAAGTCCATAGTTTATGTCAGGGTCCTCCTGACCCTGGGTAGTGCACAATCTATAGGTCTGGACAAAAGTATACTGATGTGTCTCTACCAGCCATGATTCTTTTTACTAATGAATCCAGTTCTTGGCTTCTTTCCCACTTCTAGGTCAGTTCACTTGCTGGAGCCACCGTGACAAGACATGAGGAGTACCTTAGTCCCGGGATGTGGTGCCTGGAGTCCTTACCTTTCTTTTCTCCAGTGAAGGGCACAAAGTCTTCCCTGTCCTTCTGTTCCAAAGCCTCCTTCTCCAGGTACATGAGGAGGTGCTCACGGTCAAACGGGCCGGTGGCTGCTTTCTGGGTCTGGTCTTTCTGTCGGAATCCAGCTGGTAGCAGTGCGCTCTAACGAAACAGAGATGTGAGCAGGAAGGACGGTGTTCGCCCTACTGACACTCTGGGACTTGGCCCCCACCCCTGGCCCTGCTGTCTATGGGGGAGGCAGGGAGAAGGACACCTGTGCAGAGATGCAGGTGTGCACTGAGGGCTGGGGACTCTGGCACGTGCCCGAGGCCCTACCTGCTCTAACCTCCTGTGCTGAGAGGGAGCCCCTGCCATGCACACAGGCAGAATACAGCCGGCCAGAGCCATCTCTGGGTCTTCAGAGCTGCATTCTAGAATGTGGTAGCAAAAGGCCAGGTACCCTCCATGGCCTCCTTCCTCGTAGATCACACTTGGGTTTGGCCAGATCTCTATCCAGGGTTCTCCCAAGCAGGCATACAGACACTAACAAGGAGCCAACATGGCTATACTCTCTTATTTCTAGCCTCTTTCCTGGGAAATCACCCAGCACATAAGCAAGTATTAGGGTAGATGCTGACACCTGCTTGACTGAGCTGGACGATTCCTTCCTTAATGTTCAAACATAAAAACTTTTTTTTAAGACTGTGTTTTGGGTTATTTATTTATTTTTAATCTATTTTTTAAATTTAAAAATTATGTATACATATTCTTTGGTTCAAGGGTACAGGTCTGTGATTTGTCAGTCTTATATAATACTCGGTGCTCATTACAACACATACACTCCCCAATGTCTATCAAAGATAAAAACATTTTTTTTTTTAAAGATTTTATTTATTTATTTTTCAGAGAGAGAGAGGGAGAGAGCGATCACAGGCAGACAGAATGGCAAGCAGAGGCAGAGGGAGAAGCAGGTTCCCTGACGAGCAAGGAGCCCGATATGGGACTCGATCCCAGGACGCTGGGATCATGACCTGAGCCGAAGGCAGCTGCTTAACCAACTGAGTCACCCAGGTGTCCCAAAGATAAAAACATTTTTAAAAGTAAATAAAATACCCAAAATGTCTGGCATATCAGCACATTGTATATATAATTTTTAGTGATATTTTTCTTTATAGTAAAATCACTACTTTGGATGCCTCTGATTCTAATTTTAAGAAAATACCATCAGGACTGAAGAAAGTGCTTGCGAAACAAACACTCTAACAAGCTACTTTGTTTTTCAAGAGCTCATAAAAATATTAGAATCTCCACTTAAATTCACATGATATTGTTGTTATAATTCAAACATCTCCATTGTTGTGAGATCACCAAAGATTTCTAGTTATTTATGCATTTAAAAAAAATGAAGTATAAAAAAGATCTACTTAGGGGGTTAAAGACCTGGTTTAAATAGCATCTCTGACGTTTACTAGTATGAGCTCTTCTGTAAATTACTTCTTCACATCTGTTCCCCTCATTTATGAAATGGGAGTAATATGATTTACCCCTAGGGATTCTGTGCCCAGTAGGGTATAAGACCTCAAAGAATAAATTTGGTAAGATTTGTCCTCTTTTCCTCTTTCCTTTCTTCTTCCCTAAGTCAAAGTAGTCCTTTCTCAAGCAATGGAAAATATGTTTTACCATTTACATTAAATTGGTTTTTGAGAAATTTGCCATATCATATTGTAGACGTGGCTACTGAGTTTCTTTATGAATCTGTCAGAGTAAGTGATCAAGAACCAATCAGGGAAAGAACACGGAATTTGTATTTGGAGCTAAGGGATTTCTGCACTATTGTTTAAGGACCAAGCCACACCATTTATCCCCTACTACCACTGACCACGATGTTTCCGTTGCAGCTCACGAACCTTGGGATCCAGGTCATCAAGAACATTTTCCAACTGTTTCAGTTCCTCTTCTGAGAGTTTGCCAAGAAGCTCATCTTCATCAATGTTCTTGTATTTCTCCAGCTCTTTTTGAAAAGGGAGTGCCATGGCTTCTTATAAGTCCTTCTCATGGGTCGCGGACATTTAAACAGGCCAGCCTCCTGAGACTTCAGAATACTACCAATCAGAAAGAAACACCATGATCGTACTCTGCAAACAGGACTTAGTCACAGGAGACAAAGCCTGTGCTATCTGCCAATGGAGTCTTTATTGGACAAAGGATTCCACAAAACGGTCACACCACCTCCATTTGCAGAGCGACCTGACAGCTTAGAATGGGTTTCCATGTGTACTCTTTCACTTACTTAGATCTTTACAAACACCCCAGAAAGGAAGTCTGGACAGATACTACTATCCCATCTGACAGGCAAAGATTCTGAGGCAAAGGTGGCTAAGTGCCTTGCTCGAGGCTCCAGAGCTGCCATGTGCCAGACCTCCTGGTTCCCAGCGTGCAGAGTGCCTTTCTGCCACACTACTCTGCCTCCTCCGCTTTCCATAGAAAACAGAGAAAAACAATGAGCTAATTGTAAGGCCTTTGTAAGAAGCATACTTGTGTCTTTTCAGGGAGAGAGTGATGTGAAGAATATAAAATGGGGCTCATTCAGGAAAGAGAGTTTGGAACGTCCATGTGAGAAAGCATTGTCCAGTAACTCCCTGCAATTAATCTCAGTAAGATCCTAACATCCTGACTGCATAGTCTCTCCACACTTCTCTCTTTTTGTTCTTCCCCCGTCTCCTGTTCTCTTTCTAGTCCTGTGTTTTTTTGTGTCCTTAATCACGCTGCCTAGTTCGTTAAACCTCTAGTCTGCTCTCCTTTCAACCCCTTCTTTTATCCTACCTCACTGCTAAACTTCCATTCAGAATGTAATTCTTACTCAATCCCATCTTTCTTGCAAAGGATTTTCCATCTCTCCTCTAGAAGGATAATATTGCATTTAGGAAATAGCAAGGCACTTAGCTGATTGTGTTTCTCCCTAGGCAATATTAAACTCAATCAGATCTTTCAAGACAATTAGTATTTGCTGTGCACCTACTGTTTGCCAGGCACACACCTAGAAAGCAGGAACCTAAAGATGAACAAGACGCAACCCCTTCTTCAAGAAGATCACAGCTCAGTGAGACACACAAATAGAGATAATGCCATTTGATAAGTGCTACAATAGAAGTAAAGCATAAAATAGGTCTAAAAACACACGAAGTAATCATTGGGTAAAGTGGGGGAGGGGGGTTAAGGGGAAACTGTGAAAAAGAGGTTGCCTTTGAGCCTTGAAGGAAGAGACCATAGTGGGGATGTGGGTGGGGAAGGGTTATTCCAGGAAAAAAGGAACAGCATAAACAAAGGCACAAAGATAAGAAAGGTGGATGGTGGTGTGTTGGTGAATGGTTGGTGTGCTACAGGGAGAGGAAAGAACTAAAGTCAAGAAAGGGACATTTGTGAAGGGCCTTCCTTGTAATCCCTGCCAAGGAACCTGGGCTCTGTCCTGTTGGAAATGGGAGCCACTATAGATGTTTAAAACAGAGGAATCATCTGAGAAGCCAGTTTTTTACATAAAGTAATTCAAAAGGTAAGAATAAAGAATGGGTTGGCATAGGAAGAGACCATTTGAAGGTGAGCCACTGAACAGTTATTAGAATGTTGCTTCCTTCTCTAATTCAGCTGCTCACCACATTCAAGTTTGTGGTTTTCTGTTTAGATACCTTTTCTATGTACAACGTAACTGTCTTTTCCACTAGCCAACCTTCTTTTAATCTTCCATTGCTATAGTACAGGAAAATGAACAAATAAACAGAACCCTCCCCCAAAAACCATCCCACTAAAGTCAGAGACCAATTAGATCATGGGTACTCTGTTTTGGTCCCAGTTACCACTAATTTATCATGTGACACTGGGCACAGACCTAAATCTGCCAGGCCCTTAACCATCAAATGAACTGGCTGAACCATCCTTCTTAATGGACTTGACGTTACACAGTTTCCCACATTTAACATTCTGAAATTCAGATGTGTTTTACAATTGATGATCCTACAATTACTGTGGGCCCAACAGCAGTCAAGATGTCCCTGACATTGCTTATAAATGCGTAATAGCAAAAGCACCAGCTTCAAAACTAGAAGAATGGGTGTCAGGGATTCGGAAAACAAAACAAAACAAAAAAGTCCCAGGGACTTGTAGCCCGATGCGGGGCTCGATCCCAGGACTCTGAGATCATGACCCGAGCCGAAGGCAGCGGCTTAACCCACTGAGCCACCCAGGCGCCCCTTAAAGATAGTTTCTATTGAATTAAATACTTTCATGTTATATTTCTTTTTTTTTTTTTAAGATTGTATTTATTTGAGAGAGAGAGAGAATGAGAGAGAGGGAGGGGGGTGGGTGAGAGGGAAATACAGACTCCCCACTGAGCAGGGAGCCTGATGTGGGACTTGATCCTGGGACTCCAGGATCATGACCGGAGCCAAAGGCAGTCACTTAACCAACTGAGCCACCCAGGCACTCTTAGGTTATATTTCTAAAAAAAAATTTTTTTTTTCTAAAATTTTACTCACAATTGCCACAGGGTCATTGCTACGGGTTGCAGCCAGGCTGAACTTCTTTACGTGAGTGTTGGTTTCCAGAGCTTTTGCAAATTCCTTCAGGGTTGGAATTGGAATGTTCTAAAATGAAGAAGACACAGACAGTTGATAAACCGTTCTGTAGTCCCAGCTACCCCAAGTCAAGGACCCACAGCTTTTAAATACCTGATGGGTTTAGATAGCTAAATCCTTTCTAAAAGACTCATTAGCCATCTTCCAGCCACCACGCCTTCCTGGCCAGTAGCACCACTTAGTGTCTAATAAGGGAATCTAACACAATAAGACATTCTAGCATCACCTTTCTGTTCACTTTAGCCAAGAAATTATGTACATACCCAACTTCCCTCCTTTTCTCTTTCATTCTCTATATTCTAGCCAGACTGACCTACTTGCCAATCTTTAAACATATCATGCTCTTTCTCTCCTCCACACCCTCAGGTAGGCTTTTCCCTTCACCTGGAAATTCTATTGTCCTTTTCTTTGATTAATTCCTAGCTGAAATATCACCTCCTTTGTTTATTGACTCCCCTAGGCAAGATGAAAAAATTCCTCAGCTGCAATTCCATAACACTTGGGGGTTTACCACATCACGTTGTAATTATTTATTTAGTGTTTTTCTCCTAATATAAGACTTTCAGAATAAAGACCAAATGATTCCTACTCCCTCTTCCACAGCACTCAGCACGGTCCTGACCACTGGGAGGGAGGCAACATGGGGTGCACTAGAGGGTGACATGAGTCCTGGATGCCTACAGATTATCTCTGTGGCCATGAGCAACTTAACCCCTTTAAGTGGCACTGAAGATTAAATGAGATGCAGTAGTCTCCCCTTATCCATGGGTGCCTGCAACCACAGATAGCACTAAACAATATATGTATTTTGTTTTTTTCCTATACATACATACATACCTATGATAGAGTTCAATTTATAAGTTAGGCACAGTAAGAGACTGACAACAGTAACCAATAATAGAGTAACTATAAAAATATATTATAATAAAAGTTATATGACTGTGGTCTCTCTCTCTCTCAAAATATAGCTATACTCACTCTTCTTCTTGTGATGTGAGATAATAAAATGCCCATGTGATGAGGTGAGGTGAGGTGAGGTGAGGTAAATGACATAGCACCGTGATATAAGGTTAGGCTACTCCTGATTTTCTGACAGTACGTCAGGAGGATCACCTACTTCTGCACTGTGGTTGACTGAGGGTAAATCATGAAAAGCAAAACCACAGACAACAGGGAACTACTGTAATAAATTTCAAGTATTTAGCAAAGGGTATGGCACAGAGTGAGTACTCAATGTAAGCCAATTATTATTATTAAATGGCAGATGTTGGCCCAAAAAGAAGCAACAAAATAGATACAGGCAATGTTCTCTCTCTCTCCCTCTATCTGTCCACCTATCTATCTCACACACACCCTTCTTTCCCCTCTCTTTGAGAGTGACATGACTAATTACCAAAGAGAATAAAGCAGAAGTAACAATTGTAACTTCAGGGAATAGGCCATAAAAGGCACCGTGGCTTCCTGTTTGTTCTTTTTCTCTTTGACCGCTTGCACTGAGGGAAGCACATCGTCATGACACGAGGACACTGAGACAGCTCTATGGAGAGACCCATGCATGTGGTGAGAAAAGGAGGCCTCCTGCCGACAACCGCATGAGTGTGCCATCTTGAAAGTGGATCCTTCCACCCCAGTCAGGCCTTCAGATGATTACACCCCTGATGACAGCTTTACTAACAGCCTCACTTGAGACCCCGAGCCACAACTACCCAGCTAAGTCCAGATTCCTGACACTCAAAAACTATGTGAAATAATGTTTGTTGTTTTAAGCCTCCAGGTTTTAGAGTAATTTACTACCCAGCAGTAGGTAACCAATATTATATGTTTAACACAAATACTATGATTCTTTCCGAAGAATTCCAGAAATCACTTTTTAAAAATTCCTTCTTTGCAACAGGATATCTTGCCTCATAATTGGGGACTACAAGGGATTGGAACCAGGTGTGAAAGCAGGCAATCGGTTATTGCTGTTAAATTTTCTAACTTCATGATACATCAAGTGACTGACAATAACCATAATGAAATACCTTAATGTTGTTGAGGTTGACTTCTTGCAGGCTGGGATCATTGGCTTTCATCTGCTGCAGACTCACTTCCACATTAGTAGGATTGGGCGGTTCCTCAAATATTGGCTTGACCTTCTCACCTTTGACCACATCTAACACATACATTTTAATTATATTTTATTTTTGCCCTTTTTTTAAAACAAATTTTAATTTTAAAAAGAAAATGTAGGGGCTCTCCTGCCAAAATCAGAGATGACTTCCCCCAAAACGCACTTTCCTTCCTATGCTCAGATTCCGATAATACTCTAATATCAATGATAGTACAGCTTATTCTCAACAAAGTAAGCATAGGAATGGTATGGTTCGGAGTTACAGTTTCACCTGCTGTATATGGACTACTTTCAGACTATAATAATCAAGCCACAGGATCTGAGATGCAAAAAAGAAATAGAGTCTTTTCATTTCCAAAACCATACTGTTCTTCTGGAATATTTTTTAAAAATATTTGTTTACTTATTCTTTTTAAGTAGGGTCCATGCCCAACATGGGGTTCAAACTCATGACCCCAAGATCAAGAGCCAGCCAGGTGTCCCCTCTGGCCTCTTGACTCTACCCACCCTTCTCAGATACCCATTTTGGAGCTTTAATTTTGACAAAGATATGGAAAGAGAAAGGGATAGAAAGGCAAAATGGAACAATTCTCAAAAGCAGTTAACAGAAAATGTTTGCAGCATATATTAAACATACACAGTGTTAATATCTCAATATACACAGAGCTCCTACAGATCAGTAGACAAGTCAATTAGAAATGAACAAATAATATGATCAGAAGAGTCTTTGCCACTCAACCAAAAATATAAAAAGTCATTAAACTGTGAAATAAAAAAATGAAATACCTTTTGAGTAGCAAAAAAAAAAAAAAAGTGAAAAGAGATAACATGTGCCATTGGCAGCAATGTGGAGGGAAACACATTGTCTTATGTTGTTGGTGAGAAGATAAACTGATGCAAACTTTCTGGGAGAGTCATGTGGCCTCACCTATCAAAATGGAAAATGTCGGTACTCTATGACTCAACAGTTATGTATTTAGAGTCTAATCTACAGAAAAAATAGCATGGACACATAAAGACATATATTAGGGTTGTTCACTGACCTGTTGCTTGTGACAGCAAAACATGATAAACAAAATTTCACCAATGTGAAAATGGCTAAAGAACTTACAGCATATCACATAATAAGGTGCTACCTATTCATTAAAAGAATATGGCAAACCTACATGTACCGATAAAAGAAGAGAACCACAGTTTGAAAAAAAGTTAATGTAAAAGGAAATACATATAAATATAACAAAATATGTACAAGATCTATATGAGGCAAACAATACAACTTTATTGAAAAGAATAAAAGAGAACTAAATGGAGAGATACTGGGAGATGTCAGTTGTCAAGATGTCAAGATGTCAGTTCTTCTCAACTTGAGCTATAGATTAATGCAATTGCAGTAAAAAACCCAGCAAGTTCTTTTGTATTTATCAACAAACTACTTTTAAAGTTTATATGGAGAGGCAAAAGACCCAAAACAACCAACACAATATTGAAAATGAAAAACAAAGTTAGAGTGACACTACCAGACTTTAAGACTTAATATAAAGCTACAGTAATCAAGACAGTGTGGCAGTAGTGAAAGACTAGACAAAGAGATCAATGGAACAGAAGAGAGAGCCGAGAAATAGAGCCACATAAATACAGTCAACTCATTTTTGACAAAGGAGCAAAGGCAACGCAATGGAGAAAAGATGGTCTTTACAACAAATGGTGCTAGCATAATGAGACAACCACATGCAAAAAAAAAAAAAAAAGGAATCTAGACATAGACCTTATACTGTTCATAAAAACTAACTCAAAATGTATCACCTAGATGTAAAATGCAAAACTATAGAACTCCTAGAAGACAACCCAGGAGAAAATCTAGATAACCTAGGGTTTGGCAATGACTCTTCAGATACAACACCAAAGGCTTGGTCCATGAAAAGAAAGAATTGAAAAGCTGGACTTCACTAAAATTAATACAGATCTAATAAAGGATTATTATCCAAAATACACAAAGAATCTTAAAACTTAACAATAGGACAACAATCTGGGTAAAAATTGGGCCAAAGACCTTAATAGACACCTGAAAAAAGAAGATATACAGATGGCAAGCAAGCATATGAAAAGATGCTCCACATAATATGTCATTGGAGAAGTGCAAATGGAAATCATGAGATACTACTACCCACTTAGAATAACCTCAATCTGGAACACTGATAAAACCGAATGCTAGCTAATGAGTGGGGCAACAGAAACCTTCATTCTTTGCTAGTGAGAATGCAAAATGTTACAACCACTATGGTAGATAATGGTGGCTTCTTACAAAACTAAACATGCCGTTATCATTTGATCTAGCAATCATGCCCCTTCGTGTTTACCCAAAGGAGTTGAAAGCTCATATACACACAAAAAATCCACACATCGATGCTTATAGAAGCTTTATTCATAATTGCCAAGACTTGGAAGCAACCATGATGTCCTTCAGTAAGTGAATGGATAAACACATCCTTACAACAGGGTATTATGCAGTGCTAAAAAGAAATGAGCTATCAAGCCTGAAAAGGCACGGGGGAAATTTAAATGTATATTACTAAGTGAAAGAAGTCAATCTGAAAAGGCTACAAATTGTATGATTCTGACCATATGATGGTCTGGAAATGGCAAAATTATAGAATAAGAAGGTGAGTGGTCATCAGGAGCTAGAGGGGAGAAAGATGAATAGGTGAGCAGAGGAGATTTTTAAGATGGTGAAACTACTCTGCATGATACTATAATGGGGGACACATGTCACTAGACATTTGTCCAAACCCCAAGAGTGAACCCAAATGTAAACAATGGACTTTGGGTGGTAAAGATGTGTCAAGGTAGGTTCATCAAGTGTAACATACTGATGGGGGAAGTTGATACTGGGGGAGTCTGTGCATGAATTGGGGCAAGGAGTATATGGGAAATCTTTGTGCCTTCTGCTCAATTTTGCTGTGTACCTAAAATTTCCCTAAAAAAATAGTCTTAAAAAGACTTAATGATATGTATATGCACAAAAGCCCAGAAGACAATGCATCAGACTTTTAATAGCCAACGTGTTGTCAGAATGTTACCCGTTGATATCCAAGTTTAAAAGGATAAACATTTTCATCTGCACATATTAAAAGCTAAAAAAAAAAAAAAAAGAAAAGTAACATTGCTATGGTCTGGATAAATAGCCCAGTATAAATGATGGTTTGTAAACATGCTGCTCAGACTAGAAAGTACCTGCTCAAACTCCTTCAAAGAGAATAAAATACAATTAATCTAAGAAGAGCTATGATCTTCTGTAAGTTTTTACAGCACCTAGATCATGCTGGAGCAAAATTACTGATTTTATTGGTCCATCCTAACCCTGGATAGGTAAGTTCCTTTGGGCAGAGGCCATTTTTTATCTTTGTACCTAAGCCTAGAACCTTCCTGACACACGGCAGGTATTCAGTAGATGACTAATGAATGAGTCAGTGAGAGAACCTAATAAACTGTACACTTCTCCAGTGACTGACCCTTGGCAAACTGACAGAATCCACCTGCGGAGTCTACAGGGTAGAAATCTGATTCAACAGGCAGCCCAGTCAATAGGCCTCCCTCTTACCAACAAACTCTTGGAGCTCCCAAGTTTCACAGACCATGGACTCCACATTAACTTACTTCTCACAGGTGCTTTGCCACCTTTAGCGCTGGTCACTTCTTCATCAAACTTTGGATTGTTGAGTAAATTGTGTACCCCAAGAACAGCTAGAAACAAAGATAATCAGTAAATGTATCATAAGCTTGGGAAGGCATGTTAGGATGTCCACAATGTTAACTTGCCCCTTGAATATCAACTCTTCATATTATAAAGTAAGTCTCCAGAACCCCCTTGCCTTGCACAGTGTGTGGGACACATGTAGTGTTGAATAAGCTTACATATTTTAAAAAATCCCTTTCCAATCCTTCTCCATTGCCACTAGCAATCTTCACATATCTTTCTGTGGCTATATAGGGAGACCCATCTGCAGGGCAGTGGTCTAGTTATGCCTCAAGTTACTGAAAACTTGCTTAGACCTCCTAGTTAAGTAGACTCAACCTTTCTGTTTTCTTGCCTGTAAAATGTGAGTGTGGGACTGAGTCTAAGGATATTGTAGGATCTAACATTATACAGATTATAGCAAACGGCAGAAAGATCATGAGCCTCTTTCAGGGAAAGCCACCCCAATCTCTCAGTACCAACAGCAGTTGTTCTCTCCAGTTTAGAGCACTGTGGGATGGGAAAGAAAACAGATGTCAGCAGTAAAAGGTCGGATATGCATACCAAGATTTTGCAGCTCCTGTATTATGGGGAGCTTACACCAGGAGGCAGCAAAGGATGGAAGAAGAAGCACCCGGCCAGAATGTGCTGAAAGGCAACCACTGCCTTTGATAGTGAAATTATACAAAAGAGACTGGCAGCCTGGAGAAGGATCCCAGAGCAGGTCATCTGTCAGCAGGAGGCAGAGGAATATCTCAGAGCTCCTCAGCTGTACTGTAATCTACACATTAGGAGAAGGGAGGCAGCCAGTAGCAGCCTAGTAAAGGGCAAATGTTTAGAGCCAGCAAGTCTAGGGTTAAGGGCGGCACTCGGGAGCATCAGCCAGATCCGGAATCCTGGTTCTGTCCCATAATACCTGTGTGCCTTGGGAAGTTCTAAATGCCTCTGAGCATGCTTCATCATTGGCAAGGTAGGGAAAATAATTATACTTTAAGTGTTACAAAGGGGAAATCACTTCTCATGCGTCAGACACTGTTCTGAGCACTTTACAAATTCTTGTTAAATAAATAAGAATTTGTCACTATGTATCTGGCACTGCCTAGAGAGGAGACACCCTATTTAATAAACATAGGCCACGGATCATCCAAATATATCTTGCTTTGGCCCTATACTCACTAAGCAACTTCTAATTATAATTTGGCTCCCACTGCCAACTTTTAACTTTTGTTTCATCCATTCCCTGTGAATCTGGCTAGTAGATTAGCCTCAAACCGACGGCTCCTATGTGCACTGACAAGATGGACTCTCTAGACCCTCAGAATTGTGACCATGCTGAGCTCCAGCTGCTGTAGGAAGGGCTGTCTTGGAAGTCAGCTGCTGCTCCCTTGATGACTGTCTTTCTGCTCTCTACCAGCCAGAACAACATGCACAGAGACTGGCATTCTTTCTTACCTAAACCTCACTGCTGTCAGCCCATTCACTCATGGGGTTGCTCTCAACCTTCCAGAAAGATCCACCCTAGAGAAGATGCTGTCACCCACCCCCCAGGTGGGCTTTCTCCCGAGTTTTAAGGGAGTATCTGATGAGGGAATGAGGGTAAGCAGAGAGGAACAAGACAGTTTTCTATCTGGAGTATTCCCCTGGTTTTATTGTATGAATTTCAGAATCTAGACTCTTCCAGATGACTGGAATTTTTCTCCTTCTCCTTTCTTAAGCATTTCCTGGGAATTTAAGCCCAGCCCTGCATTCTCCCTTTGGGGAATTCTAGTAGAAACCATAAGACAACCCGTGAGAGGAGCAGTAACCATGACAGGATCTCTCCACAGCAACCAAAGGGCTCAGAAGAAAGGTCACTGCAAAATGCCTTCTTAACTGTGTGATGCAGGTGCTTCAATTCCTGCAATTATTTCTTTTTTTCTTTCTTTCTTTTTTTGATTTTATTTATTTATTTGACAGAGAGAGGCACAGCAAGAGAGGGAACACAAGCAGGGGGAGTGGGAAAGGGAGAAGCAGGTTTCCCACTGAGCAGGGAGCCCGATTAGGGCTCGATCGATCCCAGGCCCTGTGCTCATGACCTGAGCCGAAGGCAGACACTTAATGACTGAGCCACCCAGGTGCCCCATCCTGCGGTGATTTCTTTTTTTTTTTTTTTTTAAAGATTTTATTTATTTATTTGACACAGAGAGAGAGATCATAAGTAGGCAGAGAGGCAGGCAGAGAGAGAGGGGGAAGAAGGCTCCCCGCTGAGCAGAGAGCCCAATGCGGGGCTTGATCCCAGGACCCTGGGATCATGACCTGAGCCGAAGGCAGAGGCCTCAACCCACTGAGCCACCCAGGTACCCCCCTGCGGTGATTTCTGAGAGAGGTTCAAATATGTGAACTTGTATTGACCACTGACATCATCACAGTAGGAATGAAGATGTAGCTGAGATAGTAGGCATGCTATTAGAATAAGGCATAGCTGGTTCTCCTGGGAGGGAGGATGGATTATTATTACAAATGTCTTTCTGTGGAATAAAGATGTGAGGATTCTTGCTAAGGCTCATGGACTGTTTTTTATTTATTTTTTTTTTTAAAGGTTTTTTTCTTGGGGCACCTGGGTGGCTCAGTGGGTTAAAGCCTCTGCCTTTGGCTCAGGTCATGATCCCAGGGTCCTCACAGCTCAGCGGGAAGCCTGCTTCCCCAATCCCCCTGCCCCGCCTGCCTCTCTGCCTACTTGTAATCTCTGTCTGTCAAATAAATAAATAAAATCTTGAAAGGGGGGGGGTTCCTTTCTTTCTTTCTTTTTTTTTTTTTCCAGAGAAAGAGAGCACAAGTGGGAGGGGTAGAGGGAGATGGAAAGAGAATCTCAAGCAGACTCCACATGGAGGATAGAGCCCAACTCAAGGCTTGATCCCACAACCCTGAGATCAGGACCTGAGCTGGAATCCAGAGTCGGGCACTTGACCAACTGTGCCACCCAGGCACCCAACTATGGGCTATTTTTAAAGCACCTTAACCTCTAGTGACCTAATGACCCTAATAATCTAAATTTACATCCCACTTGGAAAAAAAAAACATCCCATGAATGCATAAATATGCTGGTAGATGCATGGGATCTTTCTCCAACGATATAGTAGAAAATGGGAGAGGACTTAATTAGGGTGAGAAACTTACTTTCATTACATATTCTTTTGTTGTTGTTGCTATGTTCCAGTAAAAGTTTATTTACAAGCCCAGGAGGCACGTCGCGGTTTGCAGACCCCTAATCTAGTGCCATCTTGTCTACCCATTCTTTGTCTACCACGTCTAGCGCCATCTTGTCTATCCATTCTTTTATACCATGTGTGTTTTGTCTCTCTGCATGTGTAACCAATTCAAATAATAACACCAATTATTATTTTGTTGCTACTGTTTAGAAAGCTAGACAAAGATGAGCAGATCGGGCTGAATGTGGCTTTCATTACTGTGTGGGTGTAATGGTAAATAACTCCTGCTCTGTGGTTAGGCTAACAGCCCTCTTTGTGGCAATCAAAATGGAACAGCGACCATGGGGAACAGCAGGAACTTCACGGATGCTCCGTGATGGTAAAATGTGATAAAATGCCAAATGTGAAAGCTTCTTAGAGGAACGGCTATTATTTCATTGTTTAAGTTTGCAACACTCTTTTAGATTCCTTTTTTTTGGTTTCTCTAACTCTTGAATTTCGTAGGAAGGGTATTATTAGGGCATTTTATAGCTGAAATAGGATTTTACATTTTACAGCTGAGATACAGCAAAGTAAGATTTGCTTAGAGAGGTGAAGTCACTTCCGTCAAGTCTGATGGCTACATACAAGCTGAAGTCACCTGGTATTGCAATATTGATGAGTAGTTATCCAAAAGCTCAGAGGCTGCTGCCAGTGTGTGCCTGAAGGTCCAGAGCCAGACAGAAAAGTGTCCCAGAGCTGAGGACTAACCTGCAAGATCATAGAGTTCGGTGTCGGAGGCACTGGCCAAAGCTTCTTCCAGTTCTGGGTCAAGGGTCACTTTTTCTTCTTTACGAGTTTCTATGGGCTTTTCTTTGGGGATGAAGACTCTCCCTTTAAATCAGAAGGAAAACAAAAACCACACTGTGCTGCTGACCAAGGCAGGGTAAAAGGACTGACCAGACAATGCAGTTCTGAGAGCCACTGAGAGCCAAACCTTAAGCCCATTGCGCACGCAACTGGGATTCCTTCATTGCTGGGATAATGTCAGTATCATTAATCCACCATTAGAGGGAGGGAACGTCAGAGGAGGAATCCTGCATTCTGCAACACAGAGATGTGAGGAGACTATGGTCCTTAAACGTAGAAGGAAATGGTGGTTTCTACCTCTCTACTATGGATTGCCAGCATTGCCCTTAGACCTGGGCAAGAGAGGCCCTGCCATGGGCCCCGTGCTTTATAGGGCCCACTGTGGTCCTCTTCTCCTGCAATCTCCCTGGTCCCTGGCCCCTGGTCATGGGGCCAAAGGGACATTCCCACCGAGAATCCCATCTGCTAGGCTCCACTCCAGGCATCTGGGACCTTGGAATTCCCTGCTCAAAGACCCCTGAACTTGCTTCCAGGGCCTGTATGCATCCCTTCCCCATGTCCATCCACCCAAAGGCATGTCACATTGCTGGAGTGGGCACCCCTAGGCCAAGGGGAGGTTATTTGTGGGTGAGATGAATGCAGCTTCAATCTGTAGGCTGTGTGCCAAATATGTGTGAGGCTCTAGCAGTATAGGACAGATCCATATGCTTGCATGGAACTTTTGGAAGCCCAAGAATCCTGGGCTTCTAGGTGTATGTGTAACAGGATAGAACATATTTTAACAGTTTATTAGTTTTTAAACATTTATTAAAAATGGCACATGGGCTTCTATTTGTATTCTTCCCTTGGATCCTGCAAATACTGGAGGCAGAGTTAGCCACACAGCCCCAGGGGTTCCTGAGGGACAAACCAGAGCTCTCTTGAGTTTTTCTTGCTAGACTGAGATTGTAGACCACTAGGATGCTCTATCTGGGGTCACTTGGAGTAGCGTAGTGACCCGGGGATACAGCTACTCTCCAGACATACCAAAGGAAGTCAAATATAAAAGGAGAACTCAGGATTGACGTGTTTAGAAGTTGTAGAGGTCTGTGAACAGCAAGGTACAATGTGCTTCCCACATGGGGATACTTTGCCTTCACCTCCCACTTCGTCCTCGCAGTCAGATTCCATTTGTCTTGCCCCTGCCTCACTTCTGAATATGCTGACATCTATGCCCTACCTCCTCAGCCCCAACCTCTGAAGATCACATCGCTGGGAGGATGGCATATTACCTGCTCCTAACTTTCAGCCAGTGCAACGTACCCACATCCCACACGCGCAATGACTCATAAGGGTAAACCTAGGACATCCCAGAGTTGCCATAGCAATACTCCAAACCTGCTTACACTCTTTCCCAATTCCTGCCAGCTTTTCACTCTTCATTTCTTTTCTGGAGCTGCTCTTCTTGGCATGATCTTTGAAATTGGTCTCCTCCAATTTGATCTTTGGAGTTCCCTATAGACTCACCCTTCCACTGCCTTCTCTTTGTCATCTTGGGTAGAACACAGAGCTGGCTCCCGGTTCAGCCAATGGAGACCAACACTCTTTCCAGATCTCTCTGGCTGGCCAGCCCTCCCCACTCCCACTGGAAAGGTAAAAGTCAAACCCAAAGTCAGTAACTCTCCTTCATAAATCCTCTCCAACAGCTGTCCCTGGTTGCAGGGGCTGCTGACTTCTTGATAGCTGACCAGATCTTCAAATGGCTAGACATGAAATCAGGGACCAGGCAGCACTGGGCACCCTAGGGAAATACCACTGCTTGTGGTCAGACTGGGGTATCCTGGCCACAATGTCTCCTCCACTGACCATCACCCTGCTTCCTGCCTCCCCATCATGTAAATTGCCACCTTTCCCAGAAAGAAAGAAAATACACTGGAGCTTAATGAAAAATATAAGGAGAATGGCCAGAAGATAGAAAATGGAAAAGAAAACAACCAATCAATAACATTTCAGACACTGGGGTTTATCCCAGACTTCTTTTTCAGAATATCTGCAACCTGAAGCATTTTCTTTGTGGCTCCAGTGACTTTGGTTCCAGAGTTACTGAGATGTCTACATTCCACCTTCCCATGAGTGTTCAGGATTACCCTCAACACCATGTGCAGAGGGGACCCACAGCTTTTGAACTTTAGGACAGCTGCTGCTGCACATCATTCCTGGGGGGCGGGGGGGCGGGCAACCAAACAAGTTCTAAGTGCATAAAGCTACTGCAGAGAGTAAAACGTGGCCCAGGCACCCGAGGGCTTAGTGCATACGGTGTTCAGAGCTGAGGTTGCATACCCCTCCCATGAGACCTTTACTGTAGCTTCCACTGCCTCCAGATCACCCATTGGTCCTTCTGGTGGTGGTGGGGGGGTGGGTCTGCACGTTCCACTCTATTCCTTCTGCTCTGTTTGGAAAACTTGCTTTCTGAGTATTTTGCCCAAACAGTGTTGATTTCCAACCTTCTCCTAAGCTACTCCGGGCAACTGTATACCCCTTTTGTCTCCCCATTTACTACTCAGACTGCCCCTTTTTTTCCCTGTGAATCACCTGCAGATTAATCTGGATCAAGAGATAATTTACTGTGACTGTTTCTCAGACCTTGACTCTAAGAAGAAGAGACAAAGCTTTCCCCTTATTATTGTCACTACCCTAATACTGGATGTTTGTTGGGATTTTATTGAAGATTTGACATTGTAACTTTTCTTTCACAATGAACTCAGTCCAGTAGCAGCTACACTGCCATAGAGACAGCTCCGTATTTCTATGGTAATCCTTAGTTATCTGCTCAATATTTCACTGTCCAACATCACTTTCTTAATAAATTGACACGATCAGTGGTGCACGATCCATCAAATGAGCACGATTCAGAGGAGAGCCAGATGTTGCGTAACAGAAGGCAGCAGCGCTCAGACTCACGCCAGCTGAGGAAGCATGTTCCTGCTGCCCAAGGCCGCTTCATACGCTCCCAGGTAGCGGCCATTCGAACCTGTATTTCTCAAGAGCCTCCCCTGGGCCAGCGTCTATGCTGGGGGGCAAGAGAGACACAATCCCACAGTGGAGACCTCATCTAAGGTGGGAAACGCACAAAACCCAAAGTAAATAAACCAAACAATGAACGTAGCGCCATGAAAGCAATCCACGAGTGTCATGGCAGAGAGAAGGGATCTATTTTAGACAGAAGGGTCAGGAAAAGAAAGCCCGAAGCCCTGTGTTTAAGCTCAGACTTACAGAATGTGAAAACTGGGGACGTGGGTTGGAGGCAAGAGATCATGAGGAGACCCCGGGGTGGGAAAAGAGCTGGGCAGTTTTGGGGAACTAAATGCAGACAGCGGGGCTGAGGCTTGGCAGGGAAAGGGGAAGGTGATCAGAGAAGTGGGTAAGACGAGCTCTCCCTGGGCGCTGAGGACCACAGTGAGGCTTTGAGGTTTCAAGCAGGGCAGTGACATGATCTGATTTGCATTTTGAAAAGACTGTCATTGCCATGAGGTTATAGATGATTCTGTTAGGATCTGCGGGCCCAAGTCCCTCTCTGTAGCTGAGGAAACCACACAGGCTCTTGGTAACTACTTTTTGTCCCAAAGGGAGCCCAGGGTTGGGAGCTAAGGCGGACTGTTTTCCCTGTCTTGGTTCTAAGCTCAGTCGCGGCATGGAGGAACATCCCTTTGCTCCTCGGAGCCTCTCCAGGACAATCACAGAGCTTCTCTCACTAGACCAGAAACTCCCTGAGGGCAAGACAGGAACCTATGCACTGTGGTGCCAACACCTGGCACATGGCTCTGCACAGAGCAGATGCCTGGTAAATGCTGGGTGAGGGAATGCTTGACTGCATTGGTCTCTAAGAGTAGCATCTTAGGTTAGGGGTCTGGTGCCACAGCTATCCTAGATATGGAACAGAAAGGCCTGGAGCGGATATCTGCAACTGGTAAAGGCTCAGGCTAAGAGCAACGCACCAATGCCTACCGGACCTTCTCTCAGGCACAACACCTCACACTGCCAGAGCTTTTGCTTTGGGGCTTCAGATATTTTTCATAGAACTAATTTGAGTACCTTGAGCATTAATTTAATTAGCTTCTATATTCTCATATTATTCTTACAGAATTTTTTGGGTAACTAATAAACCTTATTTTTTCAGAGCAGTTTTAGGTGTGTAGAGGATAGTATAGAGAGCTGCCATATACTCCTTGTCCCATGCTTACAAACCCTCCCCCAATGACATCCTGCAGCAGAGCGCGACATTTGTCACAACTGATGAAACCTACGCTGCCATCGTTATTATCCAAAGTCCATAGTTTATGTCAGGGTCCTCCTGACCCTGGGTAGTGCACAATCTATAGGTCTGGACAAAAGTATACTGATGTGTCTCTACCAGCCATGATTCTTTTTACTAATGAATCCAGTTCTTGGCTTCTTTCCCACTTCTAGGTCAGTTCACTTGCTGGAGCCACCGTGACAAGACATGAGGAGTACCTTAGTCCCGGGATGTGGTGCCTGGAGTCCTTACCTTTCTTTTCTCCAGTGAAGGGCACAAAGTCTTCCCTGTCCTTCTGTTCCAAAGCCTCCTTCTCCAGGTACATGAGGAGGTGCTCACGGTCAAACGGGCCGGTGGCTGCTTTCTGGGTCTGGTCTTTCTGTCGGAATCCAGCTGGTAGCAGTGCGCTCTAACGAAACAGAGATGTGAGCAGGAAGGACGGTGTTCGCCCTACTGACACTCTGGGACTTGGCCCCCACCCCTGGCCCTGCTGTCTATGGGGGAGGCAGGGAGAAGGACACCTGTGCAGAGATGCAGGTGTGCACTGAGGGCTGGGGACTCTGGCACGTGCCCGAGGCCCTACCTGCTCTAACCTCCTGTGCTGAGAGGGAGCCCCTGCCATGCACACAGGCAGAATACAGCCGGCCAGAGCCATCTCTGGGTCTTCAGAGCTGCATTCTAGAATGTGGTAGCAAAAGGCCAGGTACCCTCCATGGCCTCCTTCCTCGTAGATCACACTTGGGTTTGGCCAGATCTCTATCCAGGGTTCTCCCAAGCAGGCATACAGACACTAACAAGGAGCCAACATGGCTATACTCTCTTATTTCTAGCCTCTTTCCTGGGAAATCACCCAGCACATAAGCAAGTATTAGGGTAGATGCTGACACCTGCTTGACTGAGCTGGACGATTCCTTCCTTAATGTTCAAACATAAAAACTTTTTTTTAAGACTGTGTTTTGGGTTATTTATTTATTTTTAATCTATTTTTTAAATTTAAAAATTATGTATACATATTCTTTGGTTCAAGGGTACAGGTCTGTGATTTGTCAGTCTTATATAATACTCGGTGCTCATTACAACACATACACTCCCCAATGTCTATCAAAGATAAAAACATTTTTTTTTTTAAAGATTTTATTTATTTATTTTTCAGAGAGAGAGAGGGAGAGAGCGATCACAGGCAGACAGAATGGCAAGCAGAGGCAGAGGGAGAAGCAGGTTCCCTGACGAGCAAGGAGCCCGATATGGGACTCGATCCCAGGACGCTGGGATCATGACCTGAGCCGAAGGCAGCTGCTTAACCAACTGAGTCACCCAGGTGTCCCAAAGATAAAAACATTTTTAAAAGTAAATAAAATACCCAAAATGTCTGGCATATCAGCACATTGTATATATAATTTTTAGTGATATTTTTCTTTATAGTAAAATCACTACTTTGGATGCCTCTGATTCTAATTTTAAGAAAATACCATCAGGACTGAAGAAAGTGCTTGCGAAACAAACACTCTAACAAGCTACTTTGTTTTTCAAGAGCTCATAAAAATATTAGAATCTCCACTTAAATTCACATGATATTGTTGTTATAATTCAAACATCTCCATTGTTGTGAGATCACCAAAGATTTCTAGTTATTTATGCATTTAAAAAAAATGAAGTATAAAAAAGATCTACTTAGGGGGTTAAAGACCTGGTTTAAATAGCATCTCTGACGTTTACTAGTATGAGCTCTTCTGTAAATTACTTCTTCACATCTGTTCCCCTCATTTATGAAATGGGAGTAATATGATTTACCCCTAGGGATTCTGTGCCCAGTAGGGTATAAGACCTCAAAGAATAAATTTGGTAAGATTTGTCCTCTTTTCCTCTTTCCTTTCTTCTTCCCTAAGTCAAAGTAGTCCTTTCTCAAGCAATGGAAAATATGTTTTACCATTTACATTAAATTGGTTTTTGAGAAATTTGCCATATCATATTGTAGACATGGCTACTGAGTTTCTTTATGAATCTGTCAGAGTAAGTGATCAAGAACCAATCAGGGAAAGAACACGGAATTTGTATTTGGAGCTAAGGGATTTCTGCACTATTGTTTAAGGACCAAGCCACACCATTTATCCCCTACTACCACTGACCACGATGTTTCCGTTGCAGCTCACGAACCTTGGGATCCAGGTCATCAAGAACATTTTCCAACTGTTTCAGTTCCTCTTCTGAGAGTTTGCCAAGAAGCTCATCTTCATCAATGTTCTTGTATTTCTCCAGCTCTTTTTGAAAAGGGAGTGCCATGGCTTCTTATAAGTCCTTCTCATGGGTCGCGGACATTTAAACAGGCCAGCCTCCTGAGACTTCAGAATACTACCAATCAGAAAGAAACACCATGATCGTACTCTGCAAACAGGACTTAGTCACAGGAGACAAAGCCTGTGCTATCTGCCAATGGAGTCTTTATTGGACAAAGGATTCCACAAAACGGTCACACCACCTCCATTTGCAGAGCGACCTGACAGCTTAGAATGGGTTTCCATGTGTACTCTTTCACTTACTTAGATCTTTACAAACACCCCAGAAAGGAAGTCTGGACAGATACTACTATCCCATCTGACAGGCAAAGATTCTGAGGCAAAGGTGGCTAAGTGCCTTGCTCGAGGCTCCAGAGCTGCCATGTGCCAGACCTCCTGGTTCCCAGCGTGCAGAGTGCCTTTCTGCCACACTACTCTGCCTCCTCCGCTTTCCATAGAAAACAGAGAAAAACAATGAGCTAATTGTAAGGCCTTTGTAAGAAGCATACTTGTGTCTTTTCAGGGAGAGAGTGATGTGAAGAATATAAAATGGGGCTCATTCAGGAAAGAGAGTTTGGAACGTCCATGTGAGAAAGCATTGTCCAGTAACTCCCTGCAATTAATCTCAGTAAGATCCTAACATCCTGACTGCATAGTCTCTCCACACTTCTCTCTTTTTGTTCTTCCCCCGTCTCCTGTTCTCTTTCTAGTCCTGTGTTTTTTTGTGTCCTTAATCACGCTGCCTAGTTCGTTAAACCTCTAGTCTGCTCTCCTTTCAACCCCTTCTTTTATCCTACCTCACTGCTAAACTTCCATTCAGAATGTAATTCTTACTCAATCCCATCTTTCTTGCAAAGGATTTTCCATCTCTCCTCTAGAAGGATAATATTGCATTTAGGAAATAGCAAGGCACTTAGCTGATTGTGTTTCTCCCTAGGCAATATTAAACTCAATCAGATCTTTCAAGACAATTAGTATTTGCTGTGCACCTACTGTTTGCCAGGCACACACCTAGAAAGCAGGAACCTAAAGATGAACAAGACGCAACCCCTTCTTCAAGAAGATCACAGCTCAGTGAGACACACAAATAGAGATAATGCCATTTGATAAGTGCTACAATAGAAGTAAAGCATAAAATAGGTCTAAAAACACACGAAGTAATCATTGGGTAAAGTGGGGGAGGGGGGTTAAGGGGAAACTGTGAAAAAGAGGTTGCCTTTGAGCCTTGAAGGAAGAGACCATAGTGGGGATGTGGGTGGGGAAGGGTTATTCCAGGAAAAAAGGAACAGCATAAACAAAGGCACAAAGATAAGAAAGGTGGATGGTGGTGTGTTGGTGAATGGTTGGTGTGCTACAGGGAGAGGAAAGAACTAAAGTCAAGAAAGGGACATTTGTGAAGGGCCTTCCTTGTAATCCCTGCCAAGGAACCTGGGCTCTGTCCTGTTGGAAATGGGAGCCACTATAGATGTTTAAAACAGAGGAATCATCTGAGAAGCCAGTTTTTTACATAAAGTAATTCAAAAGGTAAGAATAAAGAATGGGTTGGCATAGGAAGAGACCATTTGAAGGTGAGCCACTGAACAGTTATTAGAATGTTGCTTCCTTCTCTAATTCAGCTGCTCACCACATTCAAGTTTGTGGTTTTCTGTTTAGATACCTTTTCTATGTACAACGTAACTGTCTTTTCCACTAGCCAACCTTCTTTTAATCTTCCATTGCTATAGTACAGGAAAATGAACAAATAAACAGAACCCTCCCCCAAAAACCATCCCACTAAAGTCAGAGACCAATTAGATCATGGGTACTCTGTTTTGGTCCCAGTTACCACTAATTTATCATGTGACACTGGGCACAGACCTAAATCTGCCAGGCCCTTAACCATCAAATGAACTGGCTGAACCATCCTTCTTAATGGACTTGACGTTACACAGTTTCCCACATTTAACATTCTGAAATTCAGATGTGTTTTACAATTGATGATCCTACAATTACTGTGGGCCCAACAGCAGTCAAGATGTCCCTGACATTGCTTATAAATGCGTAATAGCAAAAGCACCAGCTTCAAAACTAGAAGAATGGGTGTCAGGGATTCGGAAAACAAAACAAAACAAAAAAGTCCCAGGGACTTGTAAAAATAGTGGACCACTCTTTTGAAACCTAAAGGGGAGGGAGTGAGACAGGTGGCAACTCCCTCCCCTTTAGGTGAAAATAGTGGACCACTCTTTTGAAACCTAAAGGGGAGGGAGTGAGACAGGTGGCAACTCCCTCCCCTTTAAGCTAGTGCCACATAATTACAGAGTGGGCTTAAAAGCCCAGCATTAATGGCTTTTAGCTCTTTCACAGGTTTTTTAAAAAAAATGACCACTCTTGATGATGCAGCAGCGATACTGGATGGAAAAAAAGGACATTCGGTATTGTGAATCAAAAAGTGATACAAAAAGTTACACTCTAAACGTGAAGAACTTTTAAGAATATTAACCAATTCATTTCAATTGTATCTTCCTTTTCTATGCCTGGTGTGATCTATAATTAAAAAAATCTATTCATAGAAGCTTTATTTCAAATAGCCAAAAACTATAAGTAAACTGAATGATCATTGGTGGGTGAATGGATTAAAAAATCATGGTATATCCACATAACGGAAACTACTGGGAAGTAAAAAGGAATAAACTACTGAAACACGCATCGACATGGATGAACATCAAAATAATTACACTAATGAAAGAAGCCAGACCCAAAAGAATGCATCGGGTATGACTCCATGTATCTAAAATGCTAGAGACTGTAATTTATATGACAGAAAACAAAGTCGTAGTTGCTTGGGGATGGAAGAGAGAGAGGTAGGGAGGGGGAAAGGGAGGGATCATGAAGGGACATAAAGAAAATTTTGAGTTTTAGGGGTGCCTGGGTGGCTCAGTAGGTTAGGCTGCTGCCTTCGGCTCGGGTCATGATCTCAGGGTCCTGGGATCGAGCCCCGCATCGGGCTCCCTGCTCAGCAGTAAGCCTGCTATCCCTTCCTCTCTCTCTGCCTGCCTCTCTGCCTACTTGTGATCTCTCTCTGTCAAATAAGTAAATAAAATCTTAAAAAAAAAAAAAAGAAAATTTTGAGTTTTACATATGTTTATTCACTACCTTGATTGTGGTGGTTTCACAGGTGCGTGCATACCTTTATACTTAGCAAACTCTACACTTTACATATATGCAATTTGTTGTATTTAAGTTAAAAGATTTCAAAAAAGTCTCTGTAAGTCTAAAACTGTTCTTTCAATAAAGTGAAAATTATATATATATATATATATATTTTTTTTTTTTTTAAGATTTATTTATTTACTTATTTACATGGCACAGAGAGAGACAGCAAAAGAGGGAACACAAACAGGGAGAGTGGGAGAGGGAGAAGCAGGCTTCCCGCCAAGCAGCGAGCCTCACCTGGGGCTTGATTCCAGGACCCTGGGATCATGACCTGAGCCAAAGGCAGACGCTTAACGACTGAGCCGCTAAGTGCCCCGAAAATTATGTTTTTAAGGAAGCATGTATCATATTTTATCTGGCAGCATTTTTTCCTTAGTGGTACATAAAATATTGGTGTGTTTTAAATTGGTGATATCTTAGGCCTGGTAAAATTCTATTTGTACTTCTAGTCCAGGATTCTAAAGCTATCCTCCTAACTTCACATTTTTCTATGAAACTGACTTGCTCTCCTGATTTTCTAGATCCTATCATTAATCTACCAGTCACTCACTTTAAAAACTTGGACCACCCTTCGATTCTCCCCCCTCTTTCCATGGCCACCTGGTTAGCATTTCCTGCAGATTCTGACTGCACAGAACCTTTCACACCACCCCTCTTCCTGTCACTCTTGTTTTGCACCTCTGTCCTTTGGGTCTGGAGTACTCTAACAGCATTTTGAATGGCTTCTGTTCTTCCTTCTGAGCCACCAGAACACCACAATCAGGTCATCTCTCTTTACACTGCTAAAAAGCCACTTCTCTGAGTAAGGACTTACAATGGCTCCCTCTTGTCTACGGAATGAAATTCAGACAGTCTAACATCCAAAACTCCCACAATTTGGCTTCAGTTTGCACTTTCTGCTTTCGGTCTTCATTACTTTCCCAGGGAGTTACTCTACTCCAGCCAGAAGGCTTATTGGCTCCCTGTGACAGGCAGGATAATGACCCCCCTACCTATGTCCAAGCTGGGATCCTCTGGGACCTGGGGATACACTACTTTACACGGCAAAAGGGACCGGGTGGGTTAAATAAAGGATCTTAAAATAGGGAGATTATCCTGGATTATCTGGGTGGGTCCAACAGAATCACAAGGGCTCTTAAAAGATGGAAGAGGCAGGCAGGAGAGCCAGAGGAGGTGTGATGACAGGAGCAGAGGGTCTAGTGATATGATTCCTGGCTCTGAAGACGACAGAGGAAGGGGCTGAGAGCCAGGAAATGCGGCTGGCCTCTAGAAGCTGGGGAAAAAAAGGGAAATGGATTCTCTTCCAGAGCTTTCAGAAAGGATCACAGACCTGCTGACACCTTGACATTAGGCCAATGACACCAGTCTTGGATTTCTGACCTCCAAAACTGCAATGTAACAAATCCTCGTTGCCTGAAGCCACTGAATTTGTGACAGCAGCAACAGAAAACGAAGACACTCTCTTTCCCATATATTTCCATTTTTCAAGATAATTGTTCCGGCTATCTTCTGTTTGCTCCTCTACATCCACTTTCTGCCTTGCTCCGTGCCCCAGGAACATAACATATTTAAACTGCGCCCACGGGCTCTATTGCTCTCCGGCGCATGTTTGGCCAACAGCAGGCCCTGGTGAGAAGCCAGAGGGCAGGGAGAAAGGGAGGAAGCTGGTCCAGAAGGCCACAGCTCCTCCAGGCAGCTCCTCATTCTCAGCTGCTCTCCCCTTCAGCGGACTCTAGGCCTGGGGTGGTGAAGGGTCTCTGTTGTGGCCCGTGCCTGAGTTCTGCCATCCTGCATTCCCGAAACTCACCCCACATCTTTGTGAATAGCCTCTTTATTAAAACTTCTTCAAATTATTCAGTTTGAGTGTGTCCTCTGTTTCTTGTTGGGACTTTGGCTGATACAGTAATATTCCTTGGAATGCCCTTCTCTGTTCTCATGGCCTATCCATGTGCTTTGCTTTTGAGATCTGGCTCAAATCCCAGCTCTGCAGGACCACAGCATGTCAGAGGCGACTGAGGCCTTAGAGATCATCCAGTCTGGTGGCAGAGACGGTTTTCCCTCTCTTCCCTGGTCACTCTGTCTCGGTTTCTTGTGGCAATTCCTCTTCCTCCACTTGAAATGCTGGCATCCTCCATAGTCCTGTTTTATTATTTTTTTATTTTTTAAAGATTTTATTTATTTATTTGACAGAGAGACAGAGAGAGAGATCACAAGTAGGCAGAGAGAGAGAGAGAAGGAAACAGGCTCCCCGCTGAGCAGAGAGCCAATGTGGGGCTCAATCCCAGGACCCTGGGATCATGACCTGAGCCGAAGGCAGAGGCTTTAACCCACTGAACCACCCAGGCACCCTCATAGTCCTGTTTTAGAACTTCTCTTCTCATACTATCATTCTCCCTGGCGGAACTCACTGCCTCCAAACTTTTAACTATAATCCATATGTTAAAGACTCCCAAAATCCATATCTTTGTCCTAGACCCCATTCCTGAGGGCTAGGTCCAAATATTTCTAGCTGCCAAACCAACATCTTCACTTGGCTCCCTCAAGCACCTCTGAGGACTCTCATCAACCAGGGAGCCATCCTTGACACCATCTTTTCCTTGTCTCCTCCCCCTCCCCATTAATCACCAAATTCTGTCCTTACCTAAACATGTTAGAATCCACCCACCGGACTTGTCTGCTCTGCCACATCCAGCCTTACCCACTCTCCATCCATTCTCCATGTAAATAGCCAAAGTGACCTTTTTTAAACAACTTTGCCCTATTACTTAAAATTCTCCAAGGCTTCCCACTGCCTTGAGGATAAGGATCAGATTCACAGTCTGGCCCCTGTCCTCCTCATCAGCCTCATCCTGCACCACACTCCCCATCTCCTCCTGGCTCCAGCCTCCTGGACCACTTCCAATTCCTGGATTGTGCCTTATGCCGCTCTCTCTGCTCAGAGTACTAGTGACCCCCATCCTCCTTGGCTGAATACTGTCATATTCATCTTCTGGTCTCATGTAATCTTCAGTTCCTCAGGGAGGCCTTGTTCAGACACTAAGACAAGGTCTGGGTCACTTCTCTCCCCTATGGCATACCCCTTGATCACTGCTCTTGACTTTATTACCATTGCTTGTTTTATCTCTATCTTCCTTGTAATCTCTGGGAGGATGGGGGACTGTATCAGTTTTAGTCACTGTTATAATTCTGGTTCCCCAACACAAGTATTTTTTTTTTAATTTTATTTATTTATTTGGGAGAGAGAGAGACAGAGACAGAGCGAGCACGGCAGTGGGGAGAGGGAGAAGCAGGCTTCCCACTGAGCAGGGAGCAAGACGCGGGGCTCCATCCCAGGACCCTGGAATCATGACCTGAGCCAAAGGCAGACACTTGACCCACTGAGCCACCCAGGCACCCCAACACAAGTCTTGACCCAGAGTAGGCATCCTACAAATGCAAATGAAGAAAATGAGCACAGAGGTGAAGTGACCCCCTGGTCCAGAGCTCATTCCACTATATGCAGTGCCTCTACTCTGTGTCATGGAAATTTTTGAGGCCACCTAAGACCACAGAAATTGCTCCTCTTCCTAAATTCACATTGCCTATTCACCAATTTGGTGTTCATCTCTTGTTCTCTCGTTATCTTTTCATGTTTGTTACATATATGGTTCTCTCTTCAACTATACCACGAATTCCCAGAGGATAGGGTCAACATGGTAATTCTTTATATTCTTAGGCTTTGCAAGCTCAGGTTTGCATATTCATTCAACAAGTATCTACTGAAAGCCCATCATTTCCAGATACTGCTGGGACAACAGCAGTGAACTAAATAAATGATACCCTGTGCCTCAACCAAGCTTAACAGTTTAGTAGGGTGAGTAGTTACAATAACATGTTAATACTATGTAACAGTACCTGTTAAGACAAATTGCATATGTTGCATAAATGAGGGGGTGTCAAAGCCAGAGGAGAAAAAAAAGTAGTGCATCCTCCTGGAGCACAACTTTGACTTGAAGATTTGGGGGAGAGCCAATTACTATCGTTTAATACAAAATACAGACATACTGTGGAGAAGAATGCAGCATTCACAGAGCTTTTAATGTCAAACTGCAGATTTCTGGCTCATGGCTGGCTGGCCTGCTGTAGCTCCTGCCTGGGCCCCACAAGGGTTCACATCTGTTCTCTCCTCATGTTGGTGATGCCACAGTAGAAAGTCTGCACAAAGCACTGCAGCAGCGTCACCTCCGGCAGAGTGTCTGTCTCACGGCAAGCACTCAGCAGGCAACAAGATACTGACGCACATGCTGGAATGAAGCAAGTGCCCAGCAAGGCTTCCCAGAATCCAGGTGGGAGTGTACACCAAGGCAGTTAGGAACACAGAAGACAGGAGTAAGGACTAGAACTGAAGGTAGAATGCTTGGGCCCTCTAATAACTCTTTGGTTACCCAAAGACACAGGCTCTAGTAAGGAAAACAAGGAGTATAGCTTTCTTGCTTCAATTTCCACTGCCTTATTCATATAACTGCAGGGTGAAAGAGGAAAAAATCAGATACCACACCAAATGGCCAGCCTTTGGCACAAAGACTCGGAACCACTGTCAAAACAAGCAGCCCTATTTATTAAACCCTGTCCAAACCAGAGACTAATTTTTGCAAAAGAGTAAACAAAAAATACTCTGAAAAACCTAGTGAAAAACTAGTGAAAAGTTTTTTAAACTAGCAAAACAGTGCCATAAGTTATGTCAGAGGATGTACATTTCTAGGAAAGCTACATAGGACTGCGCATGGAAAAGACATACCACACTAGACGGTGGAGGGGGTATTGCCTGGAGAAAGGGGACTTGGGCTTCAACTATAGTGGTGATGATTTATTCCCAAGTAAGGATAGGGAAATGAGAATTTATCATTCTCTATTATAAATATTTAATATTTCATAATTATTTTTAAATAATCAGGGAACCAAAGTGCATGAGGGCCATATCTACGTTTTTCTAAAATTAGTAAATTAGAACAAAATCAACATATCAACATATTCTCCAACAAGACATGAGTTGTTCCTATATATTTAATTCCTTTCTAGCTGTGGGTAAATACAAAATGTATACAAAACACACAGCCTAGGTTTTAAAATCTAGCTATTTGGGTTTTTTAAAAAGATTTTATTTGAGAGAGAGAGAGAGAATGTGTGTGTGTGTTCACAAGCAGGGGGAGGGGCAGAGGAAGAAGGCTCTCTGCTGAGCAGGGAGCCAGATGTGGGGCTCCATCCCAAGACCCTGGGATCATGACCTAAGCTAAAGGCAGACACTTAACTGACTGTGCTGCCCATGTGCCCCAAAATCAAGCTATTTGAAGATGGCCCAGTCATGTATGTTTCTCTCTCTCTCTCTTTTTTAAAAAACCAAATGGCTCCTACCATATTCTGGGAATACTTGCAGAGGATGAAGGACAGAGAATGGGGTGAGATAAGAAGGAATTTCAGGCAAAAAGTACAACAGGTCAATCGAAGGGAACAAGCTGAAGGGGGAATGAGGAACAGATCTTACCAGAATGAAGAGTTTGTATCTGAGACTATTTGGTCTTAACTTCCCAAACGTATCACACAAAAGTTGCCATGGCTCAAATTTTGCTTGAAAACAGTCTCCTTTTAAAACAATGTGCCCACCAGTGAACCACCCCCTCCGGGTTCAGAAGACTTAAAGCTGGGGCCTTGGAGATAACCAGCCCTGGGTGTGATCATTACAGGTCTGAGTGCAAGTGAAACTTCTCCAAGCCTCTGTTCCTTCCTCTGTAAAACAGGCTAAAGAGCAGTATTCATCTCAGAAGGTGGAGGTGAAGCTTAATGTGATAATGTGTGCACTAGGAGCAATGCCTACACACAAAGACTTGGAACCAAAGTCAAAATGAGCAGCCCTCTTTATTAAACCGTGCCTAGTGCAACACACATACAAATCCTCAGTCAAAGCCATTTCTCTTTTGTCCTTGGTCTGGGAATAGTCTTTTATTTGGGGTATCTGTTCCCTCTGTTATCCTTATTGGGATCTGTTGAATACAGAGAGGCAGCATCTTCTAAGAGCCCTGGGTCAGAGTTGCCAGGTGTAGTAAGCCACTATGTAGAGGCTGACCAGAGGAGGAGGTAGGTTCCCCCCTTGGCAGGAAGCAGCCAAGAAGCTTCCTGATGGGGGCAGAAGCTCCTCAGCATGGAAGACTGAGACTCTGCCCAGACTGCTACCTGGTTTCTCACTCTCTTGGCAGGTGCTACTTCCTGCTGCTGCTTGATCCCTTTGTCTGGCCCTATTCTCTGTTTTCTGAGGCGCTCCCATTTCCCGACTTCCATCTCCTTGCCTTGTACGTGGGTATCTGTGTCTGTTGGTTCACCCTGCCTTTGGAAGTTGATGGCTTCTCACTTCTGGACCAGCATTATGGGTTCCTACGTTCTGTCTTTTGATTCCCGTGCCCTTCTGGCTCCTGCCGGCTTATGTAGCCTTTGACTCACCTACCTTGTCTCTTACTCTAGCCTCTGTATTCCAGCCAGGTTTGATCAATGTTTTGCTGTGCCATACTGGTACTACGCGCAGCACCTTGACTCATGACTACTTATCAAGATGATATGCAAAAGACTTAGTGAATGGTATGGAATGGGCACTGCCCAGTCAGAATGGTTGTCATCTCTAAACAACAGGGATGGCTATCCCTGCATGTACGGGCTGAACAGCAGCCCAGCTTACCAGACTCTAGACCCCTCCAACTGCTCTGATGAGAGGCCTCGTAGGGCTGGTGCCTCAGATTTGCTCCTTACTCATCTCCAGGCTTAGCACAGCTGGCCTTGTGTCCTGTTTCATGAGTTCCTATTACCCACAGTCCTAGAACTGACCTTCTCATTACCACTCCAACCAGAGGTCAATAGGGGAAACCTAGTGACATACTTAAAGAGAGGGGTAGCATTGATGCTGAAACAGGAGGCAAAACATAAAAGCAGAAATATGTATATTCCAGGTATAGCAAAAGTCTCTTTGCAGCAAAAGGCTCTGTATAAAACTGTGTTGTATCTTAAGAGTTGATTTTGTTTTCCTGGCCTGGCAACAGGAAGTCTTTTCTGCACATGCCTTCTATGAACTTCTATGCACCACTTATAGTCTATAAGAAACCATTTGGGTGTATGTGATTTACAAATAAAGAGAATGAGAGGAAACCCTACACCTTCTGTTCTGTCAAAAGTCTGGATCTGTTCTTTCCCCTAACGCTCCCCTAACTCAAAATAAAAAGAACCACTACTGGGAACTTTCTTCTAGATGGACATAAATCTTGAATGTAGAGAGGAAAGGGACAGTGCTTTCAAGATGGTTCTCGAGTAGAGTTAACATTTCAAAGGTTTGGGAATTATTAATGTTTTGAGGTTGGAGTTAGGGGATGCAGTATCTTTTTTTTTCCCTTCCTTTCTTCTTTTGTTTAAAGTAGGCTCCACACCTAAATATGGGTCTTGAACTCACAACCCCGAGATCAAGAGATGCATGTTCTATCTACTGAGCCTGCCAGGTGCCCCAGCGGATGCAGTACCTTATGAATAAATGATTGTGGGGTGCCTGGGTGGTTCAGTGGGTTGAGCATCTGCCTTTGGCTCAGGTCATGATCCCCAGGTCCTGGATTCAAGCGCCATGTCAGGATCCTTGCTCAGTGGGGAGCCTGCTTCTCCCTCTCCCTGTGCCTGCCGCTCCCCCCTGCTTCTGCTCTCTTTCTCTCTGTCGGATAAATAAATAAAATCTTAAAAAAAAAAAAAAAGAATAAATGATTGAGAGTAGCCGAAACAAACCAAGAAAGGGAATTTGCCCTAAGCCCCCTCACACCTCCAATAGGATTTAAATCCTGGTAACTCAAAGCCACAGATTCACTGCAGCTGTGTGTCACTAACCAACTAGTTCTCTACAATTCTTTCTCTTTATATACTCTCTAATTTCATTGCTCCCGCCCACTTTATTTATTTTATTTTTATTTTTTTAAAGATTTTACTTATTTATTTGACAGGCAGAGATAGATCACAAGTAGGTAGAGAGGCAGGCAGAGAGAGAGAGGGGGAAGCAGGCTCCCTGCTGAGCAGAGAGCCCGATTCCGGGCTCGATCCCAGGACCCTGAGATCATGACCTGAGCCAAAGGCAGAGGCTCCAACCATTAAGTCACCCAGGTGCCCCACTCTCTCCCACTTTAATTTAAAAAGTCCACACTTACTAAAAAGACAAAAGAACATTACAACAAATACCTGCATACTATTCTCTTCAATTCACTGTCATTTTGCCACATTTCCTGAGCTTGCTCCCCCACACTTAGACTTGTCCCTGAACTAGCAGAAAGTTGCAGATATCACGACACATTTCCTCTAATACCGGCACCTCACACGAAGAAGGACAGTGTCCTACATAACCACAGCACCACTATTGTGCCTCAGAAAATGAAAAGTAATTCCATCATATTATATAATATGTAGTCCCTGTTAAAATTTTCCAATTGTCTCCAAATAATCTTATAGCAATATATATATTGCTAAAGGATTTTATATATATATATATATATATATATATATATATATATGCGTGTGTGTGTGTGTATATATATATATATTTTTTTTTTTTTTTTCTGATCTAGGATCCAAAGTTTATGCATCTCAAATTGTTGTTACACCACTTGAGTATTTTAATCTACAAAACTCCCCACCCTCCCAAATTTGACTTTCCAGTCTTTTTGGCAGGAACACTGCATAGGTGAAGTCATGATCTTATTGTATCCCAACAGGAGACTCTTAATAGGTGCTGGTAAGCTTGATCACTAGGCTGAGGTGATGACCTCCTCATCTTTCCATTGTAAGGACACATTTTCTCAAAGTAATCCATGGTGAGATAATCCTATTCTCCAACAACCTCTCACTCAAAGGTTTTGAACCCACGGATGAGTCCTTGCCTGAACTGGTTATGTTAGGGTTTGCTTAGCACTGGTTTTCTGGTTCTGGTATTCCTTTCATTGTGTATTATTCAAACAATGACCCATCAGTACTCATCCTCTCTTTCCTCAGCGCATATGCTCTCTGGTTACTTCTTGCTGGGCTTTCCCCCATGTCTTTGCTGACCACATCTGACCACTTGAGCCCAGACTGGGGGAGCCATTTGCTTCTCCATTAACCCGCCCACCTCATGACTTCACCTTCAGTAAATTAAAAACAAACACAAAGAAACCATGTTGCCCACCAACTTACAGCTCTGCGAACAATAAAGTGGCTATACTACATATTTATTAGGTTGACTGAAGAAAGTAGATAGAGAAAATCAGTTTTAGTTTTTTGAAAAATCAGATTGCCAGAGCCCTGAAAAATCTTTCCTCCTCACTAGGGTAAAGCTGCTCCTTCTGTCACAATCAGGCTTTTTGTAATGGTGTTGAACAGACGCAACCTCATCTCTTCAGTCCCCTGATATGAGAATCTTGGAAGAACAGAGGTTTAGAAATCATGCAGCCCAAATGCCCCATTTTACATGCATAGAGAGACTCAGGTCAAGGGGCTTGCCCAGAGTCCCTCAGCTCCTTAATGGTAGATATAGGACAGGAACCTGATTTGAAAAATACCTCCTCTGATGTTCTTTTCGTTCCCTTCCCAAGTGCCTTGTGATTTGGCTATTTAATGGGCAAGATGATGCCATAGCACTCGCGGCCTCCTTCAACGCTAATTTGCATTTTGCCTGCATCACCTTCCCACCTTGTAATGCTTTAAGTAAAAATTCCCATTAGGAACTTTTTATTAATATTATTTTTTTTAATCCACCTTCATTTTTGCGGGTCAACAGGGACAATTTAGGAAGGCTTAGGGAGCACAAGCTACCATGACTTTAACCAGGAAAAATAAAGGTCTCAATGACCTGCATCAGGCCGCTCCCTGAATGCCGCTTTCCCAGAGGCTGAAACGCCCTGCGGGTTGACAGCTCCAGGGGTCGTAAGACGCCAGCCGGAAGGCACCCTTCCCCGTCGCCCGCTGCAACGATGCGGTGAGAGGCACCGGGCTCCAGGAGCTTGTCTAACAGTCACAGGAGAGGGGAAAGCGGGGAACAAAGCCCAGCGTGGAAAAACCCAGCCCCGCAGCGCGAGGAAGGCAGGAGACCGCGCCCTCACTGCAGCGGCCCGGCGGGCTGCCGAGGCTGCGGAGCCGCAGTGCGGAGCGTGGGACCCACACCCCGGGGGCGTCCCCCGCTCGCGCCGCCCGGCACAGCCCGCCCGGCCGCGGAGGGAGGCCACCGGCGGCCCGGCTCCGGGCGCCGGCTGGGTCAGGCGCGGACGCCGCGGAGCATCCTCCAGCCCGCCAGGAGGGCGCGGCCAACCCCGCGCAGCGGGCTGGGGTATGCACACCGTTCCCCGCCCGGGCCTGCCCCCGCACCCCCCGCACCCCCGCGCGCTCACCCGTCCGTGCGCCCATCCCGGAGCCGGCGGTGCGGGCGGTGCGTCCGTCTGCCCCGAGGTAGCGGGGACCGCCGAGCAGCGGCGGCGCAGTGGCCGGGGCAAGCGCGCGATCAACAGGCGGCTCCCCGCCGGGCGCGGCGCCGGGGCGCGCGGCGGCAGCGGAGCAGCCTGGGAAGCGTAGTTCGCGGCGGCGCGCCCCGGCCGCGCGGAGGCGGGACCCCCTACCGGGACCTCCCCTGCAGGTGTCCTCTCCCGAATCCTCTTCCCGACCGCGTCACCGCCCTGCAGGCGACGAGGACCTCAGCCTTGGGAAAACGCTGTGCTGGCTCTTTTGAGAAGCTCGGGGCTGTGGATAGGGTGGGTGGCAAAGGCTTTTCAAGCCTGTGAGGAGCAGTTGGGTGAGTGAACATCTTTACGCGCAAGCCTTAAGATCTAGTTTTTACCGGCTTTACTGGGGCCTGGGGCGGGGACTCGGGAAGGAGCAGCAGCTAGGGCAGGTGCCTGCAGGGAGGGAGGTAAGCAGGTGGGGTTGAGCGAGGCTGATTTAAAGTTTGGGGGTCAGGGTGTTGAAGAGCTCATGCACACGCAGTGGCTTCTACCAGATGTTTGACTGGACAACGCAGCCTATGCCGAGTGTCGGCATCATCATCCGTAAAGTGGACTTAAAGCCTCAAGATGCATTTTGAGGACTAACCCCATATTAGGTGCATATATGAAAGCAGCTGTGCTGGGCACTTAACACATCCGCAACGAAGTTTCTTCCTTGGGAGTTACAGGGGTGTTCTCGGGCACATGTCTTGCCTGGGAAGACCCACCTATAATACTAAGTTAAAAATAGGTGAGCTTCATTGGGCTGGGTAGATAAATGTTAAAACCCACCTCGCGTTTAGCCGGTTCACTTCATCCCCGAACGTTCTGAAATGTCCTCTCTGCCGGGTTCTTGGGAGCTAAGAAGATAGAGAAAATATGCTCTTGTCTCTGAAGCATGAAAGTGGGGTGGGGTCACACGGGACTAAGGCCGAAATTCCTAAAATACGTGGCATGATGGGATTATCTTTCAGAAGCTTTCTCTAATTAGATGTGCTCTCACTCCTTTTTGAACCCCTTTTGCATACTTCTAGCACAACTCTTGTATATAGCATTTATCTGGACAGTTTAAGTATGTTGACTTTTGTTAAGTAGCTGCTATGCAGTAGTTCACCTTATGGTGAGATTTGCATCTTAGGGATGTGATGGAAGGAAAATAAACAAAGGGATGGATATAATATTGCTGGTATAATGTGCCTGAAACAGTCAAAGGGTGAATGCTTCATAATCTGGCATGACCTGTCAGTTATCATGTGGCAAAAGAAAAAAAAAAAAGAAAAAGAAAAATGCAGAGGAAAATCCATATTCAAAAATAATAACACAATTCTGCATTTTTGAAAATACTTTCCTATTCGTGTGCTCATTTGATTTTGGCAACAATCTGTGAGATACACAGTAAGGCTTTTCCCCAGATTTCTAAGAGGTACAGAGAGGTGATACGACTTGCTCAAGGTCATCTAGTTGATTATTAAGCTGATCTCTCCTTCCACCCTGCACATTCTCTGCCTTCCCCAAAGAGGCACTCTCAGCACTCTTTCCTTTGTACATTTCAAACAGGGCCATGCCTTGCCCACAAAACAGTTAATTCTCTAAAGCTCTTGGGACTAGTGGGATGAACAATGGCACACAGGAGGTGCTTCCCACTCTCCACGGTGGTAATGGATTGTACCCTGGGCCTCTTCACCAGAATGGCACATCTGATCTGGAAATAATGAAATGAAATGGAGGTATGAACAAACCCTTAAATCACGCTCCCAGGTTTTCCTATCATTTGTTATTCCAAATGTCCTGGGAGATCTATGATATCTTTGACTTTTTCATGTTGTGCATTTATCACAAATCATAGCCTCTGTTAAATGAGAATGGAACTACTTACAAATCAAGCCCCCAGTTTTCCCAGAGAAAACTGATGGTAGGCATAAACTCAAATAAAGCAATTTTATTCATATTGAAAGAAAGAGTAGCAAAGGGTTGATATAACGACAATACTCAGTGGTGTACCATCTTTCTTTTTGGTGTTCTTGTGGTTCTCCACAAGGAAAATGCCTGTGTGTGATGAAATGAATGGAGAATTACTTCAGATGAAGTATGGGAAAGGTAGCAGGGATAGAAATGATTTCTTAAGTTAAAGTCATAGTTGGCAGTGAAAGCAAAGGTGGAAGAGCTCTGACAGTCACAGAGCCTTGTATGAGCTCTGGGAGGATGCTGACACCAAGCAAAAGGAAGTAAGTTATGAAAAAGATCTTCTAATTAAACTCTGTAGCATGAGGGCTAGAAGCTAGTAGATGCTAACAGAAGAGGCAGGAAGGTAGAACACTTAACCTTTCTATTTTTAATGTTAAAACTTAATGGAAAGATATAATCAGTACCAGTTTGTTTAGTTCTTTAAATCTAATACCCATGTATAAACTTTTTAAGGGCTAGAAGGACATCAGCCATGCCTAGGACTTGGCAGCAGAAACCCATCAACATTTCTGGACCATATCTTGTAGGTTTGTTTATTTATTTATTTATTTATCAGAGAGAGAGAGAGAGAGAGAGAGCACAAGCAGGCAGAGTGGCAGGCAGAGGCAGAGAGAGAAGCAGGCTCCTTGCCAAACAAGGAGCCTGATGTGGGTCTTGATCCCAGGACCCTGGGATCATGACCTGAGCCGAAGGCAGTGGCTTAACCCACTGAGCCACCCAGGCATCCCCATATCTTGTAGGTTTAATTTTTGAACTTGCTTTTTCCAAAATTTAAAATTGAAACAGCTGGAGCTGGAGGAGACTTTACATATAATCTTATCTAGTGTCTTTGTGCAGGCAAGAAAGCTGATAGCTCAAAAGTAAATATCACTTGATAGAAAGTAGAAAATTCTGTGTGGCATTTATAATGAAGTATTTGTGTTATTCACAATGGACTGTAGCATAGCTCATTAGGAACATGAAGCAAATACTGTTGCTTGCCCACTCAACATCCATTTACCCCTCTTCTTTTTTGCAGAAGCCTTAATAGGTGTTGACCCACCAAGGAAGGTGATCCTATTACCATCTCAGAGGTACACTCCTAAACTACCATGGGCAAGGTTAGAATAAGATCCTCTTGATTGGCTAGTGAGAGGTTAGGGGTGGGCATATGACCCAGTTTTGTCACTGAAACCTGAGGAGAGGTGTGCTGAAAACCTTCTGGGAAAGATTTTTCTTGCTCTTAACAAAGACATACAGGGCGCCTGGGTGGCTCAGTGGGTTAAGCCTCTGCCTTTGGCTCAGGTCATGATCTCAGGGTCCTGGGATTGAGTCCCGAATTGGGCTCTCTGCTCAGCGGGGAGCCAGCTTCCCCCTCTCACTCTGCCTGCCTCTCTGCCTACTTGTGATCTCTCTCTGTCAAATAAATAAATAAAATCTTAAAAAAACAAAACAAAACAGGGACATACAGGAAACATGCCACCATCTCTACTGGGTTTTGTTGCTTCTGGCTGTGTTACCTGAAACTTAACCCTTAGGACAGAGCCAACACATCAGTGATGGCAGAGTATAGAGATAGAATGAACCTGGTCTGTGATGTTGTTGTTAAGTCACCAAATCAATCAGACCTGCTGCTGTCCCACTTCTAGATTTCTTTTTTTTTTCCTTTTTTTTTTTTTTTTTAAAGATTTTATTTATTTATTTGACAGAGATCACAAGTAGGCAGAGAGGCAGGCAGAGAGAGGAAGGGAAGCAGGCTCCCTGCTGAGCAGAGAGCCCGATGCGGGACTCGATCCCAGGACCCTGGGATCATGACCTGAGCTGAAGGCAGCGGCTTAACCCACTGAGCCACCCAGGCGCCCTTTCCTTTCTTTTTTTAAAAAATATTTTATTTTTTTGAGAGAGAGAGAGAAAGACAAGCAGGGGGGAGGGGCAGAGGAAGAGGGAGAAGCAGACTTCCTGCTGAGCAGGGGCTCCATCCTAGGACCCTGGGATCAAGACCTGAGCTGAAGACAGATGCTGAACCCATTGACCCACACAGGCGCCCCTGGATTTCTTGTTCTATGAGATAACAAATGTCCTTATTGCTGAGTCACTTTGAGATGTTTTCTGTTGCTTGAAGCTGAAAGCATCCTAAGTATTACAGATGATATGTAAAAGTAAGTTCTTTGGGTGGACTGAAGGACTACTTCTTAGAGTTTACAAAAACAACCACAGCCACAGGCAAAAGATGGGGATATTGTCATGTAATGGATAGAAGTATGGGATGTAACACCAGACAGACCTTGGCTGTGACAAGATGTTCACTGCCTCCGGGGTTGACTGGGACCACTTTTTTTGAACCTCTCTAAGCCTCATTTTCTATATCTCCAGACTGGGGTAATAATACCACATGGAGTTGTTTTACCGGTTAAATGGGATAATTTGTGTCAAGTATGCTACAAGGATCTGGTGTCTGGTAAGCACTAAGGCGTGGCAACTATGTTGATGAATACGAGGTCACATTTATAGTGTACTTGGCAGCAAGCATCTAAAAGTGAATCACTATCGAATAGTGATCATGTTAAATGACATCACAGTAATGCAATCAGCAAAATCCAGAATGTGGGAAACTCTACACGACAACCCAATCCTTCAATAAATAAATTGCAAGAGAAACAAAGAGGGGGAGGGTTTATGGATACATAGAAACATAAGAGATAATGAAATGCAATATGTAGCAGATCTAGATTTGAAAAACTGCTAAAAAAATCAAATTTATGAGACAATTGAGGGACAACATGGAAACACAGGATATTTGATTATATGAAGATATTAAGTTTTTAGATGTGATAATGGTACTGTATTTTTTTAAAAAGAGCCCTTATCTTTTAGAAAGATGCTACTGAATATTACTGAAAACACACTGAATATTTGAAGAAGAAGTAATATCTGGGGTTTGTTTTTTAAAATAAGCCAATGTGAGAGTGGAGTAGGGTGACAGCATCAGGTTATAGATGAAAAAACTTGGTCACGAATTGATAATGGTTGAAGCTGGGCATTGGATCATTATTAAACCATTCTCTGTACATGTTTCAAAATAGGTTCATTGAGATATATTTAATATCTCATAAATTCACCCTTTTAAAGCATACAATTGAATGGTTTTTAGTACATTCACAGAGTTATGTAACTATCACCCAAACTAACTTTAGAGCATTTTCAAAATCCCAAAAAGCAAACCCATACACATGAGCTGACCCTTCCCCTTCCCCACAAACTGCCAGAACCTAGGGACCACTAATCTATGTTGTCTTCTCTGGATTTGCTTGGTCTGGACATTTCACATAAGTGAGATCTATAATATGTGGGGTTTTGCGACTGCCTTCTTTCACTTAGCATACTGTTTTCATGGTTCAGCCCTGTGGTGGCATATGTCAGTACTTTATTTTTTATGGCCAAATAGCATTTCACTGTATGGATATGCCACATTTGCTTTGTCAGTTGGTGGGCATTTAGGTCAATTCCTCATTTTGGGTATTATGGCTAGTGCTACAAGCCACAGTTGTGTACATCTTGTATGGACATGTTTTCATTTCTCTAGGGTATATACCTATGCATAGTGTTGGTAGGTCATATGAAATGAGCTAAACATAAAGTTTAGCATTTTGAGGAACAGCCAAACTGTTTTCCAAAGTGGCTGAACCATTTTGCATTTTTACCAGAAATATATGAGGGTTCCAATTTCTTCATATCTTTGCAATCACTTCTTAATGGCTTTTTTTGTTTTTACCGCAGGCATCCTAGTGAATGGAAGTGGGTATCCCCTTGTGATTTTGAGATGCATTTCTCTAATGGCTAATGATATTGAGCCTTTTTACATGTGCTTATTGGCCATTTTTGTATCTTCTTTGGAGAAGTGTCTATTTAAATCCTTTGCCCAGTTTTTTTCAGGTGTACAACATAGCGATTTGACAATTCTATACATGAAATGCTTACCACAAATGTAGTTCCCATCTGTCACCATGCATGGGTATTACAGTATTATTGGCTGTCTTCCCTATGTCCTGTGACTTATTTATTTTATAACTAGAAGTTTGTACCTTGTAATCCCCTTTACGTGTTTCATCTATTCCCCCCCACACCTCTCTCCTTGGCAACCATCAGTTTTTTCTCTGTATTTATGTCTGTTTCTGTTAGTTTGGTTTTGTGTTTTAAATTCCACATAAAAATGAAATCATACAGTATTTGTCTTTCCCTGTCTGAGACATTTCACTTGCCATACTGTTCTAGAGGCCTATTCATGTTGTCATGAATGACAAAGTTTCATTTTTGTTGGCTGAATAATATTCCATTGTGTATATATACCACATAGTCTTTATCCATTCATCTATTGGCAGGTACTTAACATTGCTTCCATATCTTGGCTATTGTAAATATTGCTGCAATAAACTTAGGGGTGCATATTCTTTTTGAACTAGTGTTTTTGTTTTCTTCAAGTAAATACCTAGTAGTAGAATTACTGGATTGTGTGGTATTTCTATTTTTAATTTCTTGAGGAAACTCCACATACTGTTTTCCACAGTAGCTGTACCAAATTATATTCCCACCAACAGTGTACATGTTTTTCCTTTTCTCTACATCCTTGCCAAACACTTGTTATTTCTTTTCTTTTTCTTTTTAAAAATATTTTATTTATTTGAGAGAGAGAGAGAGTGCACCAGCAGGGGAGAGGGGCAGAGGAAGAGGGAGAAGCAGACTACCTGCTGAGCAAGGAGCCTGATGTGGGGCTCAGTCCCAGGACCCCAGGATCATGACCTGAGCCAAAGGCAGAACTTAACCAGCTGAGCCACCCAGGCACCCCCTTTTTCTTGCCTTTTTGGTACTAGCCATTCTGACAGGTGTGAGGTACTCCTTGTGGTTTTGATTTGTCTTTGCCTGATAACTAGTGATGTTGAGCATCTTTTCATGTGTCTATTGGCTATCTGTGTGTCTTCTTCAGAAAAACATGTCCTTAGGTCCTCTGCCCATTTTTAAATCAGATTTTTCTTTTCTTTCTTTCTTTCTTTTGTGTGTGTGTGTGTGTGTTGAATTGTATAAATCCTTTATGTATTTTGGATACTAACCCCTTATTGGATATATCATTTATAAATATCTCTTCCCTGGATGCCTGGGTGGCTCATTTGGTTAAGCAACTGCCTTCTGCTCAGGTCATGATCTAGAGTCCCAGGATCCAGTCCTGCATTGGGCTCCCTGCTCAGCAGGGAGTCTGCTTCTCCCTCCCTTTCTTCCCCCTCTCATGCTGTCGCTCTCCTTCTCTCTCTTTCAAATTAATAAATAGGGGCGCCTGGGTGGCTCAGTGGGTTAAAGCCTGTGCCTTTGGCTCAGGTCATGATTCCAGGGTCCTGGGATCGAGCCCCGCATTGGGCTCTCTGCTCAGCAGGGAGCCTGCTTTCCCCCCTCTCTCTCTCTGTCTGCCTCTCTGCCTACTTGTGATCTCTGTCTGTCAAATAAATAAATAAAATCTTTAAAAAAAACCAAATTAATAAAATCTTAAGAAAAAACAAAACAAAAATAAAAACAAATATCTTCTTCCATTCAGTAAGTTGGTTTTTCATTTTGTTGATGGTCTGCTTTGCTGTGCAAAACTTTTTTAGCATGATGTAATCTCAATTGTTTGTTTTTGCTTTTGTTTCCCTTGAATGAGGAGACAGACCCGAAAAATATTGCTAAGGCTGATGTCCAAGAGTTAATTGCCTTTTTTTCTTTTAGGAGCTTTATGGTTTCAGGTCTTACATTTAGGTCTTTAATCCATTTTGAGTTTATTTTTTAATATGATGTAAGAAAGTGGCTCAATTTCATTTCTTTGCATGTAGCTGTCCAGTTTTCCCAGCACCATTTATTGAAGAGACTGTTTTTTCCTAATTGGATATTCTTGTCTCCTTTGTCCTAGATTAGTTGACCATATAAATATGGGTTTATTTCTGGACTCTCTATTCTGTTCCAGTGATCTCTGTGTCTGTTTTTGTGCCAATACTACACTGTTTTGATTACAATAGCTTTGAAGCATTGCTTAAAATCTAGGATTGTAGATACCTCCAGCTTTGTCTTTCTCAAGGTTGCTTTGGCTATTTGAGGTCTTTTGTGGTTCCAAACAAATTTTAGGATTCTTTGTTCTAGTCCTGTGAAAGATACTATTACATTGTGATAGAGATTACATTGAATCTGTAGATTGCTTTGGGTAAACATTTATATTTATTTATAAACATATTTATAAACATATATAAACATTTATAAATATATACATTTATAATCATTTAAAAATGTATATATTTATAAACATTTTCAATTTATAAACATTTTAACAATATTAATTCTTCCAATCCTTGAGGTTAACATATCCATTTTTGTCATCTTCAGCTTCTTTCATCAATGTGTTAGTTTTCAGAGTACAGATCTTTCACCTCCTTGGTTAAATTTATTCCTAGATATTTTATTCTTTTTTTTTTAGATTTTATTTATTTATTTGACAGACACAGATCACAAGTAGGCAGAGAGCCAGGCAGAGAGAGAGGGGGAATCTGGCTCTCTGCTTAAGCCGAGAGCCTGATGCAGGGCTCCATCCCAGGACCCTGAGATCATGGCTTGAGCCTAAGGCAGAGGCTTAACCCCCTGAGCCACCCAGGTGCCACTATTTTATTCTTTTTAATGTAGTTGTAAATGGGATTATTTTCTTAATGTCTCTTTCTCTTTAATTAGGTTATCTTTTTATTATTGATCTATAAAAGTTTTTTTATATGTTCTGGTTATATATCCTTTATCAGACATGTGATTTGCATATATATTTTTTCCCATTCTGTGGATTTGGTTTTTTTTACTTTCTTTCTTTCTTTTTTTTTTTTTTTTCACTTTCTTGATGGTATCCTTTCATAAGTACCCTTTATCAGCTTGAGGAGGTTTCTGTCTATTCCTACTTTGTTTGATATTTTTATCATGAAAGGGTGTTGGATTTCATCAAAGACTCTTTTCCTGTATCTGTAAAGATGATCACATGGGGTTTTCTCCTTTATTCTATTAATGTGTTATATTACTTTGATTTCCAGATATTCAATTAGCTATTCACTCCTAGGATAAATCCCAGTGGGTCATGGTGTATAAACCTTTTTAATCTCTGTTGGAAATTTATTTTTACTTTTTAAAAGATTATTTATTTATTTGTCAAAGAGGGGGAGGAGGAGAGAGCACAAGCAAGCAGCAGGCAGAGGGCGAAGCAGATTCCCTGTTGAGCAAGGAGCCCATTGCGTTGCATGTGAGACTGGATCACAGGATCCTGGGCTCATGAACTGAGCCAAAGGCAGATGCTTAACCAATTGAGAATACCCAGGTGTACCATCTGTTGGAAATTTAAAAAAATGACTACCTCCAGTCTCTTTGCTTTTTCTACATATATTCAGAATATATATTTCTTCTTGAGTCAGTTTCCTTAGTTTATGTCTTTTTAGGAATTTATCTATTTCATCTAAGTTATCTAGTTTGTTGGCATATAATTCTCCATGGTTTTTATAATTCTTTTTATTTCTGTGAGGTCAATGGTGATATCCCCTCTTTTACTCCTAATTTTAGTATTTGACTCTTTTCTCTTTTTTCCTTGGTCAGTCTAGCTAAAGGTTTGCCAATTTTGTTGATCTTTTCAAAGAGCCAGCTTTTGGTTTTCTTTGTTTTCTCTACTGTTTTTCTAGTCTCCATTTAATTTATTTCTGCTATAGTCTTTATTAGTTTTAGCATGGCCTAGATTCACTCTGAGTTCTACCAAGCATTTGAAAAAGAAATGATACCAATTCTCTGTAATGTCTTCCAGAAAATAGAAGTGCAGTGAATACTTCCTAACTTGTTCTATTAGACCAAGCATCACCCTAATAACCAGACAAAAGACATTAAAAGAAAGGAAAATTACAGGCCAATATCTCCCATGAAAATGATGCAAAAATCTTCAACAAAATGTTAATAGATTGAATTCAACAATGTATAACAAGAATTATGCATTAAGTGGGATTTTATTCCAGGTATGCAAGTCTGGTTTAACATTCAAAAAATCAATTAATGTAATCCATTAAATGAAGAGGCTAAAGAAAAATAATCATATAATCATATCAATAGGTACAGGAAAAGCATTTGGCAAAATCCAACATTCATTTATGATAAAAAATCTCCCAGCAAAACAGGAATAAAGGGGAACTTCCTTAATATGATAAACAACAGCCATAAAAACTCTACAGATGACATCATACTTAATGATGAGAAGGGAGATACTTTCTCCCTAAGATCAGAAACTGGGCAAGATTGTCTCCTCTTGCCATTTCTGTTCAACATTGACTAAAAGCCCTAGTTTATGTAGTAAGACAAGCAGGGTTGGGTGAAATGTGTATACAGATTGATAAAGAAAAAATAAAACCGTCTTTGTTCATAGAAGATATAATTGTCTGTGTAGAAAATCCCAAAAAATCATTGAAAACAAACAAACCCTGGAACTAATAAATGATTATAACAAGGTTGTAGATACAAGGTTAATATACAAAAATCAATTGCTTTCCTATAATTGGAACTTGAAATTAAAAAATGCAACACCATTTACATTAGTACTCCCACCCCCAAAAAAGCAAAGAAAGAAAAATACTTAGATTAGATATTTATATAATAACTCTATAAGAGAAAACAACAAAACTCCGGATGAAAGAAATCAAGGAAGTTCTAAATAATGGAGAGATATTTCATGTTCATGGATAGGAAAACTCAATGTTGTTAGGATGTCAATTCTTCCCAAGTTGATCTATAGATTCAGTGCAATCCCAATCAAAAATCCCAGCAAGTGATTTTGTAGATGTCAATGAACTGATTTCTAAATTCATATGGAAAAACAAAAGACAGAATAGCCAATACAATACCGATGAAGAACAAAGTCAAAGGATTCACACTACCCAACTTCAAGACTTACTATAAAGCTTCTGTTATCAAGACAGTGTGGCATTGCTGAAAGACAAATAGATCAGTGGAACAGAATAGAGACCCCAGACTCACCCAAACATGGTTAACTCATCTTTGACAAGAAGCAAAGAAAATTTGATGAAGAAAGAGTAGTTTTTTCAACAAATTGTGCTGGAACAATTGGACACCCACATTGCAAAAGAGTAGATCTAAGTTCAGACTTTCTGCTCTTCACAAAAATTAACTCAAAATGGATCATAGACTAAATACAAAACACAAACTATAAAACTTCTAGAAGATAACATAGGAGAAAATGTAGGTAACTTTGAAATTGGCAAGGCCTTTTTAGATACACCACCACCAGCAGACCCATGAAAGAAAAAAATTGGTAAGTTGCCCTTGATTAAAGTTGAAAACTTCTGCTTTGGGAAAGACACTGTTAAAAGAATGAAAAAGCAAGCCACAACCTAGGGAAAAATATTTGTTGGCAAAGATGTGGGGAATTTGGAACCCTCACACATAACCAGTGAGAATGTAAAATGGTGCAAAGGATGTGGGAAATAGTTTGGTGATTTCTGAAAAAGCTAAATAGAATTACAGTATGACCCAGCAATTCCACTCGAGAGTATCTGTCCAAAGAAATTGAAAGCAAGTACTTGAACAGATACTTACATATCAATGTTCTTTGCAGCATTATTTACAATAGCCAAAAGCTGTAAACAACCCAAGTGTTCATCAACAGATGAACAGGCAAACAAAATGTGATATATCCATACAATGGAATATCATTCAACCATAAAAAGAAATGTTCTTTTAAAAAGACTTTTATTATTGAAAGGTAGTTGCCAATGTTATATTAGTTTCAGGTGTACAACATCATGATTCAACAATTCTATACTCAGTGTTCACTGTGAGAAGTGTAGTTACTTGTTTACTTTATAACTGGAAATTTGTGCTTCCTAATCCCCTTTACCTATTTCACCCATACCCCCACTCCCACCTTTCTAGCAACCACCAGTTCTCTATTTTTCTTCTAAGTTCTATTTTTTTTAAGATCCCGCATATAAGGGAAATTTTATGGTATTTGTCTTAGTCTGATTTATGTTATTTAGCATAATACCCTCTAGGTTAATCAGAATGATGTTCTGATACATGCTACAATACAGGTGAACCTTGAGGACATTATGCTAAGTAAAATAAGCCAGACACAAAAGGGCAAATATTTTAAGTTTCTACTCATGAAATATTTAGAATAGGCAAATTCATACAGACAGAAGGTAGATTAGAGGTTACTAGGGACTGAGGAGGCAGGAATGGGGAGTTATTGCTTAGCTGTTAAGTTTCTGTTTGAAGTTAATAAAAAAAGTTTTGGAAAACAAACTTGTGGTGATGGTTGCACAACATTGTGAATGTAATTAGTGCTACTAAATTGTATACTTAATAAAGGTAAAAGTCGGGGCGCCTGGGTGGCTCAGTGGGTTAAAGCCTCTGCCTTCGGGGGCGCCTGGGTGGCTCAGTGGGTTAAAGCCTCTGCCTTCGGCTCAGGTCATGATCCCAGGGTCCTGGGATCAAGCCCCACATCAGGCTCTCTGCTCAGCAGGGAGCCTGCTTCCTCCTCTCTCTCTGCCTGCCTCTCTGCCTCCTTGTGATCTCTCTCTGTCAAATAAATAAATAATTAAAAAAAAAAAAAAAGCCTCTGCCTTCGGCTCGGGTCATGGTCCCAGGGTCCTGGGATTGAGCCCTGTGTCGGGCTCTCTGCTCAGTGGGGAGCCTGCTTCCCCTTCTCTCTCTGCCTGCCTCTCTGCCTGCTTGTGATCTCTGTCTGTCCAATAAATAAATAAAATCTTAAAAAAAAAAAAAGGTAAAAGTGGGGTGCACCTGGCTGGCTTAGTTGGTAGAGCATGCAACTCTTGATTCAGACCCCACATTGCATGTAGAGCCTACTTAAAAATAAAATCTTTTAAAAAATGGTTTAAATGGTTAATTTTATTTTTATGTGTATTTTACCACAATTTAAAAAGGTGGTGTAATACAAATATACAAAAAAACACATTTAAATGGATGAATTGTATGGCATGTGAACTGTTTCTCAAAGAAGCTCTTAGCACAATTTATTTATTCTACTCTTGATGAATAATTGATTGTTTCCAGTTTTTTGTTATTCTGAACAATGGACATTCTCACACCTTTCCTGGTGTGTAGGTGCAAGGTTTTCAATAGAACATATAGTTTCTACTATTGGAATATCTGGTTAGTAAGAATGAACATGTGCAGTTTTGCAAGATAACGGCGGAGTGTTTTTCAAAATAGTTGTACCAATTGTACTTGTCCCATCACTGCATAGAATTCTTTTTTTTTTTTTTACTGCATAGAATTCTTATCTTCACCAGTAACTGATCTTGCCAAACTTAATTTTTTCCCAGCCTGGTGAATGTAAAATGGTGATTCTTTGTGACCTTAAGGTGAATTTTTCTGACTATTAATGAGGTTGAGCATTTTTCATATTTTTAGTCAACACTTGGATCTTTATTCCTCTGTAAAATTCTAGTTTTGCCATCGGGTTATTTGTTTTTCTCTTTTTGTTATGTAGGAATTAGCTTTTCAAATATTCTAGATATTAACGTGCAGTTGGTTGTGTATGTTGCAAATAAAACATTCCTTTTTATCAGTGTTTATGCAGTTTTTAAGCTCAGATAGCTGAGTTAAAATAAGGAAGAATACCCAGATTTCAGAAACTGTTTGGTTCCTGATTTTCACTTAAAAGTTAGCTGGAGTTCGAATGATAAAGTATAAATCAAAGATTCCAGTCAAGTATTCTTGTTTCCTGGGATGCCTCTATTTTCTTCTAGTTTCTAATTTAATTTTTCTTTCAGGTATCTTTTTGTTAGCAAAAGTTCTGAATTTTAAAGTTGTCATGCTTACCCATCTTCTTTATGAAGAATGCTTTTTTGTCTTGCTAAAGAGGTATTTTCTTTTTTTTTTTAATTTAATTTTATTTATTTATTTGACAGAGAGAGATCACAAGGAGGCAGAGAGGCAGGCAGAGAGAGAGGGAAGCAGGCTCCCTGTTGAGCAGAGAGCCTGATGCGGGGCTCGATCCCAGGACCCTGGGATCATGACCTGAGCTGAAGGCAGAGGATGAACCCACCGAGCCACCCAGGTGCCCCTAAAGAGGTATTTTCTTATCCTGGGATCATATAGATAACTTCTATATATTCTTCTGTAGGTTTAAGGAGTTTTATCTTTCATCTTGAAGTCTGTAATCCATCAGAAATTAGATTTTGTGTATGGTAGGAGATAGAGGTCTACCATGTGGATGACCCTTTGTCCTGACATCATGTATTTCATACAACATTCCCCAGCGATCTGCAGTGCTCCCTGTGTCATGGATGAGTTCTCATACATTTGTGATTCTGGTTCTGGGTGCACTAGTGGTATTCATTAGTCTCCCAGCATGAATAACACCCTGTCCTAAATATTATAGCTTCATAATAATTCTTGATAACTGGTAGGGCAGTTTTCCTTTTCTTCTTCCTCTTTTTTTTTAAGATTTTATTTACTTATTTTTGTGCATATGAGAAGGGGGAGGGGCAGAGAGAGAATCAGTTTCCCCAATGAGGAGGGAGCGCAATTCAGGGCTTGATCCCAGGACCTGGGATCATGACCTGAGCCGAAGGCAGATGCTTAACTGACTGAGCCACAAAATGCGCCCTTCCCTTTCAGCATCTTCACTGTCTATGGTTCTTTGCTCTTTCGTATCAAGTTTAGAATTAGCCTGTCATGTTTCTTGCAAACTCATATTGGGATATTAATTGCTGCTGCATAAAATATACAGGTCAATTTGAAGAGTATTGACATTTTTTATGATTTTGAATTTTCCTGTCTATACTACTATACTGTCTATACTAAAACTACATGGCATAGTTTTTTTTTAAATTTGTCTTCTTTAATGTATTTTAATAAATTTAAAATTTATTTCTTTATAAAGGCCTTGCTCATATTTTCTCAGATTCATTACTTGGTTCTATCTATTTTACCCTAAAATCTGTTAATGTTTTAATAGTAAGTCACCCTTGAATTTCTGGGATAAAGTCATCTTGTTCGTGATGGATTATCTTTTGTATGCACTGCTAGATTTGGCTTTGTAGTATCTTAAGATTCTTACATCCATTTTTTAAATGATTTTATTTATTTATTGAGAAAGAGTGAGAGAGAGAGCAGGAGTAGGGGGCAGCAGGCAGAGGGAGAGGGAGAAGCAGACTCCCCGCTGAGCAGAGAGTTGGACACACATCTTGGGGCTCAATCCCAGAAAACAAATACTAGGACTCTGGGATCCTGACCTGAGCTGAAGGCAGCCGCTTAACACCCTGAGCCACCCAGGCGCCCCTAAGGCACAGAAATTTTTAATGTTGGCATACAGAATTCACCAGTCTTTTTTCTTTGTGGTTTGTAATTTGGTATCTCACTTAAAAGATGTCTTGTGGGGCATCTGGGTGGCTCAGTCATTGGGCATCTGCCTTGGGCTCAGGTCGTGACTCCAGGGTCTTGGGATGGAGCCCTGCATCTGGCTCCCTGCTCAGCAGGAAGCCTGCTTCTCCCTCTCTTACTCCCCCTGCTTGTCTTCCCTTTCTCACTGTGTCTCTCTGTCAAATAATAAAATCTTTAAAAAAGAGAGAGAGATATTTTGTTATCCCAAGGTTATAAAGATATTGTTCTAAAAGTGTTAAAGTGTGTTTTTCTCAATTATGTCCTCAATCTGTAACTGATTTTGGTATGGTAGAGGAGAGATCGAACTTGATTATTTTTTCACATGGTAACAGTGCCAACAGCATTTATTGCCATAGATTAACTTTCTCTGATATGGATGGGCCTGTTGCTGGGCATCCTTTGTTGTCCCTTTATTACATTTGTCTGTCCTGGCAGTATTTACTGCCGTGGTATAGTTCTCATTGCTGCATTGTAAGTATTGATGGCTGTGTGAAGGTAAGTCCATCTTCCTCATTCTTCTTCAGGAAATGTCTTGCTTTTCTTAGCTCTTGATCTTATTTTAAAATAAGACTGTCATGTCCTTTGAAGAATCCCACAGAGATTTTTTTTGGAATTGCAATGAGTTCATATATTAGCTTGGGAAGGAAATGATATTTTTCATCTTCCCATCCATAAACATGGTATATCTCTTCCTTTATTTTCATCTTCTTTTGTATCTTTTAGTAGAATTTTATAATTTTTCCATGTAAAGCATGCTTTCCTTTTCTTTATTCCTAAAAAAATTTTTTTTGGTATCTAGATAATCTATTCCCAATTATATTTTCTGATTGGTTGATGTAATTGATATTTGCATATTGATCTTTCTGTCTTAAAACTTTGAAGTTTGAACAGTCCCAGTGTAGATATTATTTGTATTGCCTGTAAACATTATAGTGTTATGTGTTATCAATAAACAGCTTATTTCTTGTTAATTTTCCTTTCCCTTTTTCCTCCTTTTCCTTATTGCATTGGCTAGGGACTACAGAATTAAATAGAAGCAGTGATAGAAGCCCTCCTTTTCTGGGGTACATGGGTGGCTCAATCCGTTGGGCATCCAACTTGTGGTTTTGGCTCAGGTTCTGATCTCATGGATGGTGAGACTGAGCCCCACATCAGGCTCTTCACTCAGTGGGAGTCTGCTTGGATATTCTCTCCTTCTGCCCCTTCCCCTGTTTGTGTTTTCTCCGTCTCTCTCTAAAATAAATAAATAAATCTTAAAAAAAAAAAAAGCTTCCTTTTCTTATTCTTGACCTCAAAGGAAATGCTTCTTTTTTTAATTTAAATTTAAATTTAAGTTTTGTTTTGTTTTTGTTTTATTTTCAATGACAATGTTTTACAATTTTTTTTTCCTATTTATTTATTTGACAGAGATCACAAGTAGGCAGAGAGAGGAAGGGAAGCAGGCTCCCCGCTGAGCAGAGAGCCCAATGCAGGACTCAACCCCAGGACCCCGGGAACATGACTTGAGTCGAAGGCAGAGGGTTTAATGCACCGAGCCACTCAGGCGCCCTGCTGTTTTTGTTTTATTTTGTTTATTTATTTTTATTTATTTATTTTTAAAGTAGGCTCCATGCCCAGAATGGGGCCCAATGATCAACCTGAGATCAAGTGTCAGACCCTTAACCAACTGAGCCACCCAGGCACCCCTGAAGGAGATGCTTCTAATGCTTCACTATTAATTGTGAGGTTTGCTCTGTGTTATATGTAGATACACAAAACACCAATATTGAAGTTCATTCTTAGGGTGCTTGGGTGGTTCAGTCAGTTGAGCATCTGCCTTTGGCTCAGGTCATGATCTCAAGGTCTTGGGATTGAGACCCACATCGGGCTCCCTGGTCTCCCCTCACCCTCTGCCTACTGCTCCCCCTGCTTGTGCTCTCTCTCTTTCTGTCAAATAAATAAACAAAACCTTTAAAAAACTTCATTCTAAGCCATAAGTTGTAGATATTGACTTATATTATTTAGATTATAGAGAATTCAATATAAAACTTAAAGGAAGATTAACTATTTGGAAATAACCCCAGTAACTAAGGAAAATACCTCACAAAGCACCCTAACTATAAAATATCAAATATGTATTAATTCAAGCTGATTAATTCCTGAAATCTATAGGAAATTCTAGTGAAGATCTTAAAGAGGAATCATGGAGAAAATTCTGAGAATTATGTAAGCTTTATTTCAGAGCATTTTATAACTGTTTTGGAGGTGTTTTATGATCCAGGATTTCTTAAGGGAGGAAAAGTTGGAAATAACTGAGGACAGCTTAGAAACTTATCCTTATGAAAGGGGGATGGGATGGCTTTTGAATCTCTGTATTTTTGGTGGTACTTTTTTTTTTTTTTTTTGCATTTTTACAGAGGCCTTGGTCATTTTATAATGTAATTAAGTGATCATCACCTAGCCTTTTTCCAACTGGCTCATTTTCTGCCCCTTATTTTAGGTACCAACTCTTCTATCTTTTGGTATTCTCTGATTTCTCAAGTCGTCTTCCTGGTTTCTTATATAGGCTTGTCTTTCACCCCTTTAATTTAGCACTACCCAAACTGCTAAAATTCTGAGAAAGAGGGATTCTGTGGTCAAATGAGTTTGGGAAATACATTGTTAAGCCAAACCTAATAGCTTACTTTACTACAGGCCTTCTAGAACCTTCAGTATTCTAATGTGCATTGTGAACCTCTGAAAGGGAAATATAGCTTGTTAGTGTTTCCCCAATTAATTGATCATTGAACTTTTCCCAAAGAGCACCAAATCACACCTCTCATAACCCAGTTCATTACTCTTTAAATAAAAACTTCCAGTTCTTGTAAACTTTTCCTCACTGGAAGACATGGTATATGCGCTCTCAATACTAGGTTGTGAATTCTTTGAGGACAATTTCTTGAAGTATTTCCTGATCTCGTAATATATTGAAACTAGGGCATTCTTTCTCTCTTATAGTTCCTGGGATGGGCACAATGGATACCACTCAAGAGTTCATGTATGGCACAGTCTTGCTAAATAATCTGATTTAGCTTTGGGGATCTTTTTACCACACCTTCATTCAGCTACTTTTGATGCTTTATTGAAGGCTCTGGGCTAAGCACTGCTGGTGCTAAAAAGATGAGTAAAATCTAGTTACGCCTCACTGGAGAACATGTAGAGGCAATAAGTACACGATACAAAACACAAGTGCTAAACAAGAGGTACCAACTGCCTTGGGGTTCAGTGGAGAAACAATGATTGGGTGGCTAAGGGAGGAAGACACATGGCAAGAATCAGGAAAGATTTCTTGGAGGATGTATCATTTGGGATGGGCCTTAAATTAAAAAAAAAAAAATACAGACAGGATATAGAAGAGTACCATTATAGGTGGGGTGTGTATAGCATATGCACACAGGAAGGTCGGCGAGAGGGGCAGGTTCAACTGGTTCTGTCTGGCGGGATGCGTTCAGGAGAAGTTGTAGATGGGATATGACCAGTGCATGGATAATAAAAATAGAAAGAATACTTTAGGTGCCAATGTGAGTTGTGTTAATGCTGCTGTCCACATGGAGCCATTGAAGAATTTTTGAGTGGGAGGGTGATGTGAGGACCACTTGCTCCTCTACCATCCTTTGTGGTGTCTCCGAGCTCTAGTGCCTTTGGTTCTGTCCAGCTCTGCGACACAGAGAAACTTCAGCCAATGAATTAAACTTCCAGTCTCCTGACTTGCATATTGGGTACCTCCTGTCGTAGAGCTGTCCAGAGTACAACAGAAATCGTGGCGGCAGCCTCTAGTAAATGCGTATCCACTCTGTGGAGAATACTGTCAGAAGCCAGCATGCTGAGGAGGAAGTGTTCAGATGAAGAACACAGATGAGGTCAACCGTGGATTTAATGATAATACTTTGTGGAGTTATGATTTCAGCGTCTTAAAGAGGAAACGGGTAAAAAAAAAAGGATGGGTGCAGATAGTAAATTTTAGTGAGCCATGAGAATGGGATGTAGCTAGTGAGCCCGAAGAATTGACCGTAACCGGTCACTCCGTTCCAGGCAGGTCAGGATTCAGTTTGGCACGGGCGTGCAGTGAGGAGTGAAATCCAAAGAGCTGGAGTGTTGGTTGGAGGTGACCCACCTGGTGTAATGTTCAAAGGCCTATCCCTCCTGCTGTAACGTTGAAAGGCCGGACCCTCCTGGCTGTTGAGATGGGCCTGGAGAAACTGTGTGCTTAATGGCCTTAATGTTTTCTGTGACGTGGACTTTGAGGTCATCAGGGTAGTCGGGTGGGGGGAGGGAAGTACCCTTCGTGGGAGAGCTTGGAGGTCTGAGAAAGCGGGCGCCTGCTGGGGAATCGATAAAGGAAGCAGAGCGAAGCTCTGGTGTTTCGCCGTGGTGGGGGCAGGGCTCTCACTAACTTCTGCGGGCGCGCCGCAGGGTTCCGCTGCGCCGAGAACGCCTGAGGGTGGGCCCCCCTTAGCCCCCGCGGCCGCGGGCGGTAGCGCGCCCCGCTTCCCCGCACCGCAGGGCCTGCTCCGCACCGGCGAGCAGGGTGGAGCCGCGGCGCTCGGCCCGGCGGCTGCGGGATCTCGTCTTGCTCTTCCGCTTGCAGGTGTGCCCGGGGAAGGCGGGACTCGCAGGCGGGGGGCGCTTGCCATGCCCGGCCCGCAGCTCCCCGTCGCGGCCTCCAGCCCGCCGCCCCCGCGAAACGGCCCGCCGCAGCCCCTCTGAGGAGGAAGAAGAGGCGGCGGCGCATAAGGCGCCGCCCCCTTGGCGAGCTTCGCGACCTGGCGGCCTCCGCGGGACCCATGGCGGATTCGTCGCCCGCGCTGTCCCTGCGGGAAGGCGCTCCCCGGGCGCCCCGGCCCTCGGCCCCCTCGCCGCCGCCGCGCTCGCGCTCGGGCTCCGAGTCCGAGGAGGCCGAGCTGTCGCTGAGTCTGGCCCGCACCAAGACCCGCTCGTACGGCAGCACGGCCAGCGTGCGGGCGCCGCTGGGCGCCGGCGTCATCGAGCGCCATGTGGAGCACCGGGTCCGCGCCGGCGATACGCTGCAGGGCATCGCGCTCAAGTACGGAGTCACGGTGAGCAGGGCGCGCCGCGGCTGCGGGGCGGGGGCCGGGGGCCGGGCGGGGGCTCGGGGGCGGGGGCTCCGGGGCGGGGGCTCCGGGGCGGGGGCTCGGGGAAGGACCGGGGGCCGGGGGGTCGCGCGGGCGGCTCTCCGGCCCCTGGCGCTCGCCCACGGCGCGCTGAGGGCCGCCGCCGCGGTCGCAGAAGATGGTTCTGCGGCCAGAGGGGCAGGCCGCCCAGGCTCCCTCCCCAGGTAGGTGCACCGAGTTCTCGGCGTCCTGCCCGGACTCGGCGAGGCAGGCCAGAGCCAACCAGGGAGCCATGTTCACCCGAGTTTCAGTCCAGATCACACTGCCGTAGTGCATATTTACTCAGAGCCGAGCTGAGGTGTGGACTCGGGCAGAGAATTTTGTCTGTAAACAAGCGCGGAGACGAGTCAGGGGTGGTACAGTTGTTTCCGCAGGATGGTTCTGGTTTTATCGATGATGCTGCTTTATTTAGAAGTGAAATTACACCCCTGGGCTCACGGGCAACTGTGAATGTGACACCTGTCGCCAAGCAGCAGCCCAGAACTGGGGTCTAGGTGAGCTGGAGAGCTGTGTTTATTATAAATTTATAAGTGTGTGTGTCCTAGGTATATTGCATTACACCTCTGGGAAGAACATGGAAACCCGAGGGAGCATATTGTCTCATTAAAATTACTTATAATTAACTCTGAGCCATGTGATGGCCTTTTTACATTTGAGTTCTGTCTCAGTTTTAAATGTTCTTTCCTGAAACACCTTAGACACTGATGGGAAGAAAGGCGATCTTATCTGTATCTTTCTCTTAAAGTGAAACTCTTTCTGGCCCTTCACAGAATGACAGAGACTAATTTATTTTGCACCTTCAAGTTGGTACTGTATGTTTACCTGGCAGGTCTTATCATTTAAACATTTTGAGACCAGGAATCTTGCTGTGCAGGCATATACTGATATTATCATGCTTGGATAGTCCCTTTCCATCTGCCTGGGAGTTTCTAAAGTGAACGTAGAACTGCCATTGTTATGTACATCAATAAGGCCTGGTTTGGGTGAAGGCCAGAGGAAAGCAGAGTTGGGGCATATCAGTAACTACCTTCTGCTGAATGCCTGCTGTGTGCCAGGCATTACATTTGTCCTGTTCCATCCTGTTTTTATTCAATTTGGTTTTCCTAATGAGCCTTGAGGGTAGGTGTAATTAACTTTTTTACAGATGGGAAGAGGGGTGAGAGGTAAGGATATTATCTGAGTATGTTTTTTCATTGAGAACAGCTTGAGTTAGCACAGTGATAAGGCATTTGCTTTTATCTAGATATACTTCTGATTTCCACCCTTGTTTATATCCTAGTCTTATCAAGAGCTCTCTTAGCATCTTGGTTATTGAAAAAAGAAGGTCTCTTCTGTATGGTTTCTGTATGTCATACCTACTGGGCCAGGATGACTGTACCAGGAACCCATGATCTCTAGAGAAGTGTTATTTTCCTGGTGCCTACCCACAGCAGTCTCTCCAGGCCAGTGCCCTACTTGGCTGCGCCTGAGTGGCTTGGAACTCCTAAACATCTGCTCAGAGGGGCTCTCTATCTTTGATCAGATGCTTTCTAATCTATGTTTTTTCTCACTGTAGATCCTGTTACTCATAACCTTATCACCCTTTATGGTTAAGGTGTAAACTAGATTTTTCACTACTTTCAAAAAGACTTGATTTTAAGATGTTAAGCTCAAGTATAATGAATTGGGAACTATAATGTATGGCCACAGTCTCAACTGCAGCACTATTGATATTATGGGCCTTACATACATACTTACAGATTCTTTGTTGTGGGAGTCGTGCTGTGCATTGTAGGATGTTTAATAGCATCTCTGACCTCTGCCTTTTAGATGCCAGTAGGACCCCCACCCCCCATCGAGAGATTGCCAAGTGTTCCCTAGGAAGAAACTCACTCTTCATTGAGAACCACTGGTTTATTACATGTATATCATTTACTTTAGGTCCTGAACTATAGTTGATGAAATTTTTAGAGAGACTTCCACTGATTATGTAGAAACAGTAGAAGTGATCATTGTTACTGTAACAGTGAAGTGACATTAGTGCTTTAATTAATGGAGGCATTAATTAGATTTACTCATAGTAAATTGAGATTTTACGTGGGACCTAAAAAGGGAGAGAAGTTTTTTTCTTTCCCTGATTGAACAGAAAGAAGTTAAATTAGTTAAGTTTCTAATATTGACTGCCGAGGTCATAAGCATATTTAAATTATTGTTTAAAGGGCTCAGTCCCAAGGACCCAGAGATCATGACCTGAGCCAAAGGCGGATGCTTAACTGACTAAGCCAGCCAGGTTCCCCACCATCTTGAAATTTTTAATAGTTTCTGAACAAGGCCCCCATATTTGCACTTTTCACTGGGCCCTGCAAATTATGTAGGGCTGATCTTGGCTGTGTGACTTGCTCCCTCACTGCCTTCAAGTTCTTGTTTGCATGTCTCCTCCATGAGGTCTTCCTGACTACTCTCTGTCAAATTACAGCCCTCCCTCATACCCCCTTTCCCCTTCCCTGCCTTGTCTTCCCAACAGTATTTATTATTCATCCTATTTTTCTTTTTTCCCCACCTTCTATCTTTTTGGTGATACATTAGTGAATAAATAGAAATCCATGCCCTCATGGAACTTAAATCTTAGTGGAGACAGTAAGTAAACAAACGAAATATGTTACAGGTCAGGTATTGATAAGCAAAATGAAAGAAAATAAAGCAGGGAAAGGAGAGAAGGAGGGCTAGTGGAGGTGGCTATAATTTAAAATGGTGTGACCACAAAGACCTCACTGAGAAGGAGGCAAGGGGGTGGGGGGTGTGCAGATGTCTGTGAAGAACATTCCAGGCAGGAGAAATAGCAAGTGCTGCAAAGGCCCCGAGATGGGAGCATAATTGGCAAGTTCCAGGAATAGTGTACCTGGTGTTTACAATGTAATAGGGTATATTTGAACCAGATCACTTAGGGCTTTGAAGTCCATTGTAAGAACTTTGGCTCTTTCTCTGAGTGAGTTGCAAAGTGGAGGAATTTGAACAGAAGAATGACATGATCTGATTTATGCATTAAGAGGATCACTCTGGCTGCTGCTTTGAGAACAGGCTGTAGCCCAGGAAGTGCCAAGGCAGGGAGACCAGATAGGATAAAGGCTTTGTAATAATGCAGGTGAGAGGATGGCAGGCTGGACCAAAGCAGCAGAAAAGGAAGTGGTGGGAAGGGGTTGGATTCTAGATGATTTGTTGATACTATATATATACACTATATATTTTCTGCTTATTTGTTTACTATTTCATATGAGTATTTCTGCTGTAGAGATGGGCCCAGGCATCCAGAAGGCTTCTCTATAGGAAAGAAGAATGCAGATGTTGGAGAGCCTGGCCAGGCCTGACGCCTGGTGGACCGAGGTTGTTCGGCCAGTGCCTTAGAAAATATCTAAAGAACCTTTCCCACATCCCTTTTAAAGTCATTTTAGTTATTAATAACTAGCATTTATTATTATTTTTTTTACTTGGTTTTATTGAGCCTGGTTTGTTTGAGTCCTTGTGCTACATGCAGGGATTACAGGATGATACATGCTTTTCTCCTATTATTCATGATGAGTTTTGTCTACTGCTGATTTCCACTAGCCTGTAGCTACTCGAGAAGCCAGGTTGCTTGTCTAACTCATCTCTGTACATTCCTTGCCTAGCCCGAGTCTGGCACATGCAGGCCCTCCACATATGTATGGACCTAATCCGCAGGCCTGCCTGGAGTGAAGTCGCTGGGCCCTGGAGTTGAGCAGACCCTGAAAGACAGAGCCTGTGTAGGGGTTGAGTGACTGGATTTGCGAAGTATGATTTGAGGCTGGCTCTCAAGCCTACAGCAAGATTGGTGCTGGTTTTCTCCCCTTCTACTGGCAGGAAATCTTGACATTGAAATAAACATAGGTTTACTTTTGAGCATCTCTACCAAAGAGGCATTTGAGGAAGTGGTCTGGGAAACTGAAACTATTTGGGCTAAGGTGAGAAACTACTAAATACGATGTGGATCTCAGACTTGAATTTGCTTGGGCTGGAATTTCCCTGGCTGTGCCTATCTCTCCTGAGACTTAAGGTCCTTGCCCTAACCCAGTGTTCTAGATTTAGCTCTGATGTTTGTGGTGATCCTAGCTCCTCTCAGTTGGATGCAAACTTTGGGAGGAAGCTCATGGCTCCAGGCAGCCACTGTGAACTTTTTGTTTGGAAACCCTGAAAAAACATCTAGAGAACAGTATACAAACAAAAGTGAGCAGGAGGCAGTGAGGAGACCTATTATTTGCATTAACTTTTTCATTGTCTCTTTGCTTCCTCCTGGCAGCTTGCCTATCCTCTCCCCTCTCCAGAGGCCACCTTATTTCCAGTGCCCTTAATTACTTACTGTCCGGTTTTATTCCCAGAGTCTTCTCACTTTCTTCCAGTGAGCTGCTAAACCTAGTTGCTTCTTCACACTTCCCTGAACAGAAGTCACCTTGCTGAGACAAGGTGAAATGATTGTCATTTTAGGGACAAGGTTGTGCATTAGAAATGTAAGTATATGTACATCTTTTGTGTTCATAACTTTAGGCCCTTGCTGATAGAAATTGTTGATCCTTGCTGATCAAAGGCAAGAGAACCATAAATTAATAGTGCAACATATAATGAGAAGTATGGTAAAATGGCCTTTAGTAGGGTGCCTGGGTGGCTCAGTGGGTTAAGCCTCTGCCTTCAGCTCAGGTCATGATCTCAGAGTTCTGGGATCGAGTCCCACATCGGGCTCTCTGCTTGGCGGGGAGCCTGCTTCCTCCTCTCTCTCTCTCTCTCTCTCTACTCTCTCTCTCTCTCTCTGTGCCTACTTGTGATCTCTCTCTGTCAAATAAATAAAATCTTAAAAAATGGCCTTTAGTAGCTTGGGATTTAATAGATTCTCACGTATTCTTTTTTATTATTTTATTTTATTTTATTTTTAGTGGGGAGGGACAGAGGGAGAATCCCAAGAATCCTCATGTTTTCTTTTTTATAAAACAATTTTGGGGTGCCTGGGTGGCTCAGTCAGTAAAGCCTCTGCCTTACACTCAGGTTATGATCTCAGGGTCCTAGGATGGAGCCCCACGTCCAAATCCCTGCTAGGCAGGGAGTCTGCTTCTCACCTCCCCGCCATGCTCTCTCTCTCTCAAATAAATAAAATCTTTAAAAAAACCCAAAAAACAGTTTCACTGACATATAATTTACATACCACAAAATTCACCCATTCTAAGTGTACAATTCAAGGACTTTTAGTGAGTTTATAGAGTTGTGCAGTCATCACCACAATCCAGTTTTAGAACAGTGCCATCACTCTGAAAAGATCCCTGTGCCACTGACCTTACTTCTGTTTCCTTCTCTAGCCCCAGGCAGCCCCCAGATATACATTATAATCTATAGATTTGCCTTTTCTGGGCATTTCATATAAATGGAATCTCATATTTCTTCTGAGATAGTGTGGGAAAGAAGTAAACCCTTTTCCCTATTAGCACATGGCAGTGAAGGAATCCGATTGCCACCAACACCTAGGACTTAAGAGTGAGAGTAAGACAGTGGTGCGACTGGTGAATCTAGCACTTACTGGAAAAGGACCTTGAGAGAGTCCTTTCATATGTAAGTCTTTAGTTTTCTGTAAAATAATAATCAAATGAAAGTTGTATGTATGTATGAATATATTCTATAAGCCACACAGTGCTGGGTAAATGTTAGTTATTATGTATCCTGAAATGTGGTTGGAAAGGTTTGTCTTTCTTAAGGAATGGAGAGGTAGAAACAGAAATTCTGAACGCTGTTTTCACTGTTAGGCTAGTGGCTTGATGAGGCTGAACAGAGTAGCCTTTGTGGAAGGTTCCTGGCTGTGCCCAGCAGCTGCTGTTGAGATACTTTTATAAGGGGAAGTTTTGTGAGTTCCCTCCAGACTCAGTTCACCTTCACAAAATGTATTTACGGGGGAATCATTGTAAAGAAGTTGTTTTTAACTTATCAGTGGTGCTCATTCTACCTAATGTCATGATGGTTGATCTTGTGGCCATCTTGTTAGCTCTTAATTATTCTGTAATCTGTTTCTTGGGGACCAGTCAATTTGACTGAATCATGCTATTCAATCCTGATTGAGAGAGACTTTTTTTTTTTTTTTTTAAAGATTTTTTAAATTTATTTGACAGAGATCACAAGTGGGCAGAGAGGCAGGCAGAGGGAAGCAGGCTCCCCGATGAGCAGAGAGCCCGATGCGGGGCTCGATCCCAGGACCCTGGGATCATGACCTGAGCCGAAGGCAGAGGCTTTAACCCACTGAGCCACCCAGGCGCCCCAGAGAGAGACTTTTGAAATGAAAACAATTCAATTGCTATACCTACCTCTTATTTGTCTGCCTACAAGAAATAGAGGGTAGTTCTGTGTCACTCTAAAAAGGTCATACTTTCTATTCTCAACATTAATTGGGTGTTAGGAAATGTTGGACAGAGGGGTGGGAGAAATAGGTGAACTTTTTTTTTTGTTTGAATAAATTGAATAATAGTTTTTTAAAAAGGCCCAAGGAGTTGGGTTCTGTTTTGGTTTTGGGTTTCAGTTTCCCCAAAAGTAATCCATTCTCCACCATCCACCCAAGGCCTGGTATGATCCAACATTGTTTTAGAAGGATAACTATAGCGGTGCCTGGGTGGCTCAGCTCGTTAAGCGAGTACTGTTGGCTCAGGTCTTGATCCCTGGGTTCTGGGCCCAAGCCCCATATCGGGCTTCCTGCTCAGAGTGGAGCCTGTTTCTCTCTCTCCCTCTGTATTCTGCTCCCCCTGCTTGTGCTCTCCTGCTCTCTCTCCCTCTGTCAAATAAATAAATAAAAATCTTTTTTTCTTTCTTTTTTTTTTTTTAACAGAAGGATAAATCTAGCAATAGAGTGGAGGAAAGAGTATATATTGGGGAGGATGGAGGAAAGGGATCATAATGTCTTCTAAGAGTTCTAATGTACTGTTCCCTGCTTTATGTGTTCCTAACACAAACCAGGTCTGCTTTGGGACTGTGCCAGAAAACTGCAATTTCAAAGCCTGTAACAAATCAAATCCTTGTGATATCCAAAACTTGAAGCAGCTGTAGTTATTCTGTGTGTGTTTTTAACAACAAAACTTGATGGCCTTCTGTAACAATGGCAGTTAAGCGTGCTAGAATTAGAACACACTGGGACATTGACCATTCACGTAATCACTGAGCCTTGGGAATGGTGGACTTCCAGGGTTAAGAGCCTCAGTGTTTAAGTTATTTCTGTAGCTCCTGACAAGTGTGTGCGTGCACTGGATGAGATTTAATGAGGGCACCTCTTTATTTCTCCAGGAAGCTCATTCATTTACGGAAGAACTCTGCTAGACACCGCCTCCTCTTATTGAAAAATTTTAACTTTTTTTTTCCTGAGAGAGAGAAAGAGAGAGAGAGAAGGGGGGAGGGGCAGAGGGAGAAGGAGAGAGAGAATCCTAAGCAGGCTCCACAGTGCCCAGCACAGAGCCCCACACAGGGCTCAATCTCATGACCCTGAGATCATGACCTGAGCCAAAACCAAGAATCATATGCTTAACCTACTAAGTCACCCAGTTGACCTGAAAGATTGCAACTTTTAACAGGATCTTTCAACACCAGGTTTCTAGTTCTAAATCTAGGAGACAAAAGTTCAGAGGAATTTCAAACTTTCACAGGACAGCATCTGAACTACTTCTGTCCTTGTGTAAATAAATAAGTAATAAAATAAAAATTGGGTATTAGGAAGTGTTGAACAGAGGGCAGGTGGGGAAGTTACAGAGTTTTCCAGCTCTTCCCTTGGGTTGGTTCATGACTTTTCTTAGCTTTATGTGAGGTGGCATTCCCAGAGCATTAGACCCATCTATGTTCAGATAAAAGTGTAAAACTTTCCTAAAACATCATTTCACTGTTTGGGATTATCTCGTTTCTTATCTGTGCTGGTGAGGTTTTCTCCATGACTAGGCTTCCTGTTTCCACTAGTGCCTCTTTCTTGCTAATCCATTTTCCACAAAGCTGCCGGAATGATCTGTAACTGTAATCAGATTGCGTTGCTCCCTTTCTTCACCCTCCAGTGGCTTCTCATCACATCTGAAATAAAAACCAATTTTGGGGACTCCTGGGTGGCTTGGATGGTTGGGTGTCTGACTCTTGATTTCAGCTCAGGTCATAATCTTGGGGTCCTGGGATTGTGCCCAGAGTCATGCTCCAAGCTCAGCAGGAAGTCTGCTTTGGATTCTCTCTCCCTCTGCCCCTCCCCACCCTCATGCATGTACACCTCTCTTTCTCTCTCTCTCTCTCTCCTCCCCATCCAGCTTTCTAAAATAAATAAATAAAATCCTAAAAAATAAATAAATAAAATAAAATCTTTTTTTTTTTCTTTTTTACCATGGCATCCAAGGCCCTATGTGGTCTAGAGTTTTGTTCATTACTCCCTATATACTTCAGCCACACTATTTTTTTTTTTTTCTTCCCTGTGCTGGGGTCTTGCATCTGCTCTTTCTCACTGGAATGCTGCTTCCCTCCCTCCCCCCGGCACCTGGCTTTTTTGCATGACTGATTTATTCCTTAACTTTACTATAAGTCCAGAGTTTGCAGCCTGTTCTGTAGGTTCAAGCCACCACTTGTAAAGGAAAATAAGTTAAGATCAAATTTATCACTTTTGCTGGGTGGCGGGGGACAATATAGAGCTCACACACCTCAGGGCAGTGACAACATAAGAGGCTAATTATCTGGGCTTGGTTTGGTGAAATTTTTTTTTATATTTTCTTACTTTGTAGGAGAAATATTTTTTATTGTAAGAAGTTCCTACCTCCTTCCTTCTCATTTGCTAAATACATGTTAGAATCTGCCCTTACTTGTTATTTTCTCACTGTTAAGCAAATTTAATAACAAGATAGCAGCTATTATCATTATCATTTTGGAGGGTTTCCTGGGGGCTATGCATTATCCTATTATCCTAAATACATGAGTTAATTCGTGTAACCCTGATAATGACATTGTGTGGAAGGTACTAATATCCTTACTTTACAGGAAATAAAACAGAATAGTGAATGATTAGAAAGTGGCAAAGCCAGGATTTGAACCCAGAAAGTATGGCCCTGGAGCCCTTGTTTCAAACTACATTGTATTAGACTCATTTCATCTTCAAACTCAGATCTACCAGTCCTTAGGTAGGTAGGTCCCCACGTTGATGCTATGTCTGGATATCCCGTCTAGTCTATAGGGTGAATGTACACCTTAAGTGCTTGCTGATGACACCGAGATGGAGACAGCGTAGTCTCTGACTTCAGGAAGCTCATAGGCTAAAGAGGCAGTTCTATGGGTGAAACAATGGGCCGATCACAAGAACTAGGGAATCCTGCCCTTCATTCCCTGTGCTCCTTGACCACACCCAGCTGTTGACTCAGTCGCCTCTTCTTGTGGTCCCTGTCATTGGCCATTCACCTAGCTGTGGTGGGCTGTCTTGTTTTGAATGATAGATGTATGGGTCAGGGTTCTGACAGGAAACAGATAGTGGGCATGGGGGGTGTGGCCGAAGAGAATTTCCTGAAGGAACATTTACAGAAGTATGAGCAGGGTTGAGGGAGCCAACAAGGGATGGTGAAGCACCTGAGACTAGCAACAGCAGGAAGACATTACCCCAAGGCTTGAAGGGCAAGAAGAAGACATGGTGTACCCCACATGAGGAGGGCTGGAGCCTTGGATGAGGGAATGGTTTCCTGGCAGCAACTCTGCTACAGAAGAGTGCAGCCCTTGGAGTCATGGTGCTGTATCTTTCTGCTGATGACTTCCTTTGGAACATCCACTGGAATTCCAAGGACAAGGGGGCTTAGGTAAAGCAGTTTTTAAGAGGTCAGCCTCCCGGGTTCAGAACAGGCTCAAGAAGAGCTGGGGATGGATTGGGTGGGGGGATGGATTGAAAGGGAGAATCACTAACACAACTGATGACTCACAGTCCCTTTCTGGTTACTTCCCTGAGTTCATCTTTTTTTTTTTTTTTTTTTTTTTTTTAATATTTATTTACTTATTTATTAGAGAGAGAGTGAGAGCACAAGCCAGGGGGAGAGGCAGAGGAGATCACACTCTCCGCTGAACAGGGAGCCTGACATGGGGCTTGATCCTAGGACCTTGGGATCATGATCTGAGCCCAAGGCAGACACTTAACCAACTTTATACCTATTCCTCTGACCTGTTTTGTTGTTGTTGTTTTAAGATTTTATTTATTTGACAGAGAGAGACACAGTGAGAGAGGGAACACAAGCAGGGGGAATAGGAGAGGGAGAAGCAGGCTTCCGGCTGGGCAGGGAGCCCAATACAGGGCTTGATCCCAGGACCCTGGGATCATGACCTGAGCCGAAGACAGATGCCCAATGACTGAGCCACTCAGGTGTCCCTCCTCTGACCTGTTTTAATTAATTCATCCATCCATCTTTCCATCCTTCTATCCTAAGCACTTACTCCTAAGCACTTACTGTGTACCAGGTCTTTGTTACCCCCAGGGAAGATATAGAAATAAAAGTGCTTGTCCTGAAGGAATTCACAGTTTATGCTTGATATTCTCAGCCCTGCCTCAGCACTCAGATCTGGTGTTCCTGTCAGTTTCTGTCCCCCATCATTATTGTCAGAAAATTATAGGCCCCTGCCAATAAGCATTTCGAAGGGCACTGTATCAAGGAAGGTTCTTTGACTTACAAGTGACAGAAGACCTAACTCAGATTAGCTTAAGCAAAAAACAAAAACAAACAAAAAATGGTGTTTATTGGGTCATGGAACTGAAAGGCCCTAGGGAATTCTGGCTTTAGGCTTTGCTTCAGAGGACTGATTGCTCTCCTTCCAGATGGCCTCAGGTTCCGTGAGGTGGAAGGATGGCAGCTCTTTCCAGCAGAAAAAATACAGGATCCCCCCCCCACCCCCCCACCCCCAGACCCAGCAAAAGTCTGCCTCTGTCTTTGAATTGTGGGACTGTGACCTATCATGAAAGCCAGGACATTGTGACACTCCAAAGGGCAAGAATGAGTCATATGCTCCCCTTGGAGTGTGTGTGTGGGGGGGTTGTTCAGTGCCATTGGAAGCCCACATACTAAGATGGAGGAGGTAGATGCTAGCTGGTAAAAAAACTAAAATAAAATAAATAAGGGGTGTTAAAGGCAGAGTAGAATACACCTGAACCTGTTATGATAAGGTATTCAAGTTATTTATATCTCTTAAATAAAAGCCTGACCAGATCAGAGATACTTAGGATTTTCAGATTTTAATTTTGTCTCCTAAATGCACTGGCCTATTCATGCCTTTCTTCTTCACCCTTACCTTCTCTCCTTTAATCAGAAGCTAGAACACAAAAGACTACCCCACTCCACACAAAATATACTTTAATGTAGTATCTTTAAAAGAAAAAAAAAAAAAGCTTTATGTGTACCATTTGTGTAGACTCAACTTTTATAGTAAGAAATCAGGAGATATAGGGTTCATTTAGTGATTGACTCGTTTTTCAGGCTCTTTGATGTAGAATTTAATTTTTTCACTCACAATTTGGCATTAAAGGATCCCATAATTTGGTCCCATTAGTCATGCACTTTTATCCTGCTGTTGTAGGGACTTCAGAGTCCGACAGAAATCCTAGCTCATGGGGAGCCTGGGTGGCTCAGTGGGTTATACCCTCTGCCTTCAGCTCAGGTCATGATCTCAGGGTCCTGGGATCGAGCCCCGCATCGGTCGCTCTACTCAGCAGGGAACCTGCTTCCCCCTCTCTCTGTCTGCCTCTCTGCCTACTTGTGATCTCTGTCAATAAATAAATAAATAAATAAAATCTTAAAAAAAAAGGAAATCCCAGATCACACATTTATTTTTTATTTTTTTAAATTTTATTTATTTGAGAGAGAGAGTGTGTGCACAGGAGCATGAGGGGAGAAGGGTTGAGAGCCAAGGAGAAGCAGGTTTTCCGCTGAGTTGGGAGCCCACGGCAGTGCTTGATTCTAGGACCCTGAGATCCCAACCTGAGCCGAAAGACTCTTAACCAACTGAGCCCCCCAGGCGCCCCTCCAGCTCACACATTTCAAGAGCCTTAGGCACTTGGTCAAATCTGTCATCTGTTGTGTGCCTTAACTACTTCACTGGAAAATAGAGAGTAGTGTCATCTGCTGTCAGGGGCTCTGCTCAGTATTCTTTCTCTCAGAGACATCCTGTCTGTCTCTGTGTCTGTCTGCCTGCTTACCTACCTACCTACCTCTCCGTCTGCTCTGTGCGAGTGTGTGTACACACCCCCGTGAAGGGTGGGCGACACCTATTTGACACACATGGAGGTGGTTGGTGTCGGTGGAGCTGGGGTTTGAAACCAGGTCTGTCAGGTTCCCAAGCCTGTGCGCTCAGCTCAGCAATCTTTCCAAACCGTCTCGGTTCCCTGCCTCACCGGACCGGACTGTGCAGAGACTGAGCGGGTGCAGGGCCCGTGCAGAGCCCAGCACAGGACAGTATCCGGCTGGAAGCCTGGAGGTCGGCAGGCCCCAGGTTCTGCAGCGGACTCGCAGCGCTATGTACTTGGGCATGCCAGTCACCCCTCTGGAGTCTCCATTGCTTCGTTTGCAAAAAGAAGATGACAGTGTCTGGATGGCAGAACTGTTGTGGTGGTTACATGAGACCCTGTGTAGATTCCATTCTCCCTTCCCACCCCCGCCGCCCATCCCCATGGCTGAGGTCTGCAGGAGGCATCCGCAGGCTAGGAAAGAGTTTGTGGGGTGGGTAGTAACTATTAAATTCTAGCTTCTTCGTTGCCAATGTATGATCCTTCCATGGTCCGTAGTCTCTCTTACTTTTTTCCTTTTATTTGTAAAGTGGATCTTCAAATGCCTGCTCCTTGGGTGGAAATAGGACATAGTGTATGTAATACATTCCCCACCTCCTTTCCTTACCTGTACCACTTTTACCTGTTCTTCAAGGTCCATGTAAAGTCAAAAGAATCAAAATCAGAACCCCACCTTGTCTGTGAGGCCTTTCCTAATGCCCACAGTCCCAGTCCACACCATTCTTGCAAATGCTTGTATTTATCCCTGTATCAGCTCCTGTTTCCGTTATATTTACCAGACACAATTCCAGAGACCCCAGAAGCACTCTGTAAGTAAAAGAATAGTACTCGTTTTTTTTAAAAAATCAAATAACAGAAATGTTAAAACACGAATAGAAATTATTAGATGAGCTAAAAGTTCCACATTCTTTAACTTCAGGGATTTAGGCTGCTTGGTAAAAGCTGCCTTGTAGGGCAAATATTATAGTGGGGGGAAAATGAGTCTTTCCTTTTTAAAAGTGGCAAACAATTTCCTGACTACTCTTGAAATAACCAGGAGTACCTGGGGAAGTGACTAAACCCAAATTAAGACTCTCAAATCCAGAGAAAGCGTTGCACATATTCTAAACCTGGATAGTTTTAGTTCTGTTTATGTAATAAACCTTACTAATGGATTTACTTATATCTAACTCTGTGTTTCCTTTTTTATATTTTAGATGGAACAGATTAAAAGGGCAAATAAACTGTTTACCAATGATTGTATATTTCTGAAGAAAACTTTGAACATCCCAGTTATATCAGAGAAGCCTTTGTTGTTTAATGGACTTAACTCAATAGATTCTCCAGAAAGTGAAACTGTTGGTAGCAGTTTTTCTCATGAAGAAGAGCCCGTAGCAGCTGGGGAAGACCTTTCTCCTCCCAGTCCTCAAGAATCTGATGTTCAGCCTGTACAGCCTGAAGAAGTGTCAGCTAGAGATTTCCTGCAGAGACTAGACTTGCAGATTAAGTTATCAACACAGGCAGCCAAGAAACTAAAAGAAGAGAGCAGGTAAAAATATGTTGGTAAAATGTCAGAGGTTGAATAAATTACTCTTACGATGTCCTTGCTTGGCTAAGTTTTGTTGTGTTTTGTTTTCTCTCTTTGCTCTTCTCTTTCCTTTTTTTCCTTTTGCTTTAAAAACTATATTTCAGGGGTAACTGGGTGGCTCAGTCAGTCAAGCGTCTGCCTTCCGCTCAGTTCATCCCGGGTCGTGGGATCGAGTTCCACATAAGGCTCCCTGCTCGGCCGGGAGCCTGCTTCTCCCTTTCCCTCTGCCTGCCACTTCACCTGCTTGTGCTCTCTCTCTCTTTCTCTGTCAAATAAATAAATGAAATCTTTAAAAAAAATAAAAATAAATTAAAAACTATTTTAATTCTAGAAAGTGATTTTCGATATGTGAGGTGTAAAAAGAGCTCCTGCATTCTGCATAGGGCGTTATCTGTTGCAGTATACTTGCTTTTGTCCCTGTTATTTATTATAAGAAGTTTGCTGCTCTGCTTTAGTAGCGTTAACTATCCAGCAAGCAATTCTGGATAGCAGCCAAGCGGAAACATCTAGTTTATCCCATCAAAGGAAGGACTGCCCTGGGAAGGGCAGCTCCTTGTGAAATACTGATCCTAATGTAATTTGTCAAAGACATTGTCCATTATTTGTTACTGGGTGTTTTTCATGTGAGCTGTTTTCTTTGTTCTTTAATTTGGTACTCGGGCAAATCTTTCTCTCTCCTACAGAATTGGTTTTCTTTTTCCTTTATGAATCCAAGAATGGCACAAGCTATTGTGTTTCCTTTTTAACCCTGGCTCCAGGAAGCTAACAACTAAAACTGATGTTCAGTTCAACTACTACAGTATTTCTTATGGTTAATATATTCGTACTGTTCTCCTTTCCTTAGTCCTGATTTTCTATTTCTATCTAACTCATCTTATTGTGTGTATGCTTTTTTGTTGTAGGCACATCGAGTCCTTTTGAGGAAAAGGTGAAATATAAAAAATATAAACAAATATGAATATAATCATTTTATAATTTAAAATGTTTTATTTAAATGGAATAGAAAAATGTAAATATATAAGAATAGATAAATATTTTTTTACAAGTACCCTTCTTTATTCCAATAACTGAGATGCCAATGAAATGCAGATAATAAGGTCCATCCTAATGAGTATTTGCATCGCATATAACTTCCAGACATGCACAATATTATAATTGATATACAAAATATTTTAAATTGATATACCCTTCTTTGGCAAATGGATATTAACCTATATAATAAGTATGTATATTAGTTTTTTGAATATCATTTTTAAGCACTGATTTATACTGAATGTATTTTTTTCAGAGATGAAGAAAGCCCCTATGCAGCTTCCCTCTATCACAGTTAGATGATCGGGGTGATCAGCTAACCTGGATTAAGAGATAGCTGGATCATAAGGAAACCAACAACCGAAGATTCGAAAGCGTGCATCGTTAAATCGCAACTTAGTAGGTCCACCTCCTGCAGTTGCACTGACATCATTATTTCCCTCTGGCTTTCTATAATTCTAAGTCCCTATTACGGCATGAAAGCAAAATTGTATCTTAAAGCTCATCACTTTTGTAGGTGATGGTAGTTTTTAGACTAGTTTTGTAAATACTAGTTAACATAAAGCATCAAAGACTATCTACATCTTCAAGCTGAAAACAATGTTGATCTTCTGAGAAATCCTAATTATGTGACATACATGGTTGCTGTTGAAGTGATGCTGATTTTGCTATGTGTTTATAACTTAAGTGCTATATATTTCGATATGCATTACATATTCTGTATTAATATAAAGAACCAAATTTTGTCTGCTATTTTGTAAAAATAAACTACAAAAGCCTGAATGAGAAAATAAACTATGTTTTCATATTTGAGTCTTTGTTTTTTTTCAACAAATGGAAACATAAAATTGATTTTTAAATTGTTTTTGAAATGGTGACAGCTTCTCCGTTTTAAATGCTTTTATTATTATAACTGGAATTTTGAAAAAGTTTCAGTAATGTAAAAGCAAATCAACTATGGGTATTAGTAACCTTTACATTTTCATAATATTTTTCCTGATTTGTTTGAGATATGGTATAAACATAGAATATAATGAGAAGGAGAAATTAAAAATGCCATGCTCTTGACACATTGGTGAATTCTAGTTTAGATTTCATTATGTCACTTTATAGAGTGTTTCATAGTCACTGTGTTCATTTGAATTGAGGATTAAGTTTTTATTCACATAATTTGTCTTTTATCATATGTACAGGTTACAGCCATAAATCTTAAGCAAAATATTACTTAGAGTTAAACTCTTTTTGGTCTCAGTTTTTATTCAAATACCAGGTTAAAGAAATCACTAAGCTTCTGCAAAAATTCCCTATATTTGGGGCGCCTGGGTGGCTCAGTGGGTTGAGCCGCTGCCTTCGGCTCAGGTCATGATCTCAGGGTCCTGGGATCGAGTCCCGCATCGGGCTCTCTGCTCGGCAGGGAGCCTGCTTCCCTCTCTCTCTCTCTCTCTCTCTCTCTGCCTGCCTCTCTGTCTACTTGTGATCTCTCTCTGTCAAATAAATAAATAAAATCTTTAAAAAAAAAATTCCCTATATTTATCTCTCCCCTGCGTCCCCAAAGGAATCTGCTTTCTGTGGGGGTAAACAGGACTCTCCCCTCATTTTCTCTTCCTTGTCCTGCTCCTCCAGGTCTTCCACTAAGCAGGAAACAGGTGCCTTTAGGCATCAATGGAGCAGAGCTTACAGAACCAGAACTGAACATTTCCAGCCCTTGAGGGTGACCAACAGGTGCATGCATGGGAAACACTGTCATCTGCCCTTGTCTCGAATTTCTTGTTTGTTTATAACATGCACACTCTCTGATGTGTTGGGGGTTTTTTTCTCATGCTGTTACCATCTTTGATATAGTGTGATCTCTTGATCATGCTTTGCTACTACCTGACTATGGGGAGTTAGTTGGAAGAGGAGAAAACAGAAAAATAAAGGAAGGGAAAACACTGTGTACATAAGACAAGGTCTAGGCCTCCGGAGGCACAGGAACTTTCAAAAATGTAGTTATCATGCTGTTTAACGTGACATGATCTGAAATTTGATAGTAATTCAAAAGACATAAATCCAAAAATGCTGTCCAAAAGATATAATATAAGCAGAAATGTAAAATTCAGACCACAATCTTAAAAAGCTTCTTCTGAGTATTTCTTTGTTGCCTAAGGTCTACTCTTAGCACTTTCTGGCCAGGACATCTCTCTCCCTCAAGTAATTAAAAACTCTGGATTTGTTGAGGCCACAGTTGAACTGTCTTGGACCAGAGTACTCTAGTGCTGTCTTGGAGGAGTGGACTGAGCCACAAGAAACCAGGTTCGAGGCCTCAAGGCCCACTTTTAACAACTTCTTGCTCATCTGACTTTGAGTATGCTCTGTGTCCTTGTGAACCAGTTTCCTCATTTCTGAAGCAAGGCCAATGATCTCCCTTTTCTTTTGTCTTGGTTACTGCTCAGAGTTAATGAATGTCTGTGTGTCAGAAAACTACAATAAACTCCCTACATAAATGTCTTATTTTAAAATAGACTGCATAGATATCTAGATAAATTATAGAAAAATGAATGGATAAAATGCTTTAATTGCAGCCAGACTTTTCTTTTGTCCTGAGGTACAAGCAGCCTACTTGGACCATAGGACATGGGTGAATCGTCGGTCATGTTATCAAAGATGACATTAAAAGGGTCTGACTCATTGAGTTGGGCAAGGATAATTTGGGCAGAGGTGTTTCTAGTTCCCTCTTACTGCTCACCAGGGTGTAATGACTTCTCTAGAACATACCAAGTTTAGTTTTTGTAGGTGTCAGGCTTTGGTTTGTTTATTTTTACAACTCTAGAGAGGATGGGGAGGAGCAGCAATGGTTTCCTCCCCGAGAAAAATAACCTCTTAATACTTTCCCCTGTAAGTTGCCCAGCCCTCACCAAAAAGTAGATACCAAGTAGGAGCATTCAAGACAAGTATTAGAAGGCTTTGAAGTCATGACAGGTAATACACAAAGATTATATTATTTTTAAGATTTCAAACTGAAATAGAAAAATGTTATAACTTTATGCTGAATAATGCATTTTCAAAGCATTCTCTGGCTTGGGAGCATTGCCCATTATCAACCATTTCAGGAGGACATTGGGCCACTGTGTGTTGTTTCCAGAGCTGTGTTTGTGATGGCAGCTGAGGAAGAGGAGTTGCAGGGACCCCAAGTTCATTAACCTTTTCTTCCAGGAAAACTCGTTTAAAAGCTTTGGTCCACGAAGAAGGGACTGATTGTTTTCTCTGTTTCTGTCCTACTGCCTGGCCTTCTTGCTCTCTGTTAAGAAACCTTGGCCTGGGCGCCTGGGTGGCTCAGTGGGTTAGGCCGCTGCCTTCGGCTCAGGTCATGATCCCGGGGTCCTGGGATCGAGTCCCGCGTCGGGCTTGCTGCTCGGCAGGAAGCCTGCTTCCCTTCCTCTCTCTCTGCCTGCCTCTCTGCCTGCTTGTGATCTCTCTCTGTCAAATAAATAAATAAAATCTTTAAAAAAAAAAAAAAAAAAAAAAGAAAAGAAACCTTGGCCTGGATTAAATTCAGTTTAGATAACTCAGGTCTGGCAGACATGTTTACTTTGCTTCTGCAGTGTTTATGACCTCATTTTTCTCCTTGGAGAGCACATAGTTATCCCTATTAATAAACAAACTCGATGTCTGGAAATGTCAAGAGTGGGGAGAAATTGTTGATGAGTCCAGCAAACCCTATGCTTATCTTTCAGGTTCCTTTTTGCACCACTGGGCCTGATAAAGAGCCAGCAGGAACAGCCAAAAAAGCAGAGTTATCCTTTAAGCTAGAGAGGCTTGGAGGAAATGTTAATTTATTTTAACTCCCAGAAGGGAACTGGAAATGACATCTTGTAACAGACAGAGTCTAGGAGGTGCTTTGGTACCCAGCATGCCTTAAAAACAGAACCCCCTAATTCTTTGCGGGGGGTGCCTGTGGGTGTGACACAGCGGGAAGAAGCTTCAATTTTAAGTTATGTCCATGACAGGCTTTCCGAAGCCACATATCTCTGATTATAAAATGTAAATCTATAAGGAAATGAGGATTCTATATACAAAATCGCAGCTTACATACAACTTTACTTTTCAGACAGTTTTTATGGCAAGAAAGCTATGTTGAACCACTTCTAAAAGGTTAACTACTGCAATTTCACCACTTTCTAATAATCCTTGGGTCAAATAACTTTAATGACAGAATTAGAAGTGTTTTAAGCTACGTTTGCTGGGACAGTCTAAAGACTCCCGGATCTTCTGCCACTTTTACAGGCTGCTGTAGATACGCTTGATGGCATCGGCTTCTTCTTCATCAAGGATGCCTTTCTCCACATAAGCATCAGCTTGTTGGTTGATGAAGTCCCTCATCTTTGAAAGGTCATAATCTGGAAAATATTGTTAGTGTATCGTGAGTAATGATCAGGAAAGAGACTTCCCATTACAATGATTACCATTAGCTAAGAAGCTTTTAATGCAACAACACAACTACCATTCCATCCCTGTCTTTCACATTGGAAAACATATCAGCTCTTGGCATTTGTTCAGTCTTTAGAGTTTAAAACCGTGTGTGTGTGTGTGTGTGTATGATATTATCTCATTTGCTGTCCATCACCCCTGCAAGGTATTCAGGTGGGGAGTACCACCCTCATTTGACCATGGAGGGAACAGGCTCATAGATCAGGGCTTTGCAAACTTAATGTTTATACCAATCACCCAGGGCTCTTGTAGGTTTGTATTAGTAGGTCTGACGTGGAACTCCGGGTTCTGCATGTTAAATAAGCTCCAGGGAGATGTCGATGCTGTCAGTCTAGGAATCACATTGGGGTAACAAGATCCTAAAGCTTAAGTACCTTGTTCAGGCTCACACAGGTAGTAAGAGTTACAAACAGAACCAGGTGTTTCGGTTTTCTGCAATTGTTATACAGGTTAAGTGAGTGTTGATGGGACAACCCACTTTTTTTTTTTTCCCAAATTAAGAATTGCCGTGATTTTTTACATTATCTGAATTATATACATGGAGCAAAACAAACAAATTATATGTATGAGCTTTTTTTTTTTGAGAAACCTCTTTATGGGTCTTCTGTCCTACTTAAACAAAAAAAACCTATGTAAACCATAAAACCACCCATCGAAAACAAAGATCCCCAAGTAAGGAGGCTGCCTGTGGCATTTTTCTGAAGGCTTAAAGAAAACCCACATCCTCCTTGATGCTTATTGTTTAAAAAAATGGAAAATACGGAAACATGGAAATAAAATTTAAATCACCTGAATTCTATCAGTCATAAATAACCACAGACGGTTTTTTGTTTTACTTTCTTGCTTTTCAAATATATCTATCTCAACCTGGAATTGAGATCACGGTATATATACAACCTTATTAATGAGCTCCTTTCCCTTTACCCAGTGAGCATCAATATTCTTCAGAAACTCTTTTAATGGCTACATGCAGTGCATCCTATGGTGGTACCAAAATCCATGACTCCCATCTCTCAGGGTTGGACGTGTGGGTCTTCATATACAAAGCATACTTGGGAAGACCCTCCACCCAGATTTCAAGTTGCCCGAGGCTGTGTTCCTTGAGGACAGTGCCGTTCAATTTGGCTATGGCAGCCCCTGGAACAGAGCCTTGCCTTCTGTCAGTTTGTAAAGGAGAAGAAAAGGGAAAGAGTGGAGAATAAAAGCTCAGGGCTCCCGTGAAAGGAAAACTATAAAAAACATTGCTGTGAGCGCCAGGTGTTTATCATATTAAGCGAGCCAAGGTTTAGAGAAAACCTGTTTCCCCTCCAGGAAAGAGGCGTTTGTTCCTGTTAGGGCTTGGCCACGAAGATTAAAGAGACCACTGTAGCCCCGGGCACTTCACAACTGTCTTCTGTTTTGCTCCTCAAGGAACTCCAGGAGGTAAGCGTTAGTAACCCCATCTCAGAGACGAAGAAACAGGACAAAGGAGGTAAGTCACTTGTTCAGGTCAGGCGGAGTCCGTTTCTGAGCTCCAGTCTATCTGCAGTTCCTGCTTTGGCCATCTACGGCCTTGAAGTAGGGAATGTGAAGTAACGAACAGGTGTAGAACCCAAGTTCAGCAAGTGCTTGGGGTTTCTGTTGTTGGTGTTCTTTTTCACTTTCCCTTGCTGTCAGGACAAAACAGAATGGAGCTGAACATACATTTTGTGCACCCCTCACCAGCGGATTGCTGACCGACTCGGAGGACACAAAGAGGCCCCTCCTGATGATCGCTGGTTCAGATTAATAACGGCTCTCCTGAGCTCGCTGCAGGGTCGACATCTTTAGTGGGATGAAAGGCAGCCCAAGCACAGATGTGAAGAGGTCTAGGTGATTTGAATGGATGCAAAGGAAAACTGTATCGTTAAGATGTAGCTGTCATGCGTGCCTGGGAAAACGAGCATGGTGCAGAAGAAAGGCTGCTAGTTGCCTGTTAGGTCACCCAAGTCAGGAACCACCTTGTTAACCTTAAGAATGTTTTAAGGTTGTTAACACTCCAAAGAGAAAAGGGCTGTGATTCAGTTTTTTAAAAGTACAGACTTTAAGGGTGCCATAAAGTTTTTTCTTTCTCCTCAGTATCACATCACAGAGACCTCCCTTTCCTGGATTTGGGAAGGAGACGCAGGTCGCCCAAACCCCTGCCCAGCAAAGGGCAGCCACAGAGGTTAAGGAAGGTCAGAACTCCTAGAGCAAATGGACTTGCTGCTCACACAGCTGCAGCCACTCCAAGGTCCCAGATCTAGATCCCCACAGGCTTAAAGAGGTGAGCTAGGTCAAGCAGAGGCCATACAAGGGCAATGGAAGAAAGGCTTTCTGCTTCTGCCTTCAGGAGGGTGTAAGGCAGGTCGCCCCCACTGCTTACAGGCAGAGGGGAGCCTCGAACTCAACACTATCATTCTGCAATTTGCTCAGAGTCCTTTGAGATGCAAGCACTAGGGTTCCATGCTTCACTAGTTGGTCATTTCTGGAAGTGGAAAATTAAATTGCAGGATGTTGAGGGTCATGACCAGGGTCTGATTCATGTTAATCAGTAAAAGAAGGAACGTTAAGTACTCCTAAACTGTTGGACCATAAAATGAATATTGGTTTCAAAATGTGTTTGGTACTTACTGTATTACACTCATTCTAAGATCAACAGTTTTTTATTTTAAAGTCTTCACAGTCACTGATGGCACATTATAATTTTTCTTCCTTAGTGGTATATGAAACAATGGTACATTTTTCAATCAATGACAGATTTGATGAAATATGGTTCATGTGAATTTGAATGGAACTGACAGAGTGGAAATTCACACCATTCTGAACCAAATAAAATGAAGTATGTGCAAAAAGCTGATAATTGTTTCCATCTCACTCAATTTAATAAGATCACAAGCTAAAGAGGAGCAAGAAATATCTCTTTCTCCCATTGTGCTCTATCTCAGTGGTTCCCAAACTTGTCCACACAGTGGAATCATGGAAGAGGGGGATAAAAATATCGATGCCTGTGTCCTTCCACTTGAGTGTCTGATTTATTGGTTCTGAGATGCAACCTGGGCATTAAGACCCTGAGGGGCTCCACAGGTGATCTGAATACACATTCAAGTTTGAAAATACCGCTCATCTCATTTTATTTATTTATTTTTTAAGATTTTATTTATTTATTTATTTGTGAGAGAGAGAGAGAGAGAGAGAGAGCACACCAGCAGGCAGAGTGGCAGACAGAGGCGGGGAGAAAAGCAGGCTGCCTGCCGAGCAAGGAGCCCAATGCAAGACTCAATCCCAGAGCCCTGGGATCATGACCTGAGCCGAAGGCAGCGGCTTAACCAACTGAGCCACCCAGGTGTCCTTCATCTCATTTTAAAAGCATCACTTGGCAACTGCTTGGTCAGATACCTGGGACTTGTGGTGGACTCCGCTCTCCACGTTGCTCTCAAGTTTCTCCCTTCTTTATTTCTGCTGCCTTGCCTCGGTGTAAGCCCCATCATTTCTGCTCCAGATCCTCTAATCTCTGCCCAGTCCTCTGGGGTCCTATTTCTTCAATCAGCTCCTAGCCTAATTAAGCCCTAATTTAGGCTCTTCTGGCTGAATCTTACCTCCTTTGCAGGGTGCACAAGCTCCTTCCTGATCTGGCTGCTACCCACCATCCCACAGACACCCAGTGTTCCAGGGAAACCGAGTTAGCTCCGTTTCCCAGAACGCATGACTCTTTTGTCTCTTTATGTCTTGGCGCCCAGTGTTGCCTCTGCCTCCAACTCTCGTCCCTTAGCTTTCCAGCAAAGGCTTTCCTGTGGACCTTTCTCCCAGTGCTCTATCTGCCTGTAAAGAGATGGGCTCCCCACCTTTGCACCACTCCACCTGTTTGTGACAGCACTGAGCAGGGCCATCTGTAGCTTGAGTGATGCTGGGAGCTCCTTGGGGGGCTGGGGAGGACAGGGGGAGGCTGCAGCTTTCATTTTCACTTCTCTGGTACTCAGAACAGAACAGTCTTATTCTGTGTTTTATTTTAAGTAAATGACTGACAGCTTTTATGACGGCAGGGTACATCTAATATGCGGTCACAAATGCCTTTGTTTAAGATACTTAAAGGAATGATCCCAGGATCATGGAATCGAGCCCCGAATCGGGCTCTCGGCTCAGCAGGGAGCCTGCTTCCCTTCCTCTCTCTCTGCCTGCCTGTGATCTCTCTCTGTCAAATAAAAAATAAAATCTTAAAAAAAAAAAAAAGATACTCAAAGAAGGGGAACCTGGGGGACTCAGTCAGTTAAGCATTTGACTCTTGATTTCAGCTCAGGTCATGATCTTAGAGTCATGGGATTGAGCTCTGCGCTGGGCTCCACGCTGGGTGTGGAGCCTGCCTAGGATTCTCTATCCCTCTTTCTGACCCAACCTTGCCTCCTCTCCCTCTAAAAAAAGTAAGTAGGGGCACCTGGGTGGCTCAGTCAGTTAAGCATCTGCCTTTGGCTTGGGGCATGATCCCAGGGTCCTGGGATGAGCCCCCGCATCAGGCTCCCTGCTCAGTGCAGAACCTGCTTTTCCCTCTCCCTGCCGCTCTGTCTGCTTGTGCTCTCTATCTCTATCTCTCTGTCAAATAAAAAAATAAAATCTTTTAAAAAAACTAAAAATATTTTTTAAATTTAAAAAATACTCCGAGGAAAGGGCAAAGTGTTGATAATTATTGGAGGTAGTTGATGGATACGTGGGAATTCATTATACTATTCTCTCTACTTTTGTTTGACGTTTTTCATAATAAAATGTCAAAGAAAAGGCCTTTGCTTGAGAGGCTGCTATGAAAAATAAGAGAAATGGAGATTCTATTCCTACACTGGCATTCCTTCTTCCTGGAGTCTTTTTACACCGGTTTGATTGTGGGAAACTTCATTTAACAAGAACCCCTGACAAATGGGTAAAATTGGCAGTTTACAACCACACTAAATCCTTACCTTCTTTATTTCCTTTTTTGTTGTGTTTCTTCAACCATTCAATATTTTTTCTGATGGCTTCCAAATAGGCTTCTGTTTTCCCTGGAAAAGGGCAGAGAATCCCTATGAAACACTCATAAAATATCACTGCATTTCTTTTTAAAGACTACACTCTTGTTTAGAGCCATAAACCCTGGACTCGTCGAGCACTTGTGAGGCAGTATCCTTCATGAAGTAGTGTGCATAATTGTGTGCCTGGTGTGTGTGTGTGGGGGGGGTGGCTGCTAAGGAGAGTGGGTAGGGATGATTCCAGGAGACAGGACCAGGCTAGTGTCAAGGAGCCATTACATACACACACACACACACACACCCCATCTGTTGTCCTGACAGAAAAGTCTTGATTCAGTTCACTGGATAGGTAGGGGCCTTGAATTCTTAGACTGCATCATCTCTGGTTAGCACTGGTTCTTCCAAACTGGGGAGTATTCTCAGGTCAAGAACTAAATCGGAGTGGTGATATTCCCAAACTGAAAAGACTCCATCACTAAATGAATGATGTTAAGTACGTCCGTGTGTGTGACTTTGTGTAGGCTGCCATACAAGTCTTCTGCTCAGTCTGGTAGGGGGGTGTGTAAAAACTCAGATGAAGTGGTGACACGGGCCTCATTTCAAGGTTTGGATGTGAACCTTAGAACTTATTCTAGTAAAGCTCCCCGCAGGTAAACCTTCTCCTCAGGTGTTGTGAGAGGAAACTAGGCATCACTGAAACAGCTGCTCCCCATGCCCTTTATATACATTGTGGCCTGCAAGTGGGCGGGATAAGGAAACTAAGGCTCAAAGAGGTAAGTGACTGGGCTGAGACCACATCGGTAATAGCTGTAGAATTTAGAAGCTGGTCTTACCAAGTTTCTGCTACCTGCATCATCTGAAAGAAAAGACTGTCTTGGGATGTGGACACTGATGTAGCCTTGTTCTGTCTCAAAGAAATCAACCACACCTGAAAGCAGAGGAAGTCCCTAGGGCTCAGAGTGCCTGCACCAAGGGACCAGGTGGTCTAGAGAATTCTGAATAGCCTGAGAAAAGAAGCCTTCAAAGTCCAGGAGCTCTGCAAGAAGTAACAGCTGCCCAAGCTCAATGGTGACCACCCATTCCGAGCTCCTTGTTGAGCCCTGCTACCTCTAGTGTGCTGCCCAGACTTCCTGGTTGAGTTAGGATGCTTAGGACGTGCCAAGGGCTGTGCTTTGTGCTCCAAAATGCACTATCCCTTTCACTATTCACCACACCCTCTTCAGGTGCTCCCATTTCCTCTCCTTGTTACAGATAAAGAAACTGAAGCAGAGAGAGACAAAGTAACATGTTGAAGGTCAGATGGCTAGTCGGCTGTGAAGGCAGGCTTGAACCCCAGTTCATCCGACTACAGTCCATGAATGACAACACTGCCCAAGGATCTGCTGATGCTCCGGTTTCCGCCTCTGCATTTACCTAAATGACCTCCTGGGCATATTTCTTCCTGATCTTGTAAGCCCAAACTCTTGCCTCACCACTGGGGCTTCATGTTACCTGGACCCAAAGAAACACAGGGAAGTTCCTGTGCCAAAGGGATGAGTGGACAAGAGAAGAGATTCACACTTTTCACCCCCAATTCACTGTAATCGCCTATTCGGAAGAAGTCTTTGTTTCAGTGCTTTGTTTTTAAGAATGTTGGAGCAAATGAAAGACCAAGTCCTCCTGGCTGAAGTTATAATGTTACAATATAATGGACATAGTGATATTCATTGCCTGTTGCTTGTTTGCTGAGAAGGTCAGTTGGATTTGTTAGCATAAAAACAGTGTATTCTATTTCAAATTAATTCGTATAGAAAAAGCATTTTGAACAAAGAAAGAAATCTTAGTAGAGACTATTTGTAAAGAACGTGGCTTCATTGTTTTTAAAGCATTTAAATCCAATTAGTAGATCTCATATAGGGCTTTAACAGATAATTTGTTATTAGCACATTAAGAAATCAGGGCTTCTGAAACTTTTAAGAATGATTGAAAATGATCTTGTTCTTTAAATCATGTTAAGCATTCACCCCACAATCTTATTTATGATATAGCATAATGTGGAAAGCTTATTCAAGAAAAAGAAAACCTGAGCTTAGTCTCTGTGTAAATACTGTGTTACACACTCTCAATTAGGAGGGGCGCCTGGGTGGTTCAGTTGGTTAAGCATCCAACTCTTGGTTTCAGCTCAGGTCATGATGTCGGGGTTATGAGACTGAGCCTCATATTGGGCTCTGAACGGGCAGGGAGTCTGCTTGAGATTCTTTCCCCCTCCCACTCTCTCCCTCTCGCATGCTGTCTCTAAAAATAAAATAAATAAATAAACTCTTTTTAAAAAGCATATCCTTATTTTTAAAACTAGTAGAGTACAGAATAAATATGGGCTTTTTGCCACAATGTAGCAGAAACTGTTGCTTCCCCAACTTCCTGTCTGCTTTATTCCATATATGCTAATAGAGGGGCCCTCACCTAATGATGGGTAGAATGGTAGATAAATACCCAGTTTCCTTTTGCTTCAGGAACATTCCACACAGCCTCCCACAGATCATCTGTGGAACTGAGCTCCAGTTACAACTGAAGCCAGTTTGTGAACCCAACTTATATGGGACTCTTTCCTCTCCCTGTCTCATGTACCTATGCCCCCCGAGGTATTCCCTGGGGTCATCTCCCTATTAAAATTGACCTCAAATCCTTCTCTCAGGATCTGCTTCAGAAGGAACCCAACCTAAGGCAATTTGAAATAGAGGACTTGGCATCATCTTGTTAGTTGCTTTTTGCTCAGGAACCGATTTCCTATAAAAATGTTAAATTTTGGGGGGCGCCTGGGTGGCTCAGTGGGTTAAAGCCTCTGCCTTTGGCTCAGGTCATGGTCTCAGCATCCTGGGATTGAGCCCCGCATCGGGCTCTCTGCTCAGTGGGGAACCTGCTTCCTCCTCTCTCTCTGCCTGCTTCTCTGACTACTTGTGATCTCTGTGTCAAATAAATAAATAAAATCTTTAAAAAAAATGTTAAATTTTTTAAAGTATGAAATGAGAGTGCCTGGGTGTCTCAGATGGTTAAATGTCTGCCTTCAGCTCAGGTCATGATCCCAGGGTCCTGGAATTGAGTCCCACATGGGGCTCCTGGCTCAGCGGGGAGCCTGCTTCTCCCTCTCCCTCTGCCTCTCCCCCTGCTCATGCTCTCTCTCTCTTTGTATCTCTCTGTCTCAAACAGATAAATAAAATTTTTTTAAATAAATAAAAATTATGAACTTCTTAAAAGTAATTTTATCCACTATATTGATATTACCAATCCATAACCAAAAATGAGTTTACTGCAGCTTAAAGGAATCTATTCTGTAATCCATTAAAACTAAACTACTATCTTGTGGATCATAACCACATATGATTGGGACAGTTTCTCTAATTTATTTTTAAAGATTTAATTATTTGAGAGAAAGAGAGTGAGGGTAAGTGGGATGGGGGTGTTGGTAGAGGGAGAGGAGAGAGAGAGAATCCTGAAGCAGACTCTGTGGTAAGTGTGGAGTCCAGTGTGGGGCTCCATCCCACAACCCTGAGATCATGACCTAAGCCTAAACCAAGAGTTTGGGCTCAATGGACTGTGCCACCCAGCTGTCCCAACAGTTTCTCTAATTTAAAATAGACCCTCCCCCAGCACTCTCATCCTCCTCTTCTGCTTTATTTTTATCTATAACACTATCACTTTCTATCAAATTATATAATTTATGCAAGTTTATTGTTTGTCTTCCTCCCTTAGAAATATTTCTTATTTGCTGATAAAGCCTGACATGTAGTAGTCTATCAATAAATATTTGTCAAATAAGTGAATGGATAAAGGCTTCTTAGATGCCAAATTGTAATCAGAAGAATTTAACTTTTTTAAAGTGTAAATGGTACATATTTCTGTTTTTAACAAAAAAAAAGTTTATTTGAAAGACTTGAAGTATAATGAATTCTGAATTGAAATGACAGTTATAGCAGAAACAATTTAAAATACCTACAAATGTGCTAGACATACTATATCCATATGTCATTTAATCTTCACAGAACTCTAAGAAATTAGCATTTTCATTCCCATTTACTCACAAGGGAACTAATGCTCAAAGAAGTTAAGTGACACGCCCAAAGGAACACAGCTGAGTAAAGGTCAGGACCTGGTCTTGAGCTGGAATGAATCTGGAGCCTCTACAGACTGTAGCTGGGTAAAATCCACCTTTTAGATTAAAACAATTTAGTCCCTGTTGTTGTTGTTACCAAACTAGCCAACAAGGCAGGGATTCTCAAGCTTGGCTGCATACTAGAGTCACTTAGAGGAGGTTTTAAAAATCCTGATGCCAAGGTTATTCTTCATACCAGTTAAATGAGACTATCCGGGGGTAGGGGCCAAGCATGATTTTTAAAAAATGGTCCTGAGGTTCCCATGTTGGGGGGGGGGGAGGGGATTTGGGAACCACTGCCACCAGCACTGAGCCCTCCACACACTTACTGGAACACTGGTGACAGGTGAATGAAATCAGGTGTCTTCTGCTCTTAGAGAGGAACAGCTGGTTCCTATTTACATTTTCTTTTCTGGGGAGCTGGAAAGCAAATCTTTTATTTACACAGTGTGCAGTAAAAGCCCATGAGAGTCCACTTTGGAAAGCTGGACTATTTTTTTCAAATTTATTTCGGTTTCCTTTGGAAACAAATAGCTCATGGCTGAGGTAATATGGCACAATCTTTAAAACATATGCTGAAGCAGATGGGAAGAGGGCCAGGATCAAGAAGCAGCCCTGCTTTTCTGGCTGTTCTGGTTTTCAGCACTGCAAAAGTAATACCCCTTTTTATACACGAATGCTAACCTGATCTGTCCCCCCAGCCCCGAAAAGACAACAGCAACAACAAACCTGTAGAAATCAATATAATGAACCTATTGAATACTGGACATACTAAAGATATTAGAGCTTAAGAGGGTTTATAAAAATTTAAATTTGATACCCTTAAAATTCTGTGAAGATGACATGATTATAGTTTTGAATGGCATAAAGTCAAGTCAGTGATAATGGTATCAGGGATGCCAACATGGCCTCAGAGCCATTCATTTCAAGAATTTCAGTACAATGCTGACATTTTTACCTGCCCCAAAGAAATACTCAGAGGAGTACTGGATGGAAGTCAAGGGGCATGGGTTCAAGACCTGGCTCTGCCACTCTGGCTAGGAGATCTTGGGTGAGTTCCTTAATTCTGTGAGCCTCAGTTTATTTATTTATAATTTAAGGATGAATTCTGAAAAGAAGACCGATGGGTTCTACATATAAAAAGAAATTCTCCTTTGCTATCCTCGAAAAATCTCTGTTGATGGGAGGTCTCCTGTGCCCATGCTTAGCTCCTGGCATACTTGCTGACTCACAGGGGAGAAGACTGGACTTACTATTTTTGGACATTCTTAGCAGAATGACTTGGGGCTTGAATAAAGGCACAGATTTTTCTCCTCTTGTGTTGCTTTAAAAATAACAGCATCCTCATGAGTTAGCCAATTTATTAATTATGACAGGCTACCTTTTCTTTTCTGGTTTCTGTAAGGAAGATAAGGGAATGATAGAATATTTCTGTGAAAGGTGTCTTAGAGATCACTTTTTTCACCTATATCCATTATCTGGCCATAAATTTGACAGAGGATAGCTTTGGAATGAGTTATGATAATGCTTATCTTATCCCTTGGACAGTTAAAAAAAAAAAAAGATTTTCAGTGACTCATAGAGCAAAAGTGAATGAGTAAACATCAAACTGGCAAATAGACCCACATTGAGATCATGGAATAAAGGTTTAAAGTCGTTTTCTTTAGTCTCCAGAGAGCAACTTACTTGAAAAATTAGGTAACTTTATAAATACAGTTGAAATCAGAATAAATTTGATTTCATTGGCATATCCCTAAATTTAAGAATTACTGAGTCATTCAAATGACTATACCAATAAGAAATCAGTATTTTAAAAGATTATTCTATTTTTTAAAAAAAGATTTTATTTGTTTACTTGACAGAGAGACAGAGAGAGAAGGAACACAAGCAGGGGAAATGGGAGAGGGGGAAGCAGACTCCCCGCTGAGCAGGGAGCCTGATGAGGGCTCAATCCCAGGACCCTGGAATCATGACCCCAGCCAAAGGGCAGACGTTTAACAACTGAGCCACCCAGGCTCCCCTAAAAGATTATTCTTAATATGAGTCTCTGTAGGATAGAGAGTTCAAATAGTCTAACTGAACTATATTCAAAGGTGGATGTGCCATTTTTCATCATTGGTAATTAAATCAGATCTTTTGGTTTAACATTAAACCTAAAAAGAGAGCCATGGAAACATGCTCTGTAAGACTAAGGGCGATATAAATTCAGGGTATTGTTGTTCTTCCTATTCCCGTTATTATCGCTATTCCTCAGACGATCCAGCATATGCTTGGCATGGTTGATAGTATTTGCTGTGGTTTGATGGGGGCCATCACGCCACATTGCCAGACCAAAACAGACTCTTTACAGATATGTCTGACAATGTGTTCTGCTTATAATTATATTTAAGTGGTTTTAGCTGGACCATTACCTCATTCTTTGCTCTGCCCTGTACTGTCTTCCAACCTCTCTATTGTACGCACTCTTGACTCATCAGTCAGGGAGCTATGTGCATACATATGTAGCTTGTGTTACACTGGGCTGCATATGGGTTAAGAATCATTCTCAAATCATTTCGAAGCTCACTTGAGTCCTTGGTGGTAAGCGTTACTTCTTATATCACTTCTAGAGGTCTGCTTCCTGAACCTAATGCCAGCCATGTCATCAGAATAAATGCTTATTTATAGCTGGATAAATGTCTCAGGAAACCCAGTAAATCCTGCTTTTACCCACATGGATGCTTTTATTTCTCTGTCCAGAGACAATATGTGTTGTCTCAGTGGGCTTTATACAAAGCAAAGCAAAGCAATTGTCAATACAAAGGTATATGACACAATATGCCCTTTGGGGATGACATACTTTTCAAGAAATCCTGGCCCTTGGCTCATGCTGAGGTTGGAGTTTTCTAAATTGTACTAAAATTAGTTTTCCTTATGTCAGAGTAAAAGGAGTCAGGGGTAGCATGAGTAAATTAAATCTCCAAATAATGGAGAAGGAAATAATTTTAGTCCCAAATCCTTACACTCCTCCTAATATTTCAGGCAAGCCATTACAAACAGTAACACTACAGGCATGGAGTTTTACTTTCTTCTCTCCCTAATAGTATCTGATGGAATTCCTAATGAGAAAAGAAATCTAACCTCATCCTTAGTCTCTAAACACTCACATTCTAAACAGGATAGTAGGCTACCAAGAATCAACTCCTTCATATTCCTTTTTTACACAACATTTTCCTAAAATAAGCAAAGACACCTGGCAGCATCCATTCCCATGGATATTTGGATAGTGGTGATAGAAGGTATTGTCTTAAGCACAGAGCATGCTGTCCCTACAAGTCAAAGGTCTTAGATGATGGCTTACTGTCTTTGGGAAATACAATCATCACACATGGGTTGCTCCCAGAGGAGATGACCTGGGCATACTGGTTTTCTGTGGGGGTGAACAGCAGTGGTCTGTGCTGCCCAGTTCCTGGCTTTGTATCTCAGGCCACAGGACCACTCTTTTCCTGGTTAGCTATCTTTTAAAAGTTTACCACTCCTCTTCCACCTGACATCTATTAGTATTAATGAGGATGTGGAGAATTTGAAACCCTTGCACACTTTGGCGGGGGATGTAAAAACGCGCTGCTACTATGGAAAGCAGTATGGTGGTTCCTTAAAAAATTAAAAGCAGAATTAACATATGATCTTAGAATATTTGCCCCCAAATTGAGTGCAGGGTCTTGAGGAGATACTTGTACATGCATATTGATAGCAGCATTATTTATAAGAGCCAAGAGGTGGAAGCAACCTAAGTATCCATAGACAAATGGGGAGATAAAAAATATTTGGTATATAAATGCAATGGAATATTATGCAGCCCTAAAAAGGAAGGAAATTCCAACACATGCTACAACATAGATAAACCTTGAGGATATTAAGTGAAGTAAGCCAGTCATATATTATATGATTCACTTATTTGAGGTATCTAGAATAGGCAGATTCACAGAGACAGAATGTAGAACGGTGGTTGCCAGGGGCTGAAGAGGGAGAGGAATGGAGGTTTTTTATTTTGTTTTGTTTTGTTTTTAAAGATTTTATTTATTTATTTGACAGAGACACAGCAAGAGAGGGAACACAGGCAAGGAGGGTGGGAGAGGGAGAAGTAGACTCCCTACTAAGCAGGGAGCCCAATGTGAGGCTCGGTCCCAGGACTCCGGGATCATGACCTGAGCCGAAGACAGGAGCTTAATGACTGAGCTACCCAGGCACCCCAGAATGGAGAGTTTTATTTAATGAGTATAGGGTTTCAGTTTTCCAGGATGAAAAGAGTTCTGGAAATGGATGGTAGCAATGGTCACAAATAATATGAGTAGACTTAATGCTACAGAAATATATCCTTAAAAATGGTTAATGTGATCATTTTTATGTTATCTATATTTTACTATATGCTGAAAAAAAAAAAAGAAGAAAAAACATTCAGAAGAGTTTACTACTCATCCGGAGTAGACCTAACGAAGTCAAGGCAGTGTGACTGGTTGGTCTACAAAGTCAGCAAACATGACATGTATATTACCAATTCTCCCTTCTTTATGCCCATGACAAACATTATCAATTAATCATTCCCAAGTTCTTTCCTCCTGAGCCCAGATGCAACATCATAATCTTTCTCAACATAGGTTACTACATCAAAAGATTAGTGTTGATATGTCAGTTATTTTGATGTAGGAGAAAAATGTGATGGTCTATGAAGTCTATGCTAGAGGGAAAAAATACAATAATATAAAGCTTTACAAGATTGGAAAAATCAACATGAACTTGATATATTAAGAAAAAAATTACTTTTCCTGTCTCAAGAAAGTCCCGATAATTGAACTAGAAGTAGTACTTTTGGTCTATATTACTACTCATTTGAACCATTGAAGCCAGGTTCAGGTCTCTATATTTTCTACAGAAAAGAACTAGAACTATTTGAAGAGGAATTGATTTTAGGTCTTGGGATGAGAAAGTTCAGTGAGTCAAGAATATCCTTTTGTTGCTAGAGAGCAAAGATCCTTTAAAAACTACCGGGCACACTGGTTGCAAATGAGCCCTGAGCGTTGTATGTAAGTGATGAATCACTGAATTCTGCTCCTGAAACCAATATTGCACTATATGTTAACTAACTAGAATTTAAATAAAACCTTGGAACATAAAAAACAAACAAAAACTACCAGGCACAGTGTTAAAAGGATAAAGGAGGATCAGGGGCTCCTGCTCCCAAGCTACACCAATTCAAGCATAAAATCATCTTCATTATCATCAACATCATCATCATCATCATGGAGGAGAACATCCTACATAAATGGAAAAGGTTGATATTAAGTCTTAACAAAGGTAGTTGTGATATAAATGGAAGGTAGTTTGTAATTGTTTTTGCTGTTAAGATGTTAGAAGATATTAAATACATAATTGGTTTGCTTCTTTTCAATTTAATATACAGACTCTGTTAAGCAGGATCTATTATCAAGTAGGAATGTGAACTTGTTTCTGTCTGTACGAACAGAAGAGACTAGGAACCTGTGAGTAGGCCAAGCAGTCCCTTCAAAAGTAAGAGCTATACCATGAATGCGATCAGCTTTCGTGGTATCATATCGTCCAGAAAGGAAAAGCCAAGCCCATCCGTTCATTGACACTAAGGATTATACATAATAAGTAATGACAAGAGAGCCCAGTGGTGTCTCTTCAGATGATAGATAAGCTGAATGTCACACCTCCTCTGCCCCCGAGAGAAAGAGCACTAACCCACTCCCCCAGTTTCTATGGAATAAAACCTCCGGATGACCCTACTAATAAGACACTGATAAGATATAGGTAACATTCTAATTATACCATAAGGGTCAAATATACCATAATGACAGAAAAATAAGGTAGGTTAAGCCATCTGTTCACAGCTTCGAGTTAAGACACTGAGTTTCAGAAGAAGAATATCTATCTGAGGGCTAGGTACATTTTCCATGATGTAACTAGCCCACAGCATAAAAGGGTTTTGAAGCACTGGACTGTGCAACCAGATCCCACATCCTGACCTGAAATCGAAGGGTTAGCAACTTAGAACTTGCATGCTCATAGGGCCTTTTTCTTTTTTCTTTCCCCCCCCCCCAACTCCCCCCTCACCCCCCACAGAGTCTTTTCTTCAATATTTGCAGTAAAATCTCTAAAATCCTAGGAAAAAGTAAATTTTATATCACATAGACCCTCTAAGGCACAGTAGAAATTGGACCACAGGAATGTTTAAGAATAAGGATAAAAACATAAGTTTTGTAATTATTGGGCTAGTTTAATGTGTGCTTTTGTGCATTTTAAGGTATTCAAGTTATAAGGAAATTTGATATATTGGATTTGTGATCTTTATTTTTTTATTTTTTATTTATTTTTTTAAAAGATTTTATTTATTTTATTTGACAGAGATTACAAGTAGGCAGAGAGGCAGGCAGAGAGAGAGAGGAGGAAGCAGGCTCCCTGCTGAACAGAGAGTCTGATGCGGGGCTCGATCCCAGGACCCTGGGATCATGACCTGAGCCGAGGGCAGAGGCTTTAACCCACTGAGCCACCCAGGTGCCCCGGATTTGTGATTTTTAATCAGGTCCTTAAGACTGCTCGTCTCATTTCAATCACTATAGATGATTAAGGGAATATGCTCTGTTAAATCCATAAATATTGATGACTTTCTTGAATAAGTAGCATATGATTATTTAGAGGAATGTTAATTATGTCAAAAAAAGTGTTTAATAAATTATAAATTAGACCTTAAATGATGCACAAATGGTCATAAGTATTCCTCTCCAAGTACAAAAGTCCATTGGACAGTAAAGACCATCAGAAGACAGAACCAATTTGCCATTCTAGGAGACTCAAGACCATTAAAAAACATTGTTATTCTAGTAAAGATACCATGTGCTGAATCTTTTCTATACAGATGGTGCTGATTTAGTTGGGGCTTGCATTTTTGATCAGCCTGGGTGTCATGACAATTTTTGCTCCTCCAATTTCATTGCCAACTTAGAGCTGTTAATTCCATACCTTTTGGCTCATCTGTCTTTCCTCTTGGGTTATCATCTTTCGTGGAATCTTTCAATGTTCCATATTCTTTTTCCATCTTAGCTGCTTCTTCCTTGGTGCTATCTGTTTCTTCATGACTCTTTTCTGATGGTGCTGTAATCAGATTGTGCACTGTTGTTATCACCCTATTTCCTATCTATTAATTAATTCATAATGTAGAAATAAACTTTATTGTAAAGGTACTGTTTAAGGTCAGATCATTTTTCGAGCTGAAAGGGACCTTAGTGATTATCTTGTCCAACTTCCTCTTCCACCCACCCTTTCACAGAAGAGGAAACTGAGGCCCAGAATAGGAAGAGATGAGCACTGAGTGAGCAAAAGAGCCGGGGTAAAGCCTCACCTTTCCAGGTTTTGGTTTAGTGTTCTTTCCCTTCTGCTACTGTGTCATTAGAGCATAGACTATTTTCCTTACTATAATCAATGTAGGCAATCAAGTAAGACATGCCAGATCCCAAAGTAAATCTGAATCTTCATTCCAAAGTAAAGTAACTCTTTAGTTGTTTAATCTCTCCATGATGTTGTACTGTTGAAGAACACTATAATTTGGAGTAGCACCTAAGAATCTGGGGCTCTGACAAGACTTCCTTCTGCCTCTTTCTTCATATTCCCTTATCCCTGGCCTCCCTAATACAAAGAAGAGAACTGAACCCTTGCTGTCAGAATGGAAGCTGTTCACTTGCCACTTAAAAATAACTAACTTCTGTATCAGTTATACTTGGAAAAAAAAGTGAGGGGACAAGAGTGGGGAAAAAAATCTATTTCCTTCTAGCAGTCTTCTATTGAATTAAAAATGTCACACACCTTGTAGTAGCTAACCACTTGAAAACGTTGTAATGCATCCCTGTTGTAAATAAAATAGGAAATGTCAAGCAGCCTAACCATAAGGTTTGTTTTTTCAATAAAAGGGTTATTACTATAGAAAAAAAGAGGAAAGAAGAAAGAAGTCAGTTGTTACATCATTATGAAAACATCTGCTTCTAGTGCTGTGGTCTGTATATATTTTTTGATGTGTAATTTCTTTTCATAGTTGCAGTACAATTTTGTTCCTTGCTTTTGTCGTTGACATCATGATAGATGTTTCCAGGGTATAAGAAACTACTTGGAAACATCATTTTAAAAAGCCGCATAATATTCCATCAAATGTATGTACATAACTTCTGTGACAGGGACACCTAAGAACGTGTGATCTTTTCTCTTTTTGTTCCTCCTGCCTCCCTCAGAGCAGGCTCCTTTGTACCACTCGGTTCCAGGGTGTGATGGGTGGAGATGCAGGAGGAGAAAAACCAAGAGGAGGGGGTAAATCACACTACCTAGGGGCACAGACTTTCTCAGAGGAGAGAGGAAGTCTTGGGAGGGGAGAACCAGTGGAGGCACAGCAGAGTAGACAGATGATCAGAGAGAGTGTTCTGGAGAAATGGTGATCTTGGGAGAGAAAAAAAATGCCTGAAGGGGAATTTCAGGAAGAATGACTCAGTTTTGTGATATACAGTTACCCCCCTATCCCACCAGCCTCCTGTTAAGAATCTTCAGGGAAGACCTGCTTTTCTTTTCAGTGCTCCTTGGGATCAGATATCTATGCGGAGACCAGCCACAGAATAGCAAAATTTATAGCTACTTAATCCTATGCTTGGATTTCAGACTTTAAAAGTTCTGAAATCTATAATTGTTGATCAATGTTTATTGAAATCATTATTTACATGAAGGATGATTGTGCTAAAGGTAGAAACATAGTGAAATAAATCATACCTGGGAAAAGTTTGCTTTTATTGTCAGTAACATTTTTTTCTAGCTTGTTCTTGGTCTGAAGAGCAATAGTTTCATCCAAGTTTTCTGGAGGGAAGAAGGGAAAGAATAAGAAATATAATTTTAGGGGCGCCTGGGTGGCTCAGTGGGTTAGGCTGCTGCCTTCGGTTCAGGTCATGATCTCAGGGTCCTGGGATCGAGTCCCGCATCGGGCTCTCTGCATAGTGGGGAGACTGCTTCCCTCTCTCTCTCTCTGCCTGTTGCTCTGCCTACTTGTGATCTCTCTCTGTCAAATAAATAAATAAAATCTTAAAAAAAAAAAAAGAAATATAATTTTATTTCCTGAAAGATGATATCAAACTTCTACTAAAACTGTTTAAACCTCACCAGACAGATCATAAAGCCATTCCACAATATTAACACTGTGGTTAAGATGTTTGGCATGGATCTTATTTCTAGGAATCTATTATTTTGTATTATTCGGGATCCTTAACTCAGCGTCCTACTCAGTTAATTGCAGAAGTCTCTTCCCGTCTCTGGGGCCACTGCTAGAACATGTCTGGGATTGAAGCCTTTAATGGACACCTGTGATAACTACACCTTAATTTTCCTTTAGAAAACCCAGACCAGGGTCGCCTAGGTGGCTCAGTGGGTTAAGCCGCTGCCTTCGGCTCGGGTCATGATCTTGGGGTCTTGGGATTGAGTCCCGCACTGCTCAGCAGGAAGCCTGCTTCTCCCTCTCTCTCTCTCTCTCTGCCTGCCTCTCTGCCTACTTGTGATCTCTCTCTGTCAAATAAATAAATAAAATCTTAAAAAACAAAAAACAAAAAACCCAGACCAGGGGCGCCTGGGTGGCTCAGTCGTTAAGGGTCTGCCTTCGGCTCAGGTCGTGATCTGATCAGTGTCCTGAGATCGAGCCCCGCATCAGGCTCCCTGCTCCATGGGAAACCTCCTCCCTCTTCTACTCCCCCTGCTGTGTTCCTGCTCTTGCTCTCTCTCTCTCTCTGTGTCAAATAAATAAATAAAAATCTTAAAAAAAGGGGGAAAAAAAAGACCATTCTCATTCTCAGCACATTTGGCTTGGGCGGGGCTAATAATCCAGGCCTGGTTCCTCAGGGTCTCGACTGCCCTGGGCTGAGTGATTGGTTCGAAGATGAGCCCGATGCAAGCCAGGACCATGAGATTCAATGCTAGGACCACAGGGAAAGACAATCTTTTCCTGCCAGGTTTGCTGTGCTGTGAGGGTAGAGGTTACCAGCCATCTTTTTCCTATAACAGGACAGCTTCTCTGGAATGAATCAACACATGGAAAGTCAGTGCAGGGACAAGGGGAGGGATAGATTCCTCACACTACTGGGGGACTTTACAAACCCAACGTCAGACCCCCTGCCCCTGGACTCCTCAGTTACATGAGGAAATGAATTCCCTTTCCACTACTATACTGGATAGCACAGCTATGAACAGGAGTGGAAATACCTACCTTGCCCCTAAGACTTGTGGCATTTCTAGTCTATTTCCATTGGGTAAACGACAAGTGTGGAATTTGAGTCACAGGGTATTGGTATGAAATAGTGATTGATCTGAAACAATGCCTTTGATCATACTGAGTAAAGTAGGCCTCAAAGGATTATGTATAATATGAGCCTATTTTTTTGTTAAACAAGATAAAACAAAGAAAGAAAGAACCATGGTATATATGTGTGCAAACACAGACAATCATCTGGAAGGATATAAACCAGAATGTCACCTGGGTGCCAGTACTATGAGTGATTTTTTTACCTTTTCTTCTTCTTCTCTTTTTTTTTAAAAGACTTTATTTATTCATTTATTTGTCAGAGAGAAAGAGAGAGCTAGCACAAGCAGGGGGAGCAGCAGGCAGATGGAGAAGCAGGCTCCCAACTGAACAGAGAGCCCCATGCGGGACTGGATCCCAGGACCCTGGGAGGATGACCTGAGCCGAAGGCAGACACTTAACTGACTGAGCCACCCAGTTGCCCCTTTTTACTTCATTTTAACATCATTTTGCATTCACTGATTTTTTAAAAATAAATATGCTCCTTCACAATCAGGACAAAACCACAAAATTATTTTCATGTGGAAAATAATGGAGTTCATAGAGAGTAATTCTGGATCATTCTATCCTATGAGATTTTTCTCTACTTCTTTTTTTTTTAAAGATTTTATTTATTTGACAGAGAAAGAGATCACAAGTAGGCAGAGAGGGGGAAGCAGGCTCCCTGCTGAGCAGAGAGCCCCATGCAAGGCTTGATCCCAGGACCCTGAGATCGTGACCTGAGCCGAAGTCAGAGGCTTAACCCGCTGAGCCACCCATGTGCCCCAAGATTTTTCTCTTCTAATTCTTCCTCCTCTCTTAGAGATCAGAGTAAGGGGTCATGAGGTCATCTTGCTCAAAGGACATCAGAGATAAATGGTATTTGTTGATTAACTAAACCAAGCAGGAAAACCAAAGGCTTTTTTTTTTCTTTAAACAACCCACATGCACAGAGAACGTTCAAGCTTATTACAAAGTTCAAGGAATCAAAGTTCAGCTAACTTTTTTGGTAAAGGGCCAGGTAGTAAATACTTTGTGGACCATCTGTGGTCTGTGTTGGAATGACTCAATTCTGCCATTGTGGCACAGAAGGGGCTAGACACAGCGTCGAAACAAACGAGTGTGTCTGTGTGCCAATAAAGCCTCATGTATGGGCACTGCCACATGAATTGTATATACTTCTCTTGTGTCACAAAATACAATTCTTCTTTGCATTTTTTTTCAACCTTTTAAAAGTATAAAAGCAATTCTTAGTTGTGTGATATACAAAAATAGGCAATGGGTCAGATTTGGTTCCATGGCTGTAGTTCGCCAGCCCTATCACTGATCACACAGTCCTTTATTTTACAGATGCAGAAATTAAGGTCAAGCAAGGTGAGTGCTTGGGACATCCCATGGGACCAAGTTGGTCTTTGGCAGAGCCAGACCAGGGAGCATCACTTCTGCAGCTCAGTCCCGGTCTCTTTCCTTCCTACCACACGCAGACCTCACTGCTTAAAATCAACTATTTTAGTCCTGACTATGCAAACACAATTGAAAAAAACAAAAGGAGGGGGTGAATTTTAATAAAATTGTCTCCATGGAGATATTTGGAAAATGTTAATAAGACAAAATGTAATAAATGTGAAATGTTTGCACTCAAGCCGTATCTATAAAGAGTTGAAAATTTCTGGTTAATTTTATTTCTGTGCATTATCAAGCTGGTCAATTCCGGTTACTCAGATGTTTCAGGCTATTTTGGTATAAATGATCAGGTTTGTGACATAATTATTGCTAAATCCCTAATTCACTTTGGACAATGAAAACTGTTACAGTGAAAACAAAACAGATAAGACTCTCACCAAGATAGGAAACACCTTCTTCTGGAGATATTGTGCCATACTTTACCATCATCTTCACAAAGTCAATCAATGTCTTCATGATAGTAATCAGTGTTTCTTTCTCTTTTGCCTCTTTTTCTATATAAAAGAACAAAATAATTAAAAAAAAACTAGTGGAATATAGCTTCCTCTTTCAGTGTCAGTTTATGAAGTAGGCATCTTATTGAAATATTTCTCCCTACACTTATAGCTGAAACCACATATATTTAATTTACAGAAAGACTAAGATTTGATTCAGAATACAGGATAATGTACAGGCATACTGAACTTTTCCAGAAACGGGCAATCAATTATAACTTCTCCAAAAAGATTTACTTTAATCTAAAATACTTTATTAATAGAATAGATGATAAAGAGGCAGTTTACAACTTGAGGTAATAGGAACTCAAAAACAAAGTTAGAAAATTTGTGACCCAACAATTTTTCTTTATTCAGGCTGTATGTTTTTGAGGGCAAGAATGACCTGTTTTCATTAGTCAAATAATATTTGAAAATAAAAACACATATGTATCTTTATTTTTTATAATATAGGGTTGATCTTTTAATATTAATAGTAGTATATATTGCTTTCTAAACTTTATTTTACTTGAAAGAATATATGCATGTAGTAAAAATATTCTGACAGTACAGAAGTAAATAGTAGTGAAAATAACATTTTCTTCCTACCCACCCCCCAACTCCTCTTCCCTGTAGGTAACCACTTTCTTGGAAACTCTTCATAATTTGACATACTGTTCTACATCTTGATGGAAGACAATAGTTTATAATTCCATAGTCATTATATATATATATATATATTCTAAAACTTAAAAAAATTTTATTTCTGTTTTTTGAAGAAAGGTGCTAGAGGAGAGCCCATTTTCCCTATTCTCTTGGCTGCCATGAAGGCTGTCTTCTAAATACTCCTGGCCTTTCCCCCACCATCTTTTCATCCTTGCTATAGATGGGGTTGGTAGGCAATGGCTAATAGTCTTTATTTTTTGACTGATAGGGATTTAGAATCTTTCTTCTTTTTCCTCCCCTGGAACAGTGGAAGGCAAAGATCTGAGACAAGTACCTGCTCTGTAGAATCCAAGGATCCTTGTTATTGGCTATTCCAAGAACTAGACTGAGGACAGGGTGTGAGCAGGCCTATTGTTGGATCTCACACTAAGCTGCATTCTACAACCCTGACAACCCAGACTTTATCAGTTGTCAGAAATATTTTGGTTTTCTACCCATTTTATTATTTCTCAGTTGGTTCAGACTTTGGGTGAGAAAGATGGGTATTGTCAAAGACCTTAGTGTAAGGATTTAAATTAAAATTCTATTAAAAAAAAAAAGGAAATTAAGAATGGGTGGGGGTCAAGGAAATTGAAAGATAAGTAAAATAAAAGCATTCCATACAGTAGAATCTTTCAAATACCATGAAAGTTCCAAAGTTGGGAGAGAAGAAGTGTGAGAGAAGAAATGGGGAAGAGATCCTGGAAAAGTGATGGTAAATAACTTCAGCTGTCACAGTTTGTTCAAGGTCACATCTGTAAAGTTATCTGGTGTCATGCTAATGTTCTTCCCTGACAAGAAGTGACTCACCAAGATGACAAAGGTTCTGAGCTGGGCATTTGCCATCCAATGGGGCAAGATGGCTGAGAATGGACCCTCAAGATGTACCAGCCCTGTAGGCACCAGCAAAGGGGATGGTGCCATCTGGCCAGTGTCTGGAATTGAAGGACAATAGATGTTCTCCAGAAATGAAAGCTCACTCTAAGGTCACTTCTTGGGGAAATATTTATTACAAATGTTCAATCCAGGGCTGAATCTTTGAACAGAGACAGGAAAAGCCATAAAGCAGTGCAGATCACCTGTCCGAACAATAATAACAATAGAAAATTTGCTCATTATTATCTTCCTTGAAGATTAATCAAAACTAAACATGAATTGAAATCTTCAGCTAACCTATTCTGATGTACATGTAAGAAAAGACACATTGAGGACTTTGTTTTTAAAAAAACAAATCATTTGCCAAGTGTGTTTTGGGCTCCTGACCTGCTGTGGTCCAATGTTAAGTTCATTTGATCTCATTTCAAGACTGAAGCTGAAAATGTCTAAAAAGCAAAAATCTGAATTATTTTTAAAAGGATTAAATTATGTTACACACACTGTTCCCACCAAGAGAGGAAAATGAATACAGCTTAAAAAAAAAAAAAAAAAAGATTTGCAATAAGATTTGAGGCTGAGCAAGTCAGGCAGTGACATTGATTTCTCTCCTCATCTGCACAGGGCTTACTTACCTCAGCATCCCAAACACGGCACATGTCCAGTGACTGTTTTTTGAACAAATAAGTGAACCCTCTGTTAACAAGAAGATTGAATTATCCAGAAACTCCACCTTTCCTGATTATCCTTTCCTAAATGTTTTCATAACTAGTATTCTTCTTTTGAAAAAATTGATGTGAACTCTTTTCCCCGAGGCCATAATATATGTCATTGAAGACTGCATTTAGCTGAAAACAGGAAGAAAAAACCCCACCCACACACTTCCTGGAATTACTGTTTCTATTCCACATGGTCAGAAAACACAGTGTTTACCTGAATCAATACTTTTCAGTAGTGCATAGAAGTTTGGGAAATATTGGAGTTCCTCAAAGTTGTCTTCATTGTAGATTTTAGTTCTCCTTTCCAAGCCATTTGTCAAGGTTAAGGTATTAGATACTGTTTCATCATTTTGTCCATTAGTAAAACCATCTTGAATTGTTGCCATTGGAGTCTCCATTGCGGGGAGGGGGGGGGAGATCAATAAAAAATAAACATTTTGTTAGAACTAATTACGCTCCATCTTGATTCTTTCCTCTTTGGTGTCCTTGAATGTGAAGTGTGGGAATACCTCCTCCTTTGCAAGCTCCCACAGGATCAAACCCTTTTCCAGGCATGTGGGCATCTAGCCACATGGAAAGGTCACTGGGGCTAAGAGACATATGCTTCACCTGAGAACCCTGGCTCCTGCTCCTGGAGAATAGACAGGGAATTTCTAGGTTCCTACCTGGCCAAGTTCCCCCTCTGTCAGTTCTCATGAGTGTCTCCTCATAAAAATACCTTTTACCAAGGAGGGGAGCTTTGAAGTCATAGACTTGATGACAGGATACAGGAAAGCCTGTCAGAATATCCAATGCCATCAGAACAGTCATACCATGGGGACTGCTCAGGGAAATTTTAAGGGCTATCTGGAAAGGTACATGGGACTCTTTCTCCCAGACCTGATCCATTTCCAGTGTTTTGCATCTTAGTTAATGATCCATTTTCCATTCAGTGGACTAGACAGAAATTTAAGAGCCTTTCTTGTCTCTTCCTCTTCATTTTCTTCATCTAATCCATCAGTAGCCTTGTTAGCCCTACTTTCAAAATCTATCCCAAATTTGTACATTTCTCTTTTTTTCCATTACCTGGCTCTAGTCCAGATACTTTCATGTCTTACTTTCTAACTGGTACATCAACTATTTCTAATCTATTCCCAACACTGCATTTTCTGTGTTGTAGCCAGAGTTATCTTTTAAAAAATATGATCATGTAACTCCTTTGCTTAAAATCATCCAGTGTTTTCCCAATGGTCCTACAATAAAGATCAGATTCCACAGTCTTGCCTGGTCTGCCTTGGGTCCACATCCCCAGGCTCATCTCTCACTGCTCTCTCTGTTTGTCAGCCACCTTGCCCTTGTAGCAGCTACTTGGATACTCCACACATTCTTCACTACATTCTACCTCTCATATCCACAAGTTAACTCCCATTCAGCCTTCAGTTTTGGCTTAAGTCACTTCCCTGAGCCCAAGTCCAGTACAGGTTCCTTTTTAACCATGTTTCTCTCCCTAAAGCACTTAAGACAGTTGTAGTTAAAATACATGACTATTTGTGAAGAAAACCATCTACTTTTTCCATTAAACCTTAAGCTTCATGAGAGCAAGGATTCTATCTTTTTAAATGAGCATTACATCCCCAGTGCTTGGTTCATAATTGGTACCTCGATAAATATGTACTGAATGAATATTTCATTTGCATTAATGCATTTAGATGACAGTGAACAGGTCCAAGCATATGGGTGTTTTAGAGATGGGTGAATAAGGAGTACAAAATGGGAGTGAAAGATCAGGAAAATACAATAGTTATGTCACTTTCAGTTCAGATGGTTAGCTTGAGTGAATGTCATGGATTCTTTGATAAATCAAGAATGTTATGGGTAGATCTTTAAAATCTGTTTTAGGGGCGCCTGGGTGGCTCAGTAGGTTAAGCCTCTGCCTTCGGCTCAGGTCATGATCCCAGGGTCTTGGGATCAAGGCCCGCATCAGACTCTCTACTCAGCAGGGAGCCTGCTTCCCCTTCTCTCTCTCTGTCTGCCTCTCTGCATACTTGTGATCTCTGTCTGTCAAATAAATAAATAAAATCTTTAAAAAAAAATCTGTTTTAAAAAAATGGAAGCTGGTGGAGATAGGAAGTAGGGAGACCAAAAGGGAGCTGTTATGCTATCTAGTAAAAGAAAAACCCAGACCCAGTTTCTGTTTTCTAGCCTCCTCTAAAACAGGACGATGGGCCTATATACTCTTTTCCCTTGTATTTGGGATACAGCGTTGGAGGGGATGAGGAGCCATGGGGTCTGGGTGCTCTGGTGGAGAAGTAAAGGAGAGGTGAAGAGTTTGATATTTTCTTATATCCCTCTGTGGTCAGCTCCGTCTAGAGTTTTATAGGGAATTCAAAGTGGGAGGAAGATTTTAGTAGCGTGGCGATGCCAAAGAAAAGGTGAAGAGGCATAGAGCCGGGAAGGGGAAGGAATGGGGAATGACTAGTCCAAGTAAAGGATGGTTGCAGGCCTCTGAACCAATGCGAAGAGGAAGGAACAGGTGGAAGGGCTCAGGATATAACAGAGAGGCAGCTTCAGGGAACTAGCTCTGGGAACACAGGCTGGTGTGGCAGAGGATCAAATCAACCCGAGTTTCTTTTTTTGGGTTCTGGAGGCAGATGATGACATTCTGTGAGCAGAAGTTGTATACTGAAAGAGCTGTGAAATATTTGGTTCCAGTCCACTGACATTATACAAGCAGTTGTTATATGGAATGGTTATGACATTTCCACCTAACATTATGGGTTAATTTACTGGGGAGTAGAAGATGTAACCTTTACTGTGTAATATAATATAACCCATATCTTCATTTCCAACTGAGAGTTGATTTATATCTTTTAACTTACTGGTGTTTCATGAGTATATATTTTAAGTGGGTTCAACGTGTCACATATCCCAAATCTTCTTTGGCATCAAGTAAGATATTAATTATATACAGAGTGTATTAATTATATACAAATACTAGTACACACAGATGCACATCCATGCACATGCATATGCACACACTCATAACATGCATATGAAGTCACATATACATACCACTTTCTCTGGTATTTTTCCAGCCTGACTTTCAGTCACGCTTGTCGGTTTATTGGGTTCCTCCTCATAAGTGTTGGCTTCCTTTGAGATCAATTTCTGTAAAACCTCTGCTACTTCATCTTCTAGTGTGTGTGCCTGGCTTTCTGTGATCTGTTATAAAGAGTGAAAACATATATAACTGCTATTCTAATACTTGTGATTGAAAAATCTAGACTAAACTCTAGTCAAGTACATTTTTTAGTAGATAAGAGAATCTTGTGGTCCCTCTTTCTAGATAACCTTTGTTTATGCCTCTATTAGTTGCTGGCCATTCTAGTGACTGCCCCAGCCCTCCTGGGAAACAGTGCCTTTGGGCTGTACAAATAATCAGGCCTGTCTTTGGGAATCCATGGAACATTTATTTTGAGAAACACCTTGAGGGTTATTTTCTCTCTCTCTCTCTCTCTCTCTTCTCTTTTTAAAATATTTTATAAATTTAATTGAGAGAGATAGTGAGAGAGAGCACGAGCAGAGGGCGAGAGGGTGAAGCAGGCTCCTTGCTGAGCTGGGAACCCAACATGGGACTTGAACATGGACTGGGATCATGACCTGAGCCAAAGGCAGACGCTCAACCATCGGAGCGACGCAGGTGCCCCTCAAGCATTTTTTCTCAACCCTCAGCAGCAGGTCATAGCAGGTAGCCTCTGAAACAGACAAATTTAGCCCCCTGCTATGGCCTGACAGAGCTGTACAAGGTCTGGGAATCAGGCTGAGGGATGACCTAATTAAATTGCTTAGAGTTTCCCAAATGTTGCTTGTCTTTGCTCCTGTTAGTCCCTTGTCACAACTCACATATCTTTTACTGCTGTTCATTAAATCCTAACCATCCTTTAAGCTGACTTCAAACACCTCCTTCTCTGAAGCTCTTCCTTATTGTCCAACTGCACATAACCCATCCTCTGGCATGCTGGACTGCTTTTACGGTTCTGATGCAGCCTGCGTGGTGGGCATGTGTATATTTGTGTAGTTCCTCTGGTAGACTATAAGTTCCTAGAAGATTGTTGTCTTATTTGTCCTCACAACCTATCGTGCTTAATATAAAGTAGAGATATTAGAAACATTCGGCTACAACTTGGACCATGTAGCTTGGCTTCTTAGCAAATTCCAAACTGTACTAAGAAATGGGTTTATTCGCATGCAGGACTTACGAGGCCAAGATTCAGCAGTTTAGAAACAATCTTATCAAATACTCCTCTGTCATTTTCCTCATAAATCCTGGTAGCAATTTTCTGGACGATGTCTTCAGCAGTTAAAGGAGTTCCATCTAGTTGATGAAGGCCGTCTGGATCATCTAGAGGGCATAACCACAATTCCACATCATAGCTATCATAAGCCTAGTTCATGGATTGTGTGACACTTACAATCGTACCTTGCTCTTGTACACTCCGGTATGATTGGGATGCATTCATGGTGTTGTTTGGTCCACATGAGCCCTTGGTTAGAAATAAAATTTTACTTCTAGGTGAGATGCCAAGGTGGCAATGGAAATTCTGAAAGCTTCTTATGTGATTTTAAGTGAAAAGAAGATCTGAGGACAACACAAAAAGCGTCTCCATTTTTCATTCTCACTAATAATACAAACAAGGTTGTATTTTTAAATTTTACAGTGGGCCATATTTATGTAGCATGCCATATTGTCCAAAACATCCTTCTATATACTATGTAATTTGATATTCCATTTCCATACAAAGAGTAGAATGGTAATATCTGCACGTGTATTTCTTCCACTGGCAAGTTCCTGGCCTGAGGGTGGGGGAACCTGCCTCACACTCGGAATCAGAGAGGGTGTGCTGAAGATTTGATGACTTACCTGGGATAAATATTTACTTCTAAATGAATGTGTGTCTGAACTCCTTTACGGAAGACAGCTTAATGTGATAAGCCCCTTTCTCTAGAGAACAGGGAACTTATTTTATGTGTCTGATATTTAATCTTTTAAAATGAGACAACCGATTTGTGCAAAGCAGTATGTAAATCTATGTAAATCTCTGCAGAGATGCTTGCAAATATGTTTCATTGGCTTTCCTGGGAATACATTTGGCAGCACTACTTCAGAGGAAACAAGAGCCCATCCTGAGGGAAAGGCACAGTCGTGTTCGTGGCAAGGAAACACAGCACCATGTCCAAGACAACTCTCAGGAAACAGCTGGTCTTTTCTAACTGAGAGCACATCGAGCAATATATTAGTATGTGCAAGTTTACAAGGCACTTAACTCTTCCTGTCACCTCTGATTGGCAGATCAGCATTTTAGCACACCATACCACTTGTTATCTATATTTCCTTGGATCACTGTAAAGGGAGATCGTAGGATTATCTGTTTCATGGGCTTATTATGAAGCTCAGATAGAATAAGATGTAAATGTACCTCTTAAACTGCAAAGTACTCTATGAAAGCTGGTGTGCAGTATCATGTGAAAGCTAAAAAATTATTATATGTAGTAGATTTGTACCAACTGTGATTATCTTCTAGAGAAAATGGAAATTGAATCTCTGGTCAAATTCTGCCTAAATAATTCTGATCATATTTACTCAAAGAAAGAAGAGCCTCATATTTCTGTTTTTATTCTGTCCTTTTTCTTCCATGACTTTGAGGATTCAAACAAGAAATTTCTCTCCCAACCTTCCTTTCAGAGTCCATACAGCTGAAGGGATATGCCGTCTTGGGCTGAATATTTTCTTGTTGTTTGAAGAAAAGCTTAGGAAACTGAATAGAATGATTATACATGGAGGACTAGAAGCTTCCTGACAGTATATTATTGCTGAGCTGTTGACCAAGCCATTAGCTATGAGCTCTGGGACTCCCTGTGTATCAGAGTGACTAATAAACAGAAGACACCCTAAGAAAAAAAACCATACAACCGATTTCCCTCCTGACTGACTGAAAATTGGGTTCTTTGTCCATGTTTTTCAGGAGCAGAGACTCATTGTTATTTAGGTCTGATTCTTCCATTTGTGGGTTGCAAGACAGACTCTCGGGAGCATGTGGAGCAGAAACTACCCAAGGTCTATGCAGAGGTGGAAAAATGTATTTCCCTTCCCACTTAATCCCTCAGGATCTGAAAAAAAAGGAAGAGCACTGGCTGCTTGCTGGAGCTGGAAAATAACTGGGATGACTGTTTTTCAGTTCATTTACTTCATAACAGGGAAAACATAAGCAATTCTCAGCAGAAACAGCCTCTCTGCTCTGCTGCACTGCTGCCTGCTCTTGAGCCAGGAGCTCAGACTTCCCTAGCAGACCTTTGCTAGATGGTGTTAATCGTTGAGCACTTGGGCATTGCTCCTCACCTTCACTGATTTTACCTGGCTTCTCTAAAATGGAGAGAATTACTCAGAGTGACTTCTCTACTGCTCATGAAAGCGTATTTTACCCTCCTACATATACCCTCAGAGGGAAACCAAACATGAGTTCAACATCCATAACTTTTTTTAAGCAGCTACAACATTCTAAGTGGATGTAAAAGACCATCTTCCAAGTCTTCATCTGCCCTGTTATTTTTTGAACCCTTGGCATCTATGTACGGCACCTGACATTCATTTGTCCAACACATATTTTTATTAAAGTCTTCATATGGGCCAGAACTGGAAACAGATTGATAAATAGTTTAAGCATGATACCTAATTACACACAGCTTTTGGTCTAGCTCATAGTCTGAAACATAGTAATTGCTTAATGAATATTTGTTTGGTGAATGCACACAGGAACCCCAAAGCACTACTTCATAAAAGAAACTTGGAAAAATCCTGAATTACATATACTGTGGCAAACATAGAAAAGGACACCCGACGGGCCCTACAAGCCCATCTGGAGGTTTCATAAAGGTGTAACAGTATCCTGCAGAAGTTTTGCCCCCTCACTTTTTTACTCCTTCTGGGATGTAAGTCTGCATGCCTCTGAGGTTCCAGTTAACTTGGTCGTCACAAACCCAGCTGGTTCCAGGATTTCCAAGGTCTAAGAGGAGAACAGTCATTCACTCATAGACCATTATCTCCAAAAGTCTCCTCTGTAGTCTCAAGTGGATTTGAAATGACTCCTAGGTAAATCTAGAGCCATCAGGGTTCTAGAGAATTCTGAACCCATTTGGGATGGTAATAAAACGTTAAACAATTTAAAAATAAGTTGCTCAAGTTAGTGGTCAGACACAAACAGATCTATAACTCTGCCTGCACATACAACAAGTTTGACAAAAAAAAAAAAAAGGTAGTCAAACAAACATTAGACTATTTTTTTTAATTTTATGAAATTAAATGGTCTGTTCAATCAAAGTATACCCAGTGCCTATTTATTTCTAGTCCAAATATTTTAGGTTAAAAAGTAGAATTCAAGAGAAACACATTTCTGTGAGTAGTATACAATATGAAATATTTCAAAATATAAACCATCTTCCCTACCCCATTCATATAGAACACACTTCTGAATTTTCCTCAGGCTGTGATATCCAATGAAAGTAATATTTAGTTGGTAGTTGTTTTCTGGCAGAGATAGCCAGGATAATTCTCTTGTGGCCATGGAGCAAAATAAGAATATTAAAGAAAATTTGTAGTCACTTTTAAGCAGTGGTCCTCAGCACAGAAAACACACTCTCCTCCTCCATGCTCAGATACAATAGTTCATGTACTCCCTGGAGTATTATGTTATTTGCTCACTCATTCCTTCATTCATCTATTCATGCAGTGAATTCATAAGGATTCAGACACTGGATATACAATGTTTCTCTTCTAGTGACATTTCCAGTTTAGTTAAGGAGAAAGACAAATCATAGGTGGTCACACTTAGGAGTATAAAATTACAAATTACATTAAGTGTTATGAACGAAAGGAACAGGTTTCTATTAGATCATGTGTGCTGGATGAACACAGGAATCTGTCCTTCCAGGACTATGGAAGCCACATTAAGGATTTGGGTTTTTATCCCGACACAAATAAGAATCTACTAACGCGTTTTATGCAAGAGTGACAAGATTGTACTTGTGTGTTGAAAAGATCACTCTGGCTGCTCTGAGTTAGAGAAGGGCAGAGTGAATGCTGGAAGATCCATTAGAAGATTTTGCTGTAGTTCAAGTGAGACATGATTAGATTTTAGACAAGGATGGCGGTGATCGAGGATAGAGAACAAAACTATTGTATATATAGGTAATATATATATATTTCAGAGAAGGAGAAGTGTGGGCTAGTGTTATGAGACATCAGGCTATAGATGATAATTAGGGCCATGGAAAGGTTAGAATGACCTAGGGAGAAAGATATGACTAGGAAAAGACCACTGAAAAGAAAGTAATGGCTATTTCAGCTTTTGTAAGGAGCATTTTATTGATGTAATTATTTGAGAATTATGATATTTTCTTTGTACTAATAGTTAAAGTAAATTGGAATGTTAAAATGAATTTGATTTCATAAAATATAGACAGCAGATTTAAATTGTTTTCAAAAAACCAGTAAAGGAAACTTAAAATGAGAAAATAAAATTTGGGCTTCTGTGAAGCTGAGGCCTCACACAAAAAATTAATTTTGATCCTAACTAATAAAGGACTATGAAAATAAAAAGGCTATTTTTAAAACATAGGACTTTCTCTTAACCCACAATGGGGAGACTCCAAGTTAGAGAAAATAGGAATCAAAAGTTTTATTTCCTCATTTACCTTGAAATTTATGATTCAGTCCACTCTTAGTAGAATCATAATCATCAATCAGTCTTCGATTCTTGGTTGAATCAGCGTCTTCCACATTTAATTTATTATCATATGGGGAGCTTCTAATGGATTGTTTTTCTTTCTCAGTTTTTTCCTTTTCTGTTATTGCCTTTAGCAGGTTCAAGTTATCAACAAAGGAATAATTGCTTTCACCTGGCTTGTTTTCTGGAAGAAAAGCCCCCAAACCCAACACATCCATTTTAGTTAAGATTTTCATAACCTACGTTATTTAAATTATATCACCATAATTTCTTTTTACCTGGAGGGTATGTTTTTTTAATCTTGTCTGCTTCTGCTTCAGCAATCTGGGAAGTAAATTGGAGATAGACCTGGTTTTAAATCATTGCTCCAGCATTTACCAAATATGACAGCTAAATAACTTAATCTCTGTGGGATTTCATTTTCTTATTTGTAAAATGTAGATAATAATTTCTATTTCAAAGCATTGCCATGAGGATTAAATGAGATAAAAGAAAGGGCAGATGGTCTGCAAATATTAATTCCCTGCTCCTGTAATATTGGTGAAAGATAAATCTGATAAATTAAACAGCCTTAAAATAGAGTGGATGTGATATTGGATTTACTGGGTTATTATACAGTCAGTTCTATGTATTATACAGAATTCTATGTATGTAACTGTTAAGATGTACAATTTCCCAAAACATATTTTCCATCTTAATTTCTGCCAATTTATTATTAAGTTCCTGAAGTTTGTGAATTCAAAATGGCTAAAATGTCACAGCTTAATTACATTAAATATAACTTAAATAAAATGAAATAACATTTATAATTTTACTTTTGACCTACCTGTTCATTCAAAGGTCTTTCTGCACTTAATTCTCTATTATGTAGGGGTTTTTCTAGAATAACCAAACACAAATATAAATTTTATTGTACAGTGGAAAGATACAATATGTATCTTACTACATAAAATCTCCAAAAAAGAAAAACAAATATTAGGAGAAATGTTTTTGGATGCCTGTGAACAAAAATATGTATTAACAAAGATAATCAAGATTATACAGTAACAATGATTATCAACGTTGCCTTGCCTATTATTTTGGTGCACTTCCTGAGTTAATAGAATTACACTTTTATTTTTCTGCCCAGAAATCTAACATTTAGTTCTAACACTTCTCTTACCAGCTGTTTCCAGCTAGATAGAGTATAATTTGGATTGGCATTACTGGTACATTAAAAGCTCTTTTATCATATGCTGCACATATTATGAATAAAATATCCTAGTTGTAAGACAACTAGGGGGAAAAATGCCACTTTTTAAGGCGGAAAAAACCACCCCCTCGCCCAGTTTCAAAATAAGATATTTCAAAACAACCCATGTTATTACTCTATCACTCAAAAATTATGTGTAGGGGTGGTGGCATCTGTCTTGTCTCTGAATTCGGACTGATTTCTCTATCAATATGTACGGATACGATCTGATCAGAAAAGAGGCAAGGTGATTTACAGTTCCCGGGATTATGCCAAGCTTTACCTCTTCGCGGCGAAATAAAAGAGAGGTGGGAAGAAAAGTGCCCACGTACCTTGACTGCCTCCCGGCTTGGGAAAAGCTTGAATTGGGCTGCTTTGGAGCACCAACACCAGAATCCAAGTGCCGGTCCAAAGGAACCCCATTCTTCCACGCTTGGCTTCAGAAACAGCCTGGCGCCGGACTCCCAGAGCTGTGGCTTTTGTTATGAATGAAAAGGAGGAGTAAAAACAGGAAGAGCTAGGAGGGCGGGTGAGGGGAGGAAGAGTGGCAGGGACCCAGCGGCCCGGGGAGCTCCGCGCCACTACTCAGTAAAGGGATTAGGAAGGCTCCGGGCGCTCCAGAGTCAGGTCCTCAGGTGGGGGAGAGCGCTGTCCGCCCCGTGGGTGCTGAAGTTCCTGTGACGCGAAGCCGGCCGTGGGTCGGCTAGGGCGTAGCCTTACTCTCTCTCCCTCCTTGAGAGGAAGTGAAAGGAAGGAAGCGCATGCTCTCTGAGAGCCAGAGGCGGTAAGGGATGGCATCAGCGACTCCAACGCTACTCCAATCCCCCGAGAATGCAAGTGGGGGAGGGGCGACCGGCAGGCTAGCGTGTTTTCCGTGCCGCAGCCTTTCGGGTGCTCCTGCGCTCAGGGTCACCTGGATTGCTATAAACTTGGACGTCATTGTCGTAACGTCCCAACCAAATGTTACCTCAAGGACCAAATGCCTTCCCTGCCCTTGCACCTGTCAAGGAGAGCTAGATAACCTTTTATGAAGGTTTCTGTCTTGGGATAGTTCTGGGATATCTGTTCCAGAATCCCTTCTTTCTCCTCCACCCCCTTTAACCAAAAGGTAGATATAATACTTACATCCTTAGAAAAGTCATGCCTTTGTGATTTGGGTTGACGTACAAAATGTCCCTCGTCCCTCAGTGCTCTTATTTCTGTCTTAATTCTATGCAGTCTTTTGAACTGGGAAATGCAAGGAATATTCTTTCACATATATTGCTGCTACACATTCTCACTCTCCTAGATGCTGAAGCAGAACTAAAAAAATTACTACCTGTTCCCCCAAGCGTGGATGTCCTCATCAGTCTGGGATAAGTAAGCATCAAGAGTCAATTTCATTGTGAAACTCCCCCTTCCTCACTAAGGGGAAAGCTCCCTCTTCAGCACCAACAGCACCACAAAACAAACAAACAAACAAACAAACCTGCATTTCCGTAAAATTCTTCCCCAGGATTCAATTATGCCTAAGGGTCTGGCTGTTCCAGAAGTCTTGGAAGAGAAGGGATCCTAACTAGGTCAGGAGGTGCTTCCCACATTCTGAGAATATTCCCCAAAGTCTAACACTATTGCATAAAAGGAGTTATCAAAAGACTTTTAAATAACGAAAACAAGCAACAGTAATGTCAGCAGGATGCTGAGTAAGCTCTTCAGTTTCTGATTTTTAAACAGAGCTTGGAGCCTTTCCTTCGTACTGTGGCATTCTGGGAACCCATCTGAATAATGACCAAATAGAAGGATTCAGCACAATCAGGCCTTTGATTTCTGCACCCTTGCTTTTCAAGGAGCAAGTTAGTCATTCGAGTACCTATAAACAAACAAACAAACTAACTAACAAACAGATCTCCCTTGTTCTAAAGGGTTTTGAGTTTGGAAGTCACTCAAATACTTCCCTTTAGAATCTGAAGAGTACTTTCAATCTAACAGCTATTTCAAAACAAATAGTTGTTTCTTGGCAGTGATAACACAGCATTATTATCCCAGTATACTGGTATACTGCATTAAAAAAATTGTCACAATTTAAGATCCCAGCTGGGTAAAGGATAAATTTCCTCATGATCCTCTTCTTTAAAACAGAGATAAAGGAGGGACGCCTGTGTGGCTCAGCCAGTTAAGTGGTTGCCTTCAACTCAGGTCATGATCTCTTGGTCCTGGGATCAAGTCCTGCATCGGGCTCCCTGCTCAGTAGGGAACCTGCTTCTCCCTCTGCCTGCTCTGCTTCCTCTGCCTGCCACTCCCCCTGGTTGTGCTCTCTCTCTCTCCGATGTAAATAAATAAAAAAATCTTTAAAAAAAGATGACAGTCTCTGTTTCCTTCATAATGTCATTGTGGGGATCAAATGGTACATGTTTTGATCAAGTCATTTTGATGCTAAGATTATTTTTTTTGTTTTGTTTTTGTTTTTTTTTTTTGTTCCAGCTTATTTTAATATAATTGTCATGTAACATTTTGTAAATTTAAGGTATGTGTTGTCAGGATTTGATACATTTATAAATTGTGAAATGATGACCACTGTAGGGTTAGTTAACTGTTCTATCACTTCCCATAATAACCATTTCTTTTTTTTTTTAATTTTATTTTTTATAAACATATAATATATTTTTATCCCCAGGGGTACAGGTCTGTGAATCGCCAGGTTTACACACTTCACAGCACTCACCATAGCACATACCCTCCCCAATGTCCATAACCCCACCCCACCTCTCCCAACCCCCCTCCCCCCATCAACCCTCAGTTTGTGATGCTAAGATTATTTTGACATAGCCTAAAATATAAGTCATGAAATGTTTTCAGCACTTAAGAAACATTACTGAATATTATGTGATATAGCCTTTTGCCAATCCTGCACTCTATTCCTTACCTGATTTCTCAGTCTCACACTATTTTTAAAATAATTACCTTCATTTTTAAGATTAAAATATAGTTGACATACAGTTTAACTTAGTTTCAGGTGTACAACATAGTAATTTGACAACTCTATATATTACACTATGCTCACCACAAGTGTAGTTACCATTGATTATACTCCCTATGCTGTGCCTTTCATCCTGGTGACTTATTCATTTCATAACTAGAAGTGTGTACCTCCACTCCCCATCATCCATTCAGCCTCATTCTTTTTTTTTTTTTTTTAAAGATTTTATTTATTTATTTGACAGACAGAGATCACAAGTAGACAGAGAGGCAGGCAGAGAGAGAGAGGGAAGCAGGCTCCCTGCTGAGCAGAGAGCCCGATGTGGGACTCGATCCCAGGACCCTGAGATCATGACCTGAGCCGAAGGCAGCGACCCAACCCACTGAGCCACCCAGGCACCCCAGCCTCATTCTTTTATTTGTCTTGTTTCTGACTCACCTCTCTCCTCGTTATAAGTTCGTGGTTGGGAGAGAGGCTCAGGGTAGAATGAAGGTAAGAGATGGCTACTAGTACATTGTATTGCTTGCCAAAAATTTTTAAAAATGTGTTTGACCTTTTTCTGCCATTTGGACTCAAGGTGACTGTGTTAAATGGACACTGAATCTAGGAATATGTTATGTTTCTGATCAGATGAGCTGTAGAACACTGAGTAAACTGTAAGGCATGAATTACTTTACATTCCTCAGTCTTATGGATATTTCTGGTGGACACAGTATAGGTCTAAATGGAGTGATTCTAAGTTTCATTTATTCATTAGGAAATATTTATGGAGCACTTGACATGTAGCAGGTATTGAGATAATTGCTGGGTATATAAAGACAAATAAGATGGCCACTGCTAGTCTTATAGTCTAATAAAGAGAAAGGACAACAATAAATACAACTATTTACTGAGTAGTTTTCATGTCCTATACATTGACCTCATTTAAATATAAGTAAACAAACAAGCACAGAAGTGTGTTATAGGTCCTCTCTTTTATGTGCAGAATTCAGGTGGGGTGCAAATAATGGCATGAATGGTCAGGCAAGGTTTCAAAGAGAAAATATCTCTTTTCTTAATAATAAAAAGATTAAAATATTTTATTATTCTATATACATACACTATAAACATTGAATAGTGGGGGCACCTGGGTGGCTCCGTCAGTTAAGCAGCTGTCTTTGGCTCAGGTCATGATCCCGGGGTCCTGCTCCTACTGAGCAGGGGGCCTGCTTCTCCCTCTGCCTGCTTGTGTTCTGTCTCTGTCAAATAAATAAAATCTTTTTAAAAAGTTGAATAGTGTCAAAAATACATGTTGAAATTATAAGTGTCATTGACACAGATGATCATAAAATAGACAACATACAATGTACGGGTAATTTGTAAGTACTTCTTGTATATAGGCGAACACACACATGGATTGCTTATCATGTTCTCATTCACTGGTGAAGAAAATGCCTTTTGAGCTGAGTCTTGGAGGTAGAGATATTTGAAGGATGTTTTTATCCATTATTGAAAAAATCATTCTATTAATTATTGCGTATTTTATGATAGGAAATTTCAAACAAACACAAAAGTAGAGAAAATACTGAAATTAACACCCATGTATTCATTACCCAACTTTATTGGTCATTAGCTTATGACTACTCTTTTTATTTTATATTCCCAACCACTTGGCACCCCCAATGGATTATTTACCTATAAAAATCCCAGACTTCATATCATTTCATCCATAATTATGTCAGTATGTTTACTTAAGAGATAAGGATTCTTTTTTCCTAACATTACTGTCATACCTTTAGCATACGTCATAATAATAATAATAATACCTTTGTATCATCAAATATGCAATCAGAATTCAAACTTCCGCACTTGCTTATAAATATTTTGACAGTTGGTTTGCTTGGACCAGGATCTAAACAAGGCCATGCATTGCATTTGGTTAGCATGTGAGAGACACATACCAATATAAGATTGGAAAGATACATGTTGCCAGGTTTTCTTTGAGTTTCCCAGACAAGTCAGTTTCTTCCTTAGAATATTGTGCACACTTTTAATGTAACATGTAGACCATTTTGCTGCTTTTGAACATGCTTCTTTTTCCTCATTCCAAAAGTAATAAATACACATCAAAGGAAAATTCTGAAAATACAGATAAGCAAAAAGGGGGGAAAATCTGATAGAGATAACCACCAACTTTTGGCATATGTGCTTTTGGTGTCTGTTTTTTTTTTCTAAGAAAATATTTTATATATATCTTAATAAAATAGAATAAGAAATTCAGGTCATGATCCTGGAGTCCTGGAGTCCTGGAGTCCCGGGATCGAGTCCCGCATCGGGCTCCCAGCTCCATGCGGAGTCTGCTTCTCTCTCTGACCTTCTTCTCGCTCATGCTCTCTCTCAAATAAATAAATAAAATCTTTAAAAAAAAAAAGATCAGCTGAGAGAAAATTAAAATCTGGTTGGAGGTTTTTTGTTTTTTGTTTTTGGGTTTTTTTTTTTAAAGGATTTTATTTTATTTATTTGACATGGAGAGAGAGATCACAAGCAGGCAGAAGCAGACGGGGCGGGGGGGAACAGGCTCCCTGCTGAGCAGAGAGCCCAATGTGGGGCTTGATCCCAGGACCCTGAGATCATGACCTGAGCCGAAGGCAGAGGTTTAACCCACTGAGCCACCCAGGCGCCCCTATTTTTTATTTTTTATTTTTTTGTCTTCTCTGACACTCTGCTACTACCTGAATCCCATTCTAAACAATTTCCACAGATTTCCACAGTGCATTGTCATTATTTATGTCTTTTTATTGTGACCCCCACTTGGGAGAAGAGGCTGGTCAGGATTCATCTTTTTAACTCAGTGCCTAGAAAGAGTATGGTAGAGCTCAATAAACGTCCATTGAATAGAATTCTATCTTATGAATCTATCTATAGCAGCTCTCTTACATGAGACTTGTCACGTTTTTCCAAGCCACAGGTCTACCTCATGTAGCCAAACTGCACCATTTCTCCCCATAATCCCTGCCCATCTCCTCTCTTTCCAGGGGCAAAACTGCTAGGTGGTCAGAGGCAGGCTTCAGAAGGCTATGGCTGCCCAAGGACTCCTCAGGTTAGTACACACCCTCTACCCTACCAGGCCCTGAAGCTAGCCTTTTGGGGACTGGGAATTAGGAATTAGGAATATTCAACACGTTCTTCTTGTTGAATGGTGGTGGTATGGGGCTCGAAGGCAAGACAGATAAAGGGTACAAACTGGGATTCATTTCTGTAGGGTCCAGCCTTGGAGGATTTGCTAAAATATTAATGACATGGTCTCCCTTGTGGATCTTCAAAAGATATTAGCTGTGCAAGGCGTGTGCAGCTTGCGTGAGTCAAGGCCACTCTTGACTTTCTTAGCCAGTGTGTCAGTCAGGCTGGCCTTGAGTGAGCTACTTCAAATCCTGAGAAATGTTGAGTAGTGTCATCTAGGTTTCCCGGGAGGAGAGGGTATACACAAGAAGCTTACCCTTTCACTGCTAGGAGACGCTCTTCCCAAGTTTGTGCAAAATAGCAGGTACATCAGAGTCATCCTGCCAGGACTCTGAGGTCAGCTAGAAGACAAGGTTAAGATGGGTACCCACTCACCCCCTTATGATGTCCAGGAGGCCGTGCAAAGTGTACATTAGGAGGATGGTACTAAAAGAATCAGTGGCCGTGGCCTAGGTAATTGGGCTCCATAAAATCATCACCATCTGGGTCTCTTCTAACTATTCAGTGTGACAGAAATTAGAATCCCTCTCTCATTAGGTGTGGTGGGCTTGAACATGAGTTGTTTCTGACCCACAGTTACCATGAGTGGAGATAATAGACAAGGAACAAGAATCATGGCCTAAAGGAAGGCATGATTAGAGTTGTGATAAATAGTATAAGTCAAGTCACCAAACTGAGGGATCCAGAAAGGAACCAGAGCTCTGAGCTGAAAGGGGCAGGGAAACTTGGAGAACTGATGAATCAGTGTACTAAGAAGGAGGGTGGCCAGTCTGGAAGAATTTCTGACATGGCCTATAGACACCATAGCTTTTTTTTTTTTTTTTTAAGAATTTATTTATTTGACAGAGAGAGACAGAGCGAGAACACAAGCAGCAGGAGTGGGAGAGGGAGAAGCAGGCTTCCCGCCGAGTGGGGAGCCTGATGCAGGGCTGGATCCCAGGACCCTGGGATCATGACCTGAGCCAAAGCCAGATGCTCAATGACTGAGCCACCCAGGAGCCCCGACACCATGGCTTTTTATGCAGTTTTTTTTTTCTGGTTTGCCTGGTTGTGCCAAGTGAATTAAAGGAATAAAATGGACTGGCCAGGGATCTGTGGAAGGGGGCACTCGTCTCAACTGTCACCATAGAACCCATGGCAGAGGGCGTCTGGGTGGCTCAGTGGGTTAAAGCCTCTGCCTTTGGCTCAGGTCATGATCCCAGAGTCCTGGGATGGAGCCCCGCATCGGGCTCTCTGCTCAGCAGGGAGCCTGCTTCCTCCTCTCTCTCTGCCTGCCTCTCTGCCTACTTGTGATCTCTGTCAAATAAATAAATAAAATATTAAAAAAAAAAAAGAACTCATGGCAGACTTTAGCTCTCCATTCTTCTTCTTTATGAACAAGATGAGAAGGATCCACTGTGCAGAAGATTTCTCATTTTAAATTCTCATCTATGGATTCTAAGAGGGTCTAAATCTTCTAAATGTCAGGCTCTATGATGAAATATATCCCATAGGTCCTTATCTAGGGCCTGGGTGAGAAGATTCCAAGAGATCTCTCTGTAGGTCAGCTTAACCATGGACAGTAAAAACAGTTTCTCCCATGTTGTATCAATCAGCCTCTGTTTGATTGTGAGCTATCCAAGGGACTGAGGAATCAACATTGAGACACAGGTAGTCCACTCTTCAATGAATTAAAGGGACAGCCAGTTCTGTTTGTTCCTTGCCATGATTCATGTTGGGTTGCCTACAGGGGCTTCCTAAGACTTTCTCTAAGAAAAAATGGAGGCCTAGGGACCGGTGGGACCTGGGTCCAGTGGAACTAGAACATCACTTACAACTGGGTTCTCGTAGGTCTGGTAATGATGGGTTAGGACCCCTTCTAAATATGGCTGGAGGCTTCCTTGTTGCATGTGGTTTAATCCATTTATCTGACTCATGCATCTGGAAGGAGGTGAGGACAACTGGAAATCTTGCCTAGAGATCTGAGTCTTTTGAAGCAGCCTGAGAGAGAAAGGGAATGAGAGAGATCTTTTAGGAAATTCTCAAGCTCTCTACTTTACTCTGAGAAAGAGCCATGTCCATAAATGCCCTTTATATATGTCTCTTACACTATTTGGCTCTCCACCAGATCTTTGATCTCATCTTTTATTATTCACCCTTTATTCTTTCTAATCTAAATACGTAAGATTCCTTGCTGTTCCTCTGACACAGCGGGCCCACTTCTACCTCCCAGCCTTTGCACCGGCTCTGCTCCATTCCTGGAATTCTCTTCCTCCAGATATGCCCAGGGCTCAATCCCTTTTACATATAGCATATGTATCTAAGAAGTCGTGTTCTTAGAAAGGCCTACTACTCAGGTGGGGTTCCCTAAGAAGCAGACACTGAAATGGAGATTAGCAGTAGGAAGTTCATTTGGGTAGAGGTTTCCCCTGCTCTCTGAAAGTAGAGCATTCCTACAAAAACTTTCATAAACTGAAATGGCATAAAACAAAGATGCAGGTACCATTAATTTATATGGAAAAATTTTTTGAGCATTCCCAGACCCCAGAAATAACCTCTTTGGGCTTTTCTGATACCTTAAGACACATCTTGCTAATGGATACACAAGATAAATTAAGATAAAGCACAGATGCTCACAGACACATTTTAAAAGCTGTGACAGCTTGATGCGGAGATGCTGAGTGTATTCCTGGGGAAGGAGCTTCTTGGTGCCTTGCTCACGTGGTGCAGCATCTATAATGGATTTGCAAAAGGAATGCTGAATGCTAATTTCACTCTTCAGCTGTATGTGTGTGAAAGCAAAAAATCCTCTTTGGATTTCTTTCAGTTAGCAAAACCGGGTACAAATGTAGGTCTTTTATAAAAGTGAACCGGCATAATGTGAACTTCTGAAAAGCAGGGGATACCTGTATGCTATTGAATCAATATCCATGGGAGGGACAGAAGGGGGAGGATGCGGGATTTGCCTGAGGGAGTAGTTGAGCTGCAACAGTCTGAGTGGAAGTGTTAGTCAATTCTACAAGGAGTTCTGAAGTTCTAAAGAAGGGGATCCTTCAGAGCGGGGCTCGGTTGGGGAGAGAGGTGGAGGCCTTTATAGTCCTGCTCAGATGAGTCGTTGGGTGTAGGCATCCCCAGAAGGAGTCATGACCTGGATGAGATGGCTCTTTCCAGCATCTGTGAGAATAAGTCCTTTGGTCCTAAAATGGGATCTGAGCAGTGTATCCCAATGTTCACCACATGTGCCCTGACCCTTTATTTAAAGTTGTAACCCCTGCTTCTGCACTCCCTTTCCCCTGCCTTATGTTTCTCCATTCCACTTATTGCCTAATATACTGTCCATTTCACTTATTGATTTTAAAGATTTTATTTATTTATTTGACAGACAGAGATCACAAGTAGGCAGAGAGGCAGGCGGTGGGGGTGGGGGAGCAGGCTCGCTTCTGAGCAGAGAGCCCAACTCGGGGCTTGATCCCAGGACCCTGAGATCATGACCGGAGCCAAAGGCAGAGGCTTAACCCACTGAGCCACTCAGGTGCCCCTCACTGATTGATTTTAGTTATCATCTCTCTTCCCCACCTAAACTGTGAGAGATTTTTACAGATGGAGATTTTTTTCGTCTATATATTTTTTCCCATTGCTATATTCAGAGCATCTAGAATAGTTTCTGATATATAGTAAATGCTCAGCACACACTCATGTGCGGAATATGCTTTAAAATACTGCAGGAAAAAACATATAGCTAGCCGAAGAGAAAAAATAAGATTGGCCTTTCATAGATAATTATCGATTCTGGGTATTGATTATATGGGGATTGAATATATTATCCTCTTTAGTTTTGTATATGCTGGACATTTTTCATAATAAAAAGCTTTAGAAAGAAAAGGGTTGTTTTAAAATTTGCTGCCCACCGGTAGAGAGAGTAGTAAGAGAAACTGTTTTCCTTTCTTATTTCTCTCAAAGGTATTCCGAAAACACAATTAAACATCTTCCTCTGTGGAACAGAAAATCAATTGTTTTTTTCTGGTGCTCCAAAGCCCATCTTCCAACCATCCCTGGAGACATGCTGCTGCCTTGGGGACCTCACCCGATTTAGCTATAAATGCTGCTGCAGTGTTAGCAGTGCAATTTCTGTTCTTTTTCTCCTAGGATGGCAACATTTTCCAGATACTAGAGAATTAGGTCAGCATTTCTTGCTAGCCACTGCACGGAAACAATTAGACAGGACGAATGCATTCTGAGAAACTTAGAGTGATTACTGGATTTCCTCTCCCATCCATCTGGGAACAGCAACTAGGAGGAGGCTGTGGGAGAAGTTTCAAGTGCACACCTCTCCCCAAAGCGGAGGGTGGGTTGACCCGCACAGGAAAGCAGTTACCTCTTCTCTACTGCCTCTCTTCCAAACAAATCCCCCAAAAGGCCTCGAGTGACATAATTCCTATGACCTCTCCGACTTCATTTTTTCCCGCTCATCGCCAGGCCCCTGAGCACCTGTTACACTGGCCTCTGCTGCTCTTGACTTGGCCAGACATTCTTCTTACTGGTTCACTTACCGTGATCTCCTCCTCTACCAGGAATAGTTTTCACCCCCCACCCCCAACAAACCTTAGCTCAAATGTCACCTTCTCAGTGATGGCTTATTTAAAATTGCACCCATGGGACGCCTGGGTGGCTCTGTTGGTTAAGCGTCTGCCTTCAGCTCAGGTCAAGATCCCCGGGGTCCTGGGATCAAGCCCTGCATCCGGCTCCTTGCTCAGCGGGCAGTCTGTTTCTCTCTCTCCCTCTGCATCTGCCTCTCCCCCTGGCCTGTGCTCTCCTTCTCTCTCTCTCTCTCTCTCTCTCAAATAAATAATAAAATAAAAAAATCTAAAACAAAATCTAAAAAAAAAAAATTGCATCCCCTTCTGCCACTCCTGTATTCTCAACCTTATTACTTTGCTCTACTTTTTCATTATTCCTTGCCACTTATCTCATTTAAACATACCATGAAATTTATTTCTCTACTGTGAGTGCCTATAATAGTGCCTGGCACATAAACAGTTGTTGGAAAAAATTGAACAAATGAATGGAATTCAGACTCCTGTGTTTCTCAGACAGTGTCCATACATTCAGGATTTTTCGAGCCAGTCCTAATTTTAACTCTGTTTAATCTCTCTGCTCCCTTTCTCTTGCCGTTTATCTCCATCCCTCCAGTTTATACCTTAAAGCCACCAGATCTTTTGAAAATACAAGTCTGATCAAAGGTACGGGTGGAGTTTGGGCAAGGCAACCTGGAAAGTTGCAGCACCCTGTGCCTAGCTAGTCCCAGGTGGGAGACATTACCATCCAGCCTGAGCCTGGTGTGAACGCTATCAAAAGGCTGGCTGATGGGAGGTATAGCCTTCATAGAGGACGCAACCAACAGGAGACAACCTAATAGGGAGGGAGCCAGGGAAATAAATCTCCTGACTCCACTCTCCTCTCTTCCTCTCATCTCCTGCCAGTGGCCCCTTATGGCTGATGACAAGGGAGCCATTCACACAGTCCTCTGAAGTCAGTCTTCTTGGCCACAGGGGTGGGTGGACTGTGGATGTGGCAGGAGGGAGGAAATGGAAGATATCTACTTTGTCTCTTCTTCTTTCATGGGGCTCCACTCTCAGGCCCCTTCCTGTCATTCCCAGAATATGACAAGCTTTCTTCCCACTCAGGGATTTTGCAACTTTGCTCTCCCTTCTGTCTGGAATGTTTCTTCTGCCAGCTCCTTCTCATCCCAGTCACTGTCCCCTCCTGAGACAGGCCTTTTCTGACCAGTGTCCTCACTCACTTATCTTCTATCACATCTCTTTCTTTCTTAGCATTTATCACAACTTTTAATAAATATGTTTTATTGTCCATCTCCTCTTCCAGATTATGCAAGCACCCTAAGAGCAGAAACTTTGACTTTTTAAAAAAATTCCAACACCTGGAATTGAGTCTGGTTTCTAGTAAGCATTCAATAAATAAATTTTTGAATAAATGAACAAGTACACGAATAACCAAAAAAATTCTGAAAGTGAAAGAAGGGGAATTTCTTACTAGATATTATAAAGCTACAGTAACTAAGACATTTTGACCCTGAGCAGGAATAGAGTACCCTGGTTCAGGAGCAGAGCACCATTGCAATAGCTTCCTAATCAGTTTCCCTGCAATATGGTGATTTAGCATATGATAAAAGGGGCATTTCAAATCAGTGGGGATTAGAGGCACTTGGGTGGCTCAGCTGGTTAAGAGTCTGACTCTTGATTTTAGCTCAAGTCATGATCTTAGGGTTGTGCGATTGAGCCCTGTGTTGGGCTCCATGCTTGTGGAGCCTGCTTAAGATTCTCTCCCTGTCCCTCTGTCCCTGCCCCTGCTCTCTCTCTGTTTAAAAAAAAAAATCATTGAGGATTAGATAATTAATACCTAAGTGATGTTGGGATATTGGCTAGCAATTTTGTTTAATGATGGATGTATTCCTCATACCTCCATTGAAATAAACTATATATGGATCAAATATTTAAATATAGGGGCGCCTGGGTGGCTCAGTGGGTTAAGCCGCTGCCTTCGGCTCAGGTCATGATCTCAGAGTCCTGGGATCGAGCCCCGCATCGGGCTCTCTGCTCTCTAGGGGAGCCTGCTTCCTCCTCTCTCTCTGCCTGCCTCTCTGCCTGCTTGTGATCTCTCTGTCAAATAAATAAATAAAATCTTAAAAAAAAAAAGATTTAAACATAAAACCATGATAAATTGTGTGAATACCTTTACTATCTTGAGAAAAGAAATGCTACTTTAAACATCATAGACAAAACAGAAAACAGAAGGGAAGAGAATGATATATTAACTACCCAACATTTCTATTTTTAAAAAATGTCAAAATGTTATAACAAGTTTGAAAAACTGGGAAAAGATCACCAATGTTCCCAACCACCAGTAATCAAGAATGCAAGTAAAATGATTATAAAATATCATTTTTGATCTTTCAAATTAGCAAAGATTGAAAAGATTGACAATACTGAATGTTGACCAGTGTATTAGTTTCTTATTGCTATTTAACCTATTACCAAAAACTTAGTAGCTTAAGCTCACAAACTTTATTATCTTATAGTTCTTTAGGTCAGAATTATGCCAGGGGTTTCACTGGGCTAAAATCAAGATTATCAGCAGAGTTGCCTTCTTCTTGGAGGCCCTAGGGGAGAATCCTCTCCTTGCCTATTCCTACTTTTAGAAGCCACCATATTCCATGGCTTATGGTTCACTTCTTTCATCTTTAAGGCCAGCAAGATTGCATCTCCCTCTGAACCTTCTTCAGTAGTCAGGTTGCAATTTTACAGTTCCAGAATCAGGACATCACAACATTGTGTGATCATTGTGTGATTGTATGGATGTACTTGCAATGTTTTGAATAGACAAATGTATAGAGACAGAAAGTAGGTTAGTGTTTGTCTGGATATGGTGGGGATGGCAGTTGGGAATTGGAGGTGACTGGTAGTAGGTATGAGGTCTCTCTTTGGAATGATGAAAATTTTCTAAAAATGATTATGGCGATGGTTATACAACTCTGTGGATATACTAAAAACTACTAAATTTCACACTTTAAGTAAATGGTATGATATGTGAATTATGTTTAAATAAAACTAATAGAAAACAAAAGAATCAGGATGACATTATCCAGATCTAGGGATAAATCTTAATGCTACAAATAGTGTAACAATCAAACATATGGATATTCTGTTATGATGTAATTTGAAGTTGCTTTGAATTAGTCTTGACCAAAAAAAAAAAAAGGTTTATTTGAATCTAATCAAGACTTTAGACCTAAATTCCAGGATACCTTTAATTCCAAGAATAAATTCTGTTTCCATGAAGAAGTAATGAGACCAGAAGGTGGCAAATCCTACCAGACAACTCTTCTAGCCCTCTCAAGAAATTGCTGTCATGGAAGGAAAAGTGTGGATGGAAACAGTGCCAGATTTCATAAGACTTAAGAGATGTAACAAATGCGATGTGTGGGCCTTGAGTAGATGTTATTTTCAGCAAACCAACCAGAAAGGACATTTTTAATATAATTGGAAAATTTAGATACAGAATCAGTATTTTATGGTAAAAGGAATATTGTTAATTTTGTTAAGGATTATGGTTATATACCCTTAATTACTAGAGCTCTCCACTGAGTGAAATGTCATGATGTCTGCAATCTACTTTTTAAAAATCAGGGGCACCTGGCTGGCTCAGTCTGTGTAGTGCATGACTCTTGATCTTGGGGTTGTGAGTTTAAGCCCTACGCTGGGTATAGAGGTTACTTAAAAATATATAATCTTAGAAAATAAATTAATTAAAAAATAAGAAATCAGAAAAAATATACACAAAGCATATATGGCAAAATGTTGACTATTGTCAAATCTGGGTATGTATATAGGGGTCCATTTTACTAGTTCCTGTCTTCTCCATATGAAAATTTTCATTATATAAACTTTCAGAGCCAGGAAATGGTAAAATCTGTATTGATAACCAAAAAGAATTATCCAAAGAGCTTTCCAAGAGATGTTCGAAAAAATTAAGGAATATAAATAATTTTTAGCAATTCTGAGTTCTATATTAAGCTGCAGGGGCTATCAACTTCTACAGCAAACACATAGATTACAAAATGACAACCCAAATATTATTGAATTTTGTATTGCATTTTATAGAACATTATCCTTTTTTAAACAAAGGGGATTGAAAATATATATACATAAATATTTAATATCCATACCTAGGTAAAAGTTTTCATGCACATAAATTTAAAAAGAGGAAAAGTCCTTTATCCTATTATTTTTTTTTAATTTTTTATTTTTTTTAAGAGATTTTATGTATGTATTTGACAGACAGAGATCACAAGTAGGCCTAGAGGCAGGCCAGAGAGAGAGAGAGGAGGAAGCAGGTTCCCTGCTGAGCAGAGAGCCCAGTGCAGGGCTCAATCCCAGGACCCTGGGATCACGACCTGAGCCAAAGGCAGAGGATTTAACCCACTGAGCCACCTACGCACCCCCTTTTTTTTTTTATTTTAATTTTTTATTTTTTTAAAGAGATTTTATGTATTTATTTGACAAACAGAGATCACAAGTAGGCCTAGAGGCAGGCAGAGAGAGAGAGAGAGAGAGGAGGAAGCAGGTTCCCTGCTGAGCAGAGAGCCCAGTGCAGGGCTCAATCCCAGGACCCTGGGATCACGACCTGAGCCAAAGGCAGAGGATTTAACCCACTGAGCCACCTACACACCCCTTTTTTTTTTTATTTTAATTTTTTATTTTTTTAAAGAGATTTTATGTATTTATTTGACAAACAGAGATCACAAGTAGGCTGAGAGGCAGGCAGAGAGAGAGAGAGAGGAGGAAGCAGGTTCCCTGCTGAGCAGAGAGTCCTTTATCATATTATGATCCCTATACTGTGACCGCAAAATATGTCAACTTTATCCATATATAAAGTTTAGAAGCATTGTATTCTTGAAATTCCAGCAAAAGTCAACAGATAATAGTAGGAAAAAAGGAACTAGTTCTCAATTTCCTGACATGTTGATCTAGTGTTCCACAGTCCAGTTGCCCGTCTTATCTTATTCACTCAAAGATCTCTATCTCATTTCTGGAATTTCTTACAATTTAGATGATCTAGGAAGCAGAGGTACACAGTCAGATTTTCTCAACAGGGGCAGAAGCAAATCAAAGACAAATGGCTATTTTATCCTACTTCTGGTCAAGCCATTGTTTGCTACATTCAAAGACAGATTTATGGTGAAGCTAATGAAATCTACTTGTACAAGTCCCTTCCACGTGCCCAGGAAAAGTCCTAGCTATTGTTCACATAGCCATAAGCTTTTGTAAAATTTGAAGAAGTTTTCAAACACAATTGGTAGACCTTCGTCTTTGTACTCCAACCTCCCACCAAACTTACCTGACTGTTAAATGCTGGATGAATAGCAATTGGCATTTCTGGAAGTCTAATAAAGGGAAGTCGAGTTGGGGATACAATGGGTTTAGTTCATTATATAATTTAAGTGGTTCATAATTTAAGAGCTTCATGATCATGTTTGGGTAAAGTTACTGCTAGTCTGCTGGATATAGGAATGGATTCCAAGAACACATATACTGTGTACTGCGGGGACACTGACTGGGATAAGAAGGAGCTGGCAGAAGAAACATTCCAGACAGAAGGGAGAGCAAGTTGCAAAATCCCTGAGTGGGAAGAAAGCTTGTCATATTCTGGGAATGACAGGAAGGGGCCTGAAGAGAGAGAGAGAGGAGGAAGCAGGTTCCCTGCTGAGCAGAGAGCCCAGTGCAGGGCTCAATCCCAGGACCCTGGGATCACGACCTGAGCCAAAGGCAGAGGATTTAACCCACTGAGCCACCTACGCACCCCCTTTTTTTTTTTATTTTAATTTTTTATTTTTTTAAAGAGATTTTATGTATTTATTTGACAAACAGAGATCACAAGTAGGCCTAGAGGCAGGCAGAGAGAGAGAGAGAGAGAGGAGGAAGCAGGTTCCCTGCTGAGCAGAGAGCCCAGTGCAGGGCTCAATCCCAGGACCCTGGGATCACGACCTGAGCCAAAGGCAGAGGATTTAACCCACTGAGCCACCTACACACCCCTTTTTTTTTTTATTTTAATTTTTTATTTTTTTAAAGAGATTTTATGTATTTATTTGACAAACAGAGATCACAAGTAGGCTGAGAGGCAGGCAGAGAGAGAGAGAGAGGAGGAAGCAGGTTCCCTGCTGAGCAGAGAGTCCTTTATCATATTATGATCCCTATACTGTGACCGCAAAATATGTCAACTTTATCCATATATAAAGTTTAGAAGCATTGTATTCTTGAAATTCCAGCAAAAGTCAACAGATAATAGTAGGAAAAAAGGAACTAGTTCTCAATTTCCTGACATGTTGATCTAGTGTTCCACAGTCCAGTTGCCCGTCTTATCTTATTCACTCAAAGATCTCTATCTCATTTCTGGAATTTCTTACAATTTAGATGATCTAGGAAGCAGAGGTACACAGTCAGATTTTCTCAACAGGGGCAGAAGCAAATCAAAGACAAATGGCTATTTTATCCTACTTCTGGTCAAGCCATTGTTTGCTACATTCAAAGACAGATTTATGGTGAAGCTAATGAAATCTACTTGTACAAGTCCCTTCCACGTGCCCAGGAAAAGTCCTAGCTATTGTTCACATAGCCATAAGCTTTTGTAAAATTTGAAGAAGTTTTCAAACACAATTGGTAGACCTTCGTCTTTGTACTCCAACCTCCCACCAAACTTACCTGACTGTTAAATGCTGGATGAATAGCAATTGGCATTTCTGGAAGTCTAATAAAGGGAAGTCGAGTTGGGGATACAATGGGTTTAGTTCATTATATAATTTAAGTGGTTCATAATTTAAGAGCTTCATGATCATGTTTGGGTAAAGTTACTGCTAGTCTGCTGGATATAGGAATGGATTCCAAGAACACATATACTGTGTACTGCGGGGACACTGACTGGGATAAGAAGGAGCTGGCAGAAGAAACATTCCAGACAGAAGGGAGAGCAAGTTGCAAAATCCCTGAGTGGGAAGAAAGCTTGTCATATTCTGGGAATGACAGGAAGGGGCCTGAGCGTGGAGCCCCATGAAAGAAGAAGAGACAAAGTAGATATCTTCCATTTCCTCCCTCCTGCCACATCCACAGTCCACCCACCCCTGTGCCCAAGAAGACTGACTTCAGAGGACTGTGTGAATGGCTCCCTTGTCATCAGCCCATAAGGGGCCACTGGCAGGAGATAAGAGGAAGAGAGGAGAGTGGAGTCAGGAGATTTATTTCTCTGGCTCCCTCCCTATTAGGTTGTCTCCTGTTGGTTGCGTCCTCTACTGAAGCTGTGCCAGTTCATGTCCTGGAATGAAAGTGCAGAGCTAGAGGTCCCACCACAATATGAACATGTTCTAAGCTTACAGCACCAAAATATGTCTATAGCGGATGAGAAGCAAAGTCAAGAGTGCAATGGAGTCACTGGGGAGTGATCAATACTGCTGCAGAGAGAACAACCAGAAGAGGATGCAAATGGGGCTATGTTCTCCAATAGAAAACAAAGATGATCAGACTGGATAAAAAAAAAAAAAACAACCCAACTATGCACTGCTCCCAAGTACATAATTTAAGTAAGGACAGAGAAAGTTTGAAAGTAAAAAAAAAAAAAAAGATAGAACCTAACTGAGCCAGAGTTGGTATGTGGAAAATTCTTCTAGGCATTAGAAGTGTAAAACTTTAAATGGAAGATTCTCCCCTGAGATGGGAAGGAGCTGGGTGAGCTTGAGAAAGAGAAAGGAGGCCCGTGTGGCTGGAGCAGAGTGAACGAGAGGGAAAGTCCAAGAGGTGAGATTGAAGATGTTGGCAGGGATCAGATTATTCAAGACCTTGTAGGTCATGGCAAGGAGTTTATATTTTATCTTTAAAAGTATGGGAAGGTTTACAATGTTCTTAATTTAAAAAGAGACAAAACATGTTAACTACCTTGAGCTACTTGTCAGCACCAGCTTTGCACCAAGGTGCCCAACAGAACTCACAGGATATTTTAAATTTTAAAGAAAATATAGCAATACATCTGTCAGATAACACACTAACCGGTAGCTCCAGATGGTTAACCATTTCAAAATTAAACTGAGCTACATTCAGTTCGGTGATGTCATATCCTTGGGAATCTGGGTTTTCAGCACACCTGTGATAAAAACCAAGAACCACATGAAAATCATTGTACAATAGGAAATAACCATGGTAGCATGCAATCCAGTTTCAAGGTTTGGGAAATTGTGCAGTGCCCAACAGGTGCACACATCTCATCAGTGATTAATTGCAAATACTTATGATTTTTAAGTAATTTTTAATTAAGTAAAATTTTTTAATTAAGTAAAAATATTTTTATTTCACATACGTTTATTATGTTTTCAAAGAACTACTAAGTTGTTAGAATTAAAACTTATGAAGTAGGGGCGCCTGGGTGGCTCAGTGGGTTGGGCCGCTGCCTTTGGCTCGGGTCGTGATCTCGGGGTCCTGGGATCGAGTCCCCCATCGGACTCTCTGCTCAGCAGGGAGCCTGCTTCCCTCTCTCTCTCTCTGCCTGGTTCTCTGTCCACTTGTGATCTCTCTCTATCAAATAAATAAATAAAATCTTTAAAAAAATACTTATGAAGTTATTTAGACCTAATTATTTAATAAATTGAACTATTCACTATCTCCAGAGTCACTGTGAAAAAAATCACTGAAACACTAGGGCACCGTAAACCAAGTTTGGGAGACTTTGTCTTTTTTTTTCTTTCAAGCTTTTATGTAAATTCTAGTTAGTTAGCAAACAGTGCAATGTTAGTTTCAGGGGTAGAATTTAGTGATTGCATCACTTGCATATAACACCCAGTGCTCATCCTAACAAGTGCCTTCCTTGATGCCCATCACCAGCAAGCCTCCTCTTGTTTCCTATAGTTAAGAGTCTCTTACGGTTTGCCTCCCTCTCTATTTCTATCTTATTTTCTTTTTCCTTCTCTTCCCCTATGTTCACCTGTTTTGTTTCTTAAATTCCACATATGAGTGAAACCATATATGATAATCATCTTTCTCTGATTGACTTACATCGCTTAGCATAATACCCTCTAGTTCCATCCACATTGCTGCAAATGGCAAGATTTCAGTTTTTTGGATGGCTGTGTAACATTCTATTATGTATATATACCACATATTTACTATTCATTGGTCAATGGACATCTAGGCTGTTCCCATATTTTGGCTATTGTGGACATTGCTGCTATAAACATTGGGGTGCGTGTGTCCCTTCAAATCTATATTTTTGTATCCTTTAGATGCGGATGTGGAGAAAGAGGAACCCTCTTACACTGTTGGTGGGAATGCAAACTGGTGCAGCCACTGTGGAAAACAGTAGGGAGGTTCTTCAAAAAGTTAAAAATAGAGCTACCATATGACCCAGCAATCGCAACACTAGGTATTTATCCAAAGGGAACCTTTGTCTTAAGCACAATCTTAAACTGATGAAGGAGGCCAAGGAAACCCAAGGGTGGGGACTAAAAGGAATAGAATCATTTGCACAAAGGAGTTAGCTGTGGAAAGGAAGAAGTATGTTATTTTCCTCTAAGGCAGGAATAAGTTAGATAAGTAAAAAAGAGGTGAAGGTGAACAAACAAGGATAAAGACAAAAATGTAATAGACAAATGGAAGAAGCTGAAGGAGTTTCCTCTGTAGGGCCATGGTTTTCTTGGGGTTATCTGCAAATATGAGGGAGTTCCTAAGGGCTTTAGAGCATGAAGAGGACTGGTTAGAGAAGACAGGGTAATCTCCACATTTGAGGTACCATGTGGTTTGTTTTCAGTTTCTCTGATTATTTATTAAATATAAAAATTGTGGGGCACCTGGGTGGCTCAGTCAGTTAAGCAACTGCCTTTGGCTCAGGTCATGATCCTAAGGTCCTGGGATCGAGCCCCGCATTGGGCTCCCTGCTCAGCAAGGAGTCTGCTTCTTTCTCTCCCTCTGCTTCCCCCACCCCACATACTCTCACTCACTCATGCTGTCTCTTGTTCATGATCTCTCTCACTTATTGCTCTCTCTCTTTCTCAAATACATAAATTTTGAAAAATTTTAAAAAATATAAAAATTGTACTGAACAATGCTTTTTCTTTTTCCCCAAAGATTCTATTTATTTATTCAACAGAGAGAGTACAAGCAGGAGGAGTGGCAGGGAGAGGGAGAAGCAGGCTCCCTTTGAACAGAGAGCCCAACGTGGGGCTCGGTCCAGTGACCCTGAGATCATGACCTGAGCCAAAGGCAGATGCTTAACCCACTGAGCAATGCACATGCCCTGGCCAATGTTATTTTTTTCTCTTTCTTTTGTTCTTGTTTTTATTCTGCAAAAAGGAGATATGCTGGTTTTCAACAAGTGTTTCTATAATGAAAATTTCATACATACAGATGTGTGAGGAGAATAGTAATAATGAATCCTGATTATGTCCATCCATCTAGTTTTAACTATTAACATTTTGCCATATTTGCTGGTGGGTTTTTTTTGTGTGTGTGTGGGGGTGTGTGTGTCTTGTTTTTGTTTTTGTTTTTGTTTTGCTAGAGTATATCAAAGCAAACAACAGTCATCGTTGTATTTTATATCTAAGCACTTCAGTAAGCATCTCTGCAATATGAAGACATTTTCTCAAGTACGGTCAAAGGATGAAACCATTACTCAACATTTGAAACCCAAAGTTGTATCTATTAGTTAAGTAAACAAGTGGTATACTGCACAGGGACAGTCTATCTGGGTAGAATAGATTGCTGATCTTATGTAAGGTTTGGAGGAGTGTGGAGTTCGGAGATCGATGGATGTTTCCAGGCAGGGATTGGGTTTTCAGAGATGCGGAAGTTACTCCAGTGAGGCTGTTGCTGATTGGTTGGCATTTGGAACCCTCTTCTTTGGAGGAACTCAACTGACTAACTTTCAGAAATGAGAGACTGTGGCAGAGGATTAGATTACAAACTGGATTGAGGCAAATGGTCATTGGTTGACTAAATGGACTAAACTAGTTCTGGTAGTTATTTGTTACCATGATATAGAACTACCGCTTATTGGGGTGCCTGGGTGGCTCAGGGGGTTAAGATCTGACTCTTGATTTCAGCTCAGGTCATGATCTCAGGGTCAATCAATCTAGCCCTCCTTCGGGCTCTGCACTCAGTGCAGAATCTGCTTGTCCCTCTCCCTAGGCTCTTCCCCCTGTGCCCTCTCTCTCCCCCAAATAAATAAATAAAATCTTTAAAAAAAAAAAAAAAAAAAAAGATGGGGCACCTGGGTGGCTCAGTGGGTTAAAGCCTCTGTCTTTGGCTCAGGTCATGATCTCAGTGTCCTGGAATCAAGCCCCACATGGGGTTTTCTGCTCATGGGCTTTCTGCTCAGTGGGGAGCCTGCTTCTCCCCCTCTCTCTCTGCCTGCCTCTTTGCCTACCTGTGATCTCTGTCTGTCAAATAAATAAATAAAATCTTAAAAAAAAAAAGACTCTTATAATGAGAGGATTCTTTTTATACTACTTCTTTTTTCATGTCTTTGACTTGTAAAGAAACCAGACCAATTGTCTTTGTAAAATTATCCATCCCGCTTTGTGGTTTGATTGCTCCTCAATTTTTTTTTCTAGTCAATAGCTTACTTTTTCATTTTCTTAATAGAGTCTCTTGAAAGGCAAGACTTCCTTCATTCCTTTAATCCACCCCCCACTTTCTGCCTCTGGCAATCACTAATCTGTTCTCTGTGTATGCGAGCTTGCTTGGCAGGGAGGGATTGTTTATTTGCTCTGTTTGTTTTTTCTTTTTTAGGATTCCACATATGAGTGAGATTATAGAGTATTTATCTTTCTCCTGGCTTATTTCACTTAGCGGGATGCCTTCAAGGATGTTGCACGTAGCAAGATTTCATCCTTTTTTATGGCTAATATTACATTGTATATTTTCTTTATCCATTCATCCATTGATGGACACTTCCTTGTTTCCATATCTTGGCTATTATAAATAATGCTGAAGCAAACATGAGGGTGCAGATATCTTTCTGAGTTAATATTTTCATTTCGTCTGATAAATACAAGTAGAATTGCTGGATGGCACAATAGTGTTGTTTTTAATTGTTTGAGGAATCTCCATACTGTTTCCCATAGTGGCTGCGCTAAGTTACATTCTCTCCAACAGCACAGGAGGGTTCCCTTTTCTCTACGTCCTCACCAAGACTTGTTATTTCTTGTCTTTTTGATACTATCCATTCTGACTGGAGCAGATATCTCCTTGTGGTTTTGTGATATTTTTCTGATGATGAGTGATGAGCATCTTTCCATGCACCTGTTGACCATTTGTATGTCTTATTTGGAGAAATGCTTATTTAGATCCTCTGCCCATTTTTTAATCAGGTTGTTTTTTTGCTGTTGAGCTTTATGAGTTCTTTATATTTTTTGGATATTAATTCCTTATCAGATATATGAATTACAAATATTTTCTTCCATTCAGTGGGTTGCCTTTTCATTTTGTTGATGGTTTCTACTGCGATGCTTTTTAGTTAGATATAACTCCACTTGTTTATTTTTGCTTTAATCTCCTTTGTTTTTAGTGTCAAATGAAAGAAATCATCATCAAGACTAATATCAAGGGGGGAGGGGGGTTGGGAGGGGGGGGTGGGGTTATGGACATTGGGGAGGGTATGTGCTATGGTGAGTGCTGTGAAGTATGTAAACCAGGCGATTCACAGACCTGTACCTCTGGGGATAAAAATATATTATATGTTTATAAAAAATAAAATTAAAAAAAAAAGACTAATATCAAGAAACTTACTGCCTAATGTTTCTTCTAGGATTTTTATGGTTTCAAGTCTTACAGTCAATGATTTCATCTATTTTGAGTTAATTTTTGTATGTGGTGTGAGATAATAGTCTTGTTTCATTCTTTTGCATGTGGCTGTCCAGGTTTCCCAACACCATTTACAGTAGAGACTGTCTTTCTCTATTCTATATTCTTATCTCCTTTGTCATAAAGTAATTGACCATATACGTGTGGGCTTATTTCTAGGTTTCCATTCTGTTGCATCAATATATGTATCTGTTTTTATGCCAATATCATACTATGTTGAATACTATAACTTTGTAACATAATTGGACAATAGGGAGCATGATGTCTTCAGCTTTGTTCTTCTTAAAATGAAAAAAAAATTAAATATAATTTATAATAGCTTCAAAAAACAGTGAATACCTCAGAATATATCTAATGAAATGTACAAGACCCCTCTGCTGAAACTGCACCATATTACAGAAAGAAATTTTAAATGACCTGAGTAAGTGGAGAGGAAGGGCATGTTTATGAATTAGAAGAATCAGTACTGTTGGGGCTCCTGGGTGGCTCAGTCAGTTAAGCAACTGCCTTTTGCTTGGGTTATGATCCTGGGGTCCTGGAAATGAGTCCTGCATCAGTAGGAGAAAATTTATTTGGAAGTGCAAGGGAACAAATAGCCAAAATCATCTTGGAAAAGAGCAAAGTTGGACTTCTTATACCTCCTGAGTTTGAGACTTACTATAAAGTTATATAATCAAGACAGTGGACAGATAAATATCATGGAATAGAATAGTGTATCCAGCAAAAGACCCAAGGTGCCAAGATAATTCAATAGAAAAATGAAACTCTTTCAAACAAATGGCCCAGAAACAACTGGATATGAGTATCAAAAAAATAAAATCTTAACCCTTATCTCACATAAACAAAAAATTAATTCAAAATGAATTAGAGAGGGAATAGCTCTGTGGTAGACTATTTGTAGATTAAAATGTATAATAGACCATATGAAAAGCTGGAACTATAGGCCTGCACTAGTCAGTACAGTGGCCACTAGCCACATGTGACTACTGAGCACTTTGAATATGGTTCCTCCAAGTTGAGATGTGCTGTAAATGTAGAAGACACACTAGATGTCAAAGCCTCTGTATGAGAAATTATAATGCAAAAGTCTCATTAATCAGTTTTTGATGATGTGTTGGATATATTGTGTTGAATAAGATATATTATTAAGATCAACTTCACTTATTTTGTTTTACTTTTTAATTTTATTTTTATTGTTATTTTTTAAAGATTAGTTATTTATCTGTTTGACAGAAAGAGACAGTGCTAGAGAGGGAACATAAGCAAGGGGAGCTGGTGAGGGAGAAGCAGGCTCCCAGCTAAGCAGGGAGCCTGCCCAGGGGGCTCAATCCCAGTACGCTGGGACTATGACTGGAGCCAGAGGCAGATGCATAATGACTGAGCCACTCAGGCACCGCTTTGTTTTACCTTTTTAAAGAAGAGACTACCAAGACATTTAAGGTGACATATATAGGATGTAGAAGAAATGATACTCTGGTGTTGATGGGCATGCCTCATGCTCGGGTCTGGTTTTCCAATGCCATTCTTCAGTCAAAGAAAACAGGGCTCCTTGGAAAAGCAGGGGATTCTAAAACTGGGGCAGGAAATATACAAGATAAGCCTGGAGCATTTTATGGCACTAGAAAGTAAGAAAATGCTCAAATCAAAGAAACAAACAAAAAAAGTCTACATTGATGGGGTACAGTAAAGGGACTTAAGAACCAACTGAAAGAGCTCTACTGGCCAAAGCTGGAACAATTTGAGCGACAAAATAAAGTAGCATTGGATTATAATCAGAAGTATAAGATAAGTATCTGTGAGTCCATACTGATATAAAAAATTAATTGAATAATAAATAAATAAATGGGAGAGATGAGACAAATTTTTCTCTTGCATAAGAATTCAATATAATCCATGCAGATCTCTACCTTCAAGGAGAGGGAGCACAACTCCCCGCTCCTCAGATAGGGGCTACACAAAATGACTTATACAGAGTGTATTATTTAGTCGTAAAAACGCATCAAGTACTGACATAAAAATATGGATGAGCCTTGAAAATACTTTGCTAGGTAAACAAGAATGAAAAGGCTACATATTGTATAATTCCCTTGATATGAAAGGTCCAGAATAGGCAAATCCGTAGAGATAGGAAGTAGGTTAGCGGTTGCCAGGGACTTGGAAAAGGGGGAGATTGGGAGTGATTGCTAATGGACACAGGGTTTCTTTAGACGTGGTGATAATGTTCTAGAATTAGATAGTGTTGATGGTTGTAAAATGATGTGCACATCCTGAGAACACTGAACTGTAGAATTTAAAAGAATAAATCTTATGGTATGTGAATTACATCTCAATTTATTAAAAGTTTTAGAAAATGCCTGGACCTCATCTTAGCCAATGAAAAATAAGTTTTGGGGGTGGGCCCCAGGCATCTCTATTTTTAGAAAGTGTCCTTCAAGTAATTCAAATGAGCACTTAAAGATATGAACTACCAGTGTAGACCAAAAATATTCACTATCAGAGAACTGGAAGTTTAAAAAAAAGGAGGGGGGTTTGCTAGCAAAGAAGCTGGGGGAGGAATGGCTACCAGATGGTAATCAATAGTATCTGTCACACTGTGTAACAACTTAGATTATGTTTCAAGTAGAATTTCTCTCTCTGAAGGATATCTGAATATTAATTGAGTACATACTATGTGCTGATGCTGAGTGTATGGTAGTGAACAAAACGTGTTCCCTGTCCTCATGGAGCTTAGTCGTGTGGATTATTGTTCTAGTGTAGAGAAATGTTGCTAAGGTAATATGGCAGGAACAATTCAAGAAGTGAGGAAGTTGGGGGTGGGCATGTCCAAGGCAGTGAGAGAGATGATTTGGGCTTTCTCGAGGCTTAGGACCTACAAATACCAGACCACCTTCCCTCAGTACACATATGCAAGGAAGACCTGAGATGGTACACAACTCAGATTACAAAATTAAGATCTAACCTTTTATAGTACTTATGAACATTATCTTTAAATTAATTCCATAGGGAAATGTTTAATTAAAGGCATTTTGCAACCTTTTGTTGAATAATAGAACTCTATGTGTTGTATGTGTTTATGAGACTGCCTGGAATTTGCTTTACTGTCTCTGTGGCTGTCCTTTATACTGCAAATATTTATTATGATCATTTATGTTATCATGAAAGAAGACAAAGTAACAAAGATAGGCTTACATTTGGTTAATTCTTAGAAAGTTTATAATGACAGCTACCTGCACAGGATTAGCCATTCTAAGCAACCTCCCAGAAGGAACTCACTTCATTCACCAAGTATTTATTAAGATTATACAACAGACACATGGGTAAATATGTAATATATTGGTTACTGATACTATATTACATGATAGAATCTTATTTATATTTCTAGACTTTAAGGTTATCTTCTGTTTTTCCAACCCTGACCACTTCTCTAACCTCATTTCCAGATGCCTACTTGCACCTGAATGATCCACAAGCATCTCAGGTCCCAAATGAAAGTACTCGAACTCCTTCTAGCCTCATTCCTCCTGTTTCTCAGAGGATGTTAGCCAAGTGTCCACTGAGGCACTGAGGGTCAGATGTGACTCCAGCCTCACACCCCATAGCCTACCAGTTATTTTCATTCTATTTGTCCAATCCATCTCCCTCCTCTCCTTCTCCCCACCCCCCATTTTATACAGTTGTTAACTTAGTAAACATTTTTTTGAGCATAAATCATGTGCATTAGTGTTCTAGGCTTTAGAACAAAGTCTCAGTAAACAGTCAGTGAACAAAATCAAAAAAGATCCTGCCTTCATGGAGCTTACATTCAACTGGAGAGAAAAATAAATAAATAAAATAGATAAGAAAATATACATCTTTAGAAAGTAACTGGTACGTAGGAGAAGAAAGAAAGCAGGAAGAGGGATAAGATGCATAGGGGTGTGACTGAAGGCTTCAATGAGAAGGTGAATTTTGAGTGAAGACCTGAGAAGGAAATGAGGGAGCTAGTCCTGTGGATATCTGGGGGATACCCCCAGAGGAAAGTGTACGTGAAAAGGTCCTGGGGTAGGATTGTACCTGGTCTATTTCAACATAGCAAACAGGCCAGTGTGGTTGCAGGAGAGTGAGCAAGAGAGAGAGGAGTAGAAGGGAAGGAAAGAAGTGGGAGAGTTAATAAAGACAAGATCCTGTAGGTCACAGCAAGGAGTTGGGGTTTTGTTCCAAAGGGGGAGCCATCAGAAATTTCTGAGCAGAGAAGTGACAGAATCTGACTATTTTAAAATAAAAGGATCACTTCAGTTGTCACCTTGAAAACAGACTCAAGTGGGGAAAGAATAGAAAGAGGAAGAGAAGTGAAGCTATTTGAGTAATCTGCTAGGGAGCTGATGGTGGCCCACACCAGTGTGGGAACAGTGGAAGGTATGGGAAATGATCAAATTCTAGAGCCAACAGAACCTGATGATTAACCAGATGTGGGGTGTGAGAGAGATGTCAAAATGACTTAAGCACCTGGAAGGATGGAACTGTCATTAGTGGAGCTGGGAAAAACCACAAGGGAAACAGGTGTGTGTGTGTGTGTGTGTGTGTGTGTGTGTGTATGTATGGTGGTGGTAGTGGTGGTGGTGAGTGGCTTTCAGGAGCTCAGTTTTAGATGTGTTAAGCTTGAAATGCCTAGTAATTATCCAAATGGAGGTGTCTAGCCAGCTGCTGGGTATATGAGTCTTGAGCTCAGGGGAGAGGCCTCAGCTGGAGATGTACATTTGGAAATCAATTAAATAAGAATGGCATTCAAAGCCATGAAACTAAATGAAATATCATCTCAGTGAGGGTGGGTTGAAAAGAGAAGAGACCCAGCTCAGCCCTGGGGCCTTTAAACAGTTAGAAGTGAAATAAAGGAGAAGGAGAAAAGGAGATTCAGAAGGAACAGCAGAAAGGATAGGGAGCAAGCCAAGCAAATGGTGTCCTGGGAACCACGTGAAGAAAAAATTCCAAGGAAGAGAGAGAGAGTGATCAACTTAAACAAATGTTGGTAGGTCCAATAAGACGAGGTCAGGGAAACTAACTTAGGATTTAGTAGCATGGAGGGCTTTGGTGACCTTGAGAACAGTCTCAGTTTGAGTGCTGGGATCAGACCTGACGGGACAGGTTCAGCAGGCAACAGGAGGAGAGAAATTGGAAACAATGAGTTAGGCGTATTTCTACTGAGTTTTCTTGTAAAAGGACAGAGGAAGAGGAGTAGGAACTGGAGAGGGAGTTGGGATTAAGAGAGATCCTTTAAGATGGGACAAATATCATGTATTTATTTGTATGTTGATGGGAATAATTCAGCAGAAAACAAAAACAAAATTTGTTGTTGTTGTGGGACAGAGAGGAAAGAATTGATTGCTGGAAACTATGTTATTGAATAAATGAGAGGGTTAAGATCTAATTAGGGGACAGCAGACAGGCTGGTCATGGCGTGATCACTCCATCTACAGTGGAGGGTGGGGCAGGGGTGGGAAGGCTGGGCATGTAAGTGCACTGGCAGGGGGTGGGGACAGGTGGGATGGGAGGTGGTACTTGGCTTTGGACCTTCTCTTGTAACTGCTTCAGTGTTCTCAGTGAATAGGAAGCAAGGTCATCAACTGAGAGTTGAAATAATATTGCTATAAACAATTAGTTCCTGCCTTTTGAAACACATTTTTATGTTTTTTGGTTAGGGATACACCTAGAGGTAGAAATGCTGGCATATATAGAATGCAAATGGAACCAATTAGGATTTTTAGGATTAATATTTTTTTCGATTTTAAAAGTAGAAAATACAAAATTGTTTAAAGAAGCAAATACCAATAGAACCCATAACCACCTCTTCTGGAAACAAGTGTTATTAACATTTTTATATACTTTATTTCAATATATTAATTTTTCAATGTGATTAATGTTAGGAGGAGAGTAGAAGTCAATTTTATGTATAATTTCATTGCAACCATAAAAAATATGCTTAGAGGAAAAAGGACCAGAAAGAAATATAATAACATGCTAACAGTTTCATTAGTAAAAAAAAAAAAAAAAAAAAGTGATTTCTTTTCTCTATTTAAAAAAATTTCTGCCATCTGATATTTTTTAGTGAGAAAAATTAACATAAAAATTTTAAAACAAGCTATTTGTTGAAGCAACCCTGAAAGACTTCTAGAATTCCTGAAACTTCTAGAATTACCTTACCACTGTACTGACCTAGTAAGTATTTGCTGTAGCAATCCTGCCACTTTCCATTCAGGTGACATTGGACATCACATCATAGGATTGGGTTTACATGGAAAGTACTCTTGAAATAACAGAAGGGAACTAATTTTCGCCTGGATATTCTACCCAATATTTAGGAAACACCGCCACCAAGTGGATCATAGGAATTTAGTTTTGATTCCTGTTTTCATTCAGTATGGAAAAGTCAGAATAGGCCAGACAGAAAACGTGTGGGAGTGGAACTGAGGAAACTTTGGACAACTGAGTTGAATTAGGAGAGTTAACTCAGACAGTTGCTCATGTATATGTGAGCCAAGGTGGAAAGATGAAATTCTCAAATAGGAGGGAAACTGAAATGGAAATCTTCAAGAGACTGACTTGTACATCTAGTAGGCTGAGTAATGTGTCCTGATTCTAATTTTAGAATATATTCTAAAGAAATAATCATAGCTGCACAAAAATATAACAATGTTGCAAATATTTAATGCTGGTGTTTATCCTGTTTGTTTGTTTTATAACAAAAAACAAAAAATGTAAATTTCCAGTGATTGAAGATTAATTGAATAAATGATACATCTTTATAAGTAATAATTCCACGTATTTTCACAGCAAGCAACTTTGTTGTGGTCATCTTTGCTGAAAGCATTTTTGCTGCAAACATTTTTGCCACATACCTAGTTGGCCATAATGCAATTTTAAAGATTTTATTTTTTTATTTTTATTTTTATTTATTTATTTTTTTTATTTATTTGACAGAGAGAGATCACAAGTAGGCAGAGAGGCAGGCAGAGAGAGAGGGAAGCAGGCTCCTCGCAGAGCGGAGAGCCCGATGCGGGGCTCGATCCCAGGACCCTGAGATCATGACCTGAGCCGAAGGCAGAGGCTTTAACCCACTGAGCTACCCAGGCGCCCCCATAATGCAATTTTAATATGAAAGATAAAATCAGGAAAAATAAAAAAGCTTTGTATTATTGCATTGTGAACGCTTTCCATACTGTTGTTTGTTCTTGGCATATTGTCACATGTTCGTTGATAGATGTTCTAAAGTTCTACGGGAAACTTAGAAGAAATGCTAATACTGTAGCCATTTGTAAATGAGCCTTATAACTATTGTAACGTCCATGTTGTCATTTTCTAGTGTTGTATGAGATGCGCTCTGTCTTTATAGTCTTATTTCACACTTCGAATATTTTCCATCAAATCAATAAACAGAGCTGTTATCATCCACTATCTTAAGACCACCATGTGTACACATCACTTTATAGATTATTATGAGGGTTGGCTACTGTTTAGACAGGCCATTAATTATGAGGGCTAGCTAAGATTTATATATTATAAAAATGGGAATGTTATTTTTTTTAAAGATTTTTTTTTTTAATTTATTTGACAGACCGAGATCACAAGTAGGCAGAGAGGCAGGCAGAGAGAGAGGGGGAAGCAGGCTCCCCGCTGAACAGAGAGCCCGATGTGGGGCTTGACCCCAGGACCCTGGGATCATGACCTGAGCTGAAGGCAGAGGCTTTAACCCACTGAGCCACCCAGGGGCCCCAAAAATGGGAACATTATTAATGGGGAAATGAAACCGAACTGATAACTAGCTTCTACACATTAACTCTGTCAAAGGTGGTTGACTCATCAATGAAGAAATGAAACTGTCAACCAGTTATTCTACCTTTTATGGCAAAACTGCCTATGGCTAATTAGTTATGCAGCAAAAATGTGGCAAAATGCTTACAGCAAAGGTGTCTATTGCAAGGATGCCCACCGCACTAATACCAGACACAATTGACTACTCTTTGACCATTAAAGTAGTATTAAAAATATGTAGTGACATATTTTTATGTCACTACATGGACATAAAATGAAGGATGAGGTTTGTGATATATTTTTTAGGGAAAAAGGCAAATCACAAAGTAGCATGTATCACACACAGCTAAAAGACCATAACAGTATCTGCTAATATGTTAATAGCAACAATAGTCATTAACATATGTTCAGTGCTTACTATGTGCCAGATAGATTAAAGTAGCTATCCTACACCCACCTAATACTGTCTTCTCTAACTCGATCCTTCTAATGCTTCTCTTGCTTCCATTCCTAGCCTTTTCGGGGCCCCAGACCTCTTTGGCAGTCAGGTAGGCACATGGAATCCAGAAAGGTGTTTTTAAATACATGAAGTAAAACACGGTGTGACCAGGAAACATATTACAATGAAACACCATTATTAAAATATCTAAGAAACCAAATTTGTGATGTAATAATACATATGTAAAGTTCTTCATTAATGCAGTAAATAAGATATAATAAAATGTGTAGTAAAGATTTCTCTGTGATATTATTAAGTGATATTTCAAGATAATTTCAACAGCTCTGATATGATGAAAATATTCATGATTTCTATTGGTGACGAAGGCGCTGTGTTTTGTTGGCTATATTCATAACTGAATAGTGTTAAAATGCAGCAACAATTTGGTGACAGTATAGATGCCCCTGTTTTCCTATCCATGGGACCTAGGCTAAGAACCACTGCCCTCCAGTCTGTTATCCAACCAGCTGTTGGATCATGTCATTCTCTTTTAAACCCCTTAAATGGCTTCCCATCTCACTTAAATCCATAGTCCATGAAGATCTGGCCTGTAGTTTCCTTTCTGATCTCATTTTCTACCATTTCCTAGTAGCCCCCTTCTTCCTTCCTCCCCTCCCTCCCCAAAGGCCAACCACAGTCCTGGCCTTTGCGCTTGCCATTTTCTCTGCCAGAACATTCCTCCCCTGGATATTGGCAGAACTTGCCCTCTCATATCGGGGGTCGACATTTCCCATCAAGGGCCAAATAATAAGAATTTTAGGCTTTGTGGGCCATATCTTCTCTGTGGCAACCATTCAACTCCACTGTGACACAAGCAATCATAGACTATATGTAAATGAATGGGTGTGAATGTATTCCAATAAATATTTTTGAATACTTAAATTTGAATTGCATATAATTTTCACACGTCGTGAGATACAATTCTTCCTTCAAAAAATTTTAAGCCATTTGAAAAGTAAAAAAAAAAAAAAAAATCATTCTTAGCTCTTGAGCTGTACAAAAACAGGCACACAGTCAAATCTGGCCCACAGCCCGGTTTGCTGAACCTCACTTTGTGTTACTCAGGTCTCTGTTCAAATGTCACTTTTTGAAGAGCTCTCCTTTGGCCACTGTATCTCAAATTGCTTTCTTTTCTCTCTCTTCTCCTTTGCCTTACTTAATTTTTCTTCATCAAACTTCTCTGAACCCAGCATATATTTTTATTTGCTTATCTTCTATCTTGCTTCTGTAATGTAAGCACCATGAAGTAAAGCCTTAGGCTTTTTCTTCACTTCTGTACTCCCACCCGTATGACAGTGCCTGTTACAAAGTAAGTACTTGAGTATTTGTTGACTGAGTAATTTAGTGCTGGTGGGTTATTGTGATTTGTAATAAGAAATATATATTTGGTTTTCATTCTTATTCCTGGCCCAAACTTTAAAAACTCTTCAGAATTTCTTGAGTGATAAGAGTGATAGATACCCAAAGCAATCTGCATACTTAATGCAATCCCTATCAAAATACCAATAACATTTTCCACAGAACTAGAATGAACAGTCCTAAAATTTATATAGAGCCACAAAAGACCCTAAATAGCCAAAGCAATCTTGAAAAACAAAAACACAGTTTGACGCATCACAATTCCAGACTTCATGTTATATTACAAAGCTGTGGTGATCAAAACAGCATGGTATTAGCTCAAAAATAAACATCAATGGACTAGCATAGAAAACCCAGAAATGAACCCAATTAATGGTCAATTAATCTTCCACAAAGCAGGAAAAAATATCCAATGGGAAAAAGTCTCTTCAACAAATGGTGTTGGGAAAACTGAACAACATACAAAAGAATGAAACTCAGCCACTTTCTTGCACCATATATAAAAAATAAATGCAAAATGGATGAAAGATCTAAATATAAATTTTGAAACCATAAAAATCCTAGAGGAGAGCATAGCAAGGAACCTCTTTGACATTGGCTGTAGCAACTTCTTTCTAGATATGTCTAAGAAGGTAAAGGAAACAAAAGTAAAAAAAAAACCTATTGAAAAAAAAAAAACCTATTGAGACTTGATCAAAATAAAAAGTTTCTGCAGAAAGGAGGAAATAGTCAACAAAACTAAAAGGCAACCTAGGGAATAGGAGAAGATATTTGCAAATGACATATCTAATAAGTGGTTAGTATCCAAAATACATAAAGAACTTAGAAAACTCAACACTCCCAAAATGAATAATCCAATTAAAATATGGGCAGAAGACATGAACAAACATTTCTCCAAAGAAGACATACAAATGGCCAACAGGCACATGAAAAAATGTTCAACAGCCCTCATCATCAAGGAATTGCAACTCAAAACTACAATACAATATCACCTCACACCTGTCTCACTGACTAAAACTATACAAGGTGAGGATATGGAGAAAGCCAACAGTGTTTATCTGTTGGTATCTGTCAAGAAGCTTGACATAAGGCTGATTGAATAGGACCAATATTTTACCTCAGCAATTGGTGGGTGGAAATGTAAACTGGTGCAGCCACTGTGGAAAACAGTATGGAAATTACTCAGAAAGTTAAAAGTAGAGCTACTCAATAATCTATCAGTTGCACTACTGGATATTTACCCAAAGAATGGAAAAATACTAATTCAAAGGAATACATGTTCCCCATGTTTATAACTATCTACAACGCCAAATTATGGAAACAGCCCAAGTGTCCGTTGACTGATGAATGGATAAAGAAGATACGGTTTATATACAATGGAATATTAGTGATAAAAAAGAATAAAATCTTGCCATTTGCAACAATGTGGGTGGAGCTAGAGAGTATTATGCTAAGCGAAAAAAGTGAAAGAAAGACAAATACCATATGGTTTCGCTCCTATGTGGGATTTAAGAAACAAAACAAACAAGTAAGGGGAGAAAAAAAGAGTAAGAAGCAAACCCAGAAATAGACTCTTAACTATGGAGAACAAACTGCTGGTTACTAGAGGGGAGGTGGGTAAGGGGTAAGGATGAAGTAGGCGATGGGGATGAAGGAGTGTTCTTGCTGTGATGGGCACAGGGTGATGTATGCAAGTGTTGAATCACTATATTGTACACCTGAAACTAATCTTATATTGTATGTTAACTAAGTGGAATTTAAATAAAAACTTTTAGGGGCACCTGGGTGGCTCAGCGGGTTGGGCCACTGCCTTTGGCTCGGGTCATGATCTCAGGGTCCTGGGATCGAGCCCCGCGTCGGGCTCTCTGCTCAGTGGGGAGCCTGCTTCTTCCTCTCTCTCTGCCTGCCTCTGCCTACTTGTGATCTCTCTCTGTCAAATAAATAAATAAAATCTTTAAAAAAAAACTTTTAGGGGCGCCTGGGTGGCTCAGTAGGTTAAAGCCTCTGCCTTCGGCTCAGGTCATGATCTCGGCGTTCTGGGATCGAGCCCCGCGTCGGGCTCTCTGCTCAGCAGAGAGCCTGCTTCCCCCTCCCTCTCTCTCTCTGTCTGCCTCTCTGTCTACTTGTAATCTCTGTCTGTCAAATGAATAAATAAAATATTTAAAAAAAAAATAAAAAAATAAAAAAAATAAAAAAAAACTTTTAAAAATAAAACATTTTGATAAGCTCAAAAAAAAAAAAAGAGTGACAGAAGTGTCTTTTGTGATGTTAATGAGGCAACTTTTGGACATAGCCTAAGGGTGGGGGCAGATTGCCCTGGGGACCCAGTCATGTGATTAGAGGACTAGAATTTTCAGTTCCACCCCGCCCTGACTTCTGGTAGGACTTTGAATGCTGATGACCCGGGAAACCTCCCTAAAGCCCAGAGCTTCTGGTTTGGTGAAACGTGGAGATTGGAGAGAGTGGTGGCATTCAGGGCACAGAAGCTCGGCACCCTTCTTCCGTACCTTGCCCTGTGCCTCTCTTCCATCTGGCTGTGCCTGAATTGCAATCTTTTTTTTAATAAACTGGCAATCTATTGAGCAAACTGCTTTCCTGAGTCCTGGGAATGGCTCAAGCAAATGAACAGAGTCCAAGGAGGGGTTTGTGGGAACCTCTGATTAATAGCCGTACAGTCAGAAGCACAGGGGACCACCAAGAGGTGCAGTTAGCCTCTGAAGTGGGGTGGGAGGCACAGTCCTGTAACACCAAGCCCTTAACCTCAGGGACCTGCCACTATCTCCAGGCAGATAGTGTCAGAACTGAGTCGACTTGGAGGACACGCGGCTGATGTCGGAGAATTGCTTGGTGGTGTGGGGGAAAAAGTCCCCATGCACATTAGAATTTGATGCAGAACCCTTAGCTGGTTGTCTCTTTATGAATTTATTTATTAGAATTAGAATTTCTCTTAAATTATGGTAGCTAGAATTGATAAGTATTGCCTGATACAGCCTGAATCAATGCAGGGTAAAATAAAATTATGCTCCTATTAATACAGCAGTTTTTACAAAACCTGATATTCAAATGGAAATTTTAACAAACAGATTTCTCCAAAACTATAGTTGTGGTTGATTTTTTTTTTTTTTTTTTTTTTGAACCTTTTTATAATTATTTTGGTTTATGTTGTTTTTTTAAATTTTTGTTTTGGTTTTTTTTTTTTTTTTTTTTTTTTTTGGAACCTATGTCTAATTCTCTAGGTTTATGTTGTTGGTTTGGCTCTGTGCTTTAGTCTGTTTATATTATTTTGCATATGATTTTGTTATTTCCCTCATCAGTCATCCTGGCCATCTGCATATTTGGTGACACATATTATCTTCCTCCAAACCTTTCAGAGTAAGGTAGAGAGGGGGACTGGCTCCCCAGGACTCCTCCAGGTGGCTGGAGCACGGCTGACCCACACTTACGGGATACATCCTGTAGGTAATCTTTTTGGCTAGGGTAACAGGGAAGTCCCCCACATAGAACTGGGAGTGGTGGGAAAAGGGGGACTTCAGAAAATTCAACTGAAAATCAGCAGCTTAGATACTCAAAGCACATTCTTCAAGAGGGAGAATCTCGCCTGAGATTGAATTGTCTTCAAAGAGGATGTGTCAGTGTTAAGGGTATGGAATCGGCCGTGCAGAAACAAAGGAAAATCCCTGAGGTAAAATATTGGTCCTATTCAGCCAGCCTTATGTCAAGCTTCTTGACAAAATAACTCTGCTGAGAGTTGGATATTTGAATCATCTAAGAAACTCTCTTTGTTCTGTTTGATTCCAGACTCATACAGACACTTCCTGAAAATTCAGCTTCCCATGTAATGAACCCGCAGGGAGAAAATAGTTTGGTCAGGTTGACCCCTCTGTCTGGGCCACCAGCCCATTACATTTCTCACTGAAAATTAATAAAATGGCATGTGTTTCAACAAAGTATATGGACATTGATGTTCTGACAGAGGGTATGTTCATCAATTAATTCTGTAAACTGTTATATTAATACAGTGGAGCAATGCTTAGCTATAAGAAAAATGATGAGCTGTTGATATATGAAACAGTATGAAAGAATTTCAAAGCAGAATGTGAATAAGAAGCCAGATACAAAAGAATACATACTGTATAATCCCATTTATGAAAAGTTTGAGAACAGGTAAATCAGAATAGGGATCGCCTCTGGAAGGTGGAGATGTTGCCTGGAAAGGCGAATGAGGAAATCTTCTGGAATTATGGAAATAATCTCTATCTTAATCTGATTGATGGTTATATAATTGTATACCTTTTAAAAAATTCACCAAGCTATACACTGAAGATGTGTGTTTTTTTCTTTATGTAAATATATTTCCACATAATACTCTAAACATTTTAACAAGTATCTGGGTTTTTTTTTTTTTTAAGATTTTATTTATTTATTTGACAGAGAGAGAGATCACAAGCAGGCAGAAAGGCAGGTGGGGTGGGGGGTGGGGAGCAGGCTCCCTCCTGAGCAGAGAGTCTGATGGGGGACCGATCTCAGGACCCTGAGATCATAATCTGAGCCGAAGGCAGAGGCTTAATCCACTGAGCCACCCAGTGCTCCAACAAGTATCTGGTTTTAATTATTAGTTTCTTATGGATTTTGAAATCATGAAGAGATTGAGTTTCTGAGCAGATTAGGCTGAAGATCAGAGTTTCAATGATGGTGAATTACCAAGGGATCTGCCATTTTGTAGAGGCAGCTGGGACTTTATTTAGGTGTGATAATCCAGTAAAGATTTTGTCAAATTTCTCACTGAAAGAAAATAAAATTTGTCTATGGCATTAATTACACTATTGAAAATAGACATTAAGTAAATCTGACATGATTTGTTCTCAGTGAGCACTCGCTGGCTCCTAATAGATGTACTCCTTTAATCAATTGCCACAAGATGTTTCACAATCCATTAGGACTTTTCCAGGTTTATTAGTGTGTAGTTTTCGGTATCCCACTGTTCTGTTTAGAAAATTAAGATAACATTTGTCTGCATTAAACCTCTTGGCACCTCTCACTAAGAAACAAGTTTGAGTCATAAAATGTGTTTGATTTTTTATGGATTAGACAGAAATGTCCTAGAGAAGATCATTAACCATGCAAAGAACTTTTTTTTCAGGGAAGCAAACAAGAATAGTAATCAGATACTTTTGCTTCTGAGTTAGACAGACCTGGTTTGACTCCTAGCTCACAGATATGTCACCTTAGGCAAGTCTCTTAACATCTCTAAACCCTGTTTTCCTAATCTATACAAGGGAATTGCTATAGTGATGATGAGATTTTTATAAAGCACTAACACAGCACCTGGCACATAGTAGCTATCATCATCATCATCACCACCATCATCACCATCATCATCATCACCACCACCATCATCACCATCATCATCATCA